>NC_134649.1:44728328-45059757 GCF_030463565.1 Pelecanus crispus
TTTGTCAATCTGTCAATAGCATTTTGCCTTTATGACAAGCAAACACTTGTTAACATCAATTGATTTGGTAAGTCTTCAGTCGTATCATCAATGACAGGCTTCAGAAAAGGGTGTCAAAGGAGCCTCAGGGGAAAAAGGAGAACAAGAACAACAAACAATTCTGTCCTTTAACTGCCTGTATTTTAGTGTTACTTTCTATTAGGAGTCAACTGTTATGTTCAGGACTAGAGCCAGTCAATGGTAAAACAAACCTGCTTACAGCCTAGTTTGCTTTACTCATATTTCTGTATTTCAGCTCCTATTAGGGAGACAGAACAAGGGAGAGGGATGGTGTGTAGCCAAAAGCCTGAGGAAAGACCACGTAGTCCTACGTCTGGGTTGCATCTCAAGTACATATACCATTTATGTCAGCATTAATGGACAACTCTCCTATACCAGTAACCTATACAATATTATTTTTATTCTATCAAGACAGCATGGGAGAAAAAGGTAGAGGATGTGACTTGCTTCAGGTTGTAGGTAAGATGCTTCTGGCCTTTGCCTAATTGTAGTCACTAAATACATCTCACCAAAAGCCTAGTCATTATGGGCTCTCATACTCACTAGGGTCTTCAAAAACATGACTCAGCCAGCCTGACATCTGAAACTTGATGTTGACTCTCTCTGCAGTGTGTATAAAAAAGCTGAGAGAAATACCTGCAGGAATTTAGGAGTATCAGACATGTGGGACAACTCCAGGCCAAAGCAGAGGGCAGAGACAGCAACCAAGCTTCAGCGCCCCAGACAGCAGATTTATTGACAAGACTGGTTTTTTGCAGCTTTAGCCTTTTGAAACCTTGTTGAATCCTACAGTCATCATATAGTAAATATAACAGTCCAGGTCTTCAGCATGAATAAAAACGAGCACCTGCGGAGCTTGGTAAGGATGTGAGAGTACTCAAGGATGAGGACTTCAGAGGATGGGTGAAACAGCACTTCATACATACAGGCCGGAGCTAGGCATCACTCAGAACCTCTGAAAATACCAAAGGAAACAACCTCTTCTACTTGACTGTGGGACAAAGAGGAGCAATGAAGCAGCCTGAATACCCACAATCAAGCCATCTTTCCCTCTCCTGTCACTACCTGAAAAGTAGTTCATTTTCTGCCAAAGCAGACTGTATTGGGTTTGCATGGCAAGGTTTTGGGAGCAGGGGGGCTACAGGGGTGGCTTCTGTGAGAAGCTGCTAGAAGCTTCCCCCATGTCCAATAAAGCCAATGCCAGATGGCTCCAAGATGGACCCACCACTGGCCAAGGCTGAGCCCATCAGCGATGGTGGTAGCGCCTCTGGGATAACATAGTTAAGAAGGGAGAAAAAACTCGCCAAACAGCACAACTGCAGTGGGAGAGAGGAGTGAGAATATGTGAGAGGAAGAGCCCTGCAGACCCCAAGATCAGTGCAGGAGGAGGGCAGGAGGTGCTCCAGGCACGGAGCAGAGATTCCCCTGCACCCCCGGTGCAGCCCCTGGCGAGGCAGCTGTGCCCTGCACCCATGGAGGCCCCCGGGGAGCAGAGATCCCCCTGCACCCGGGGAGGAGCCCACGCCGGAGCAGGGGGATGTGCCCCAAGGAGGCTGTGACCCCGGGGGAAGCCCGCGCTGGAGCAGGCTCCTGGCAGGAGCTGTGGCCCTGTGGAGAGAGGAGCCCAGGCTGGAGCAGGGTTGGTGGCAGGGCTGGGGACCCCGCGGGGGACCCACGCTGGAGCAGGCTGCTCCTGAGGGGCTGCACCCACGGAAGGGACCCGCGCTGGAGCATTTCATGAAGAACTGCAGCCTGTGAGGAGGACTCAGGTTGGAGAAGTTCGTGAAGAACTGTCTCCTGTGGGAGGGACCCCACGCTGGAGCAGGGGCAGAGTGTGAGGAGTCCTCCTCTGAGGAGGAAGGAGCAGCAGAGACAACGTGTGATAAACTGACCCCAACCCCCATTCCCCATCCCTCTGTGCTGCTTGGGGGGAGGAGGGAGAGAAAATCAGGAGTAAAGTTGAGCCTGGGAAGAAGAGAGGGGTGGAGGGAAGGTGTTTTAAGATTTGGCTTTATTTCTCATTACCCTACTCTGATTTGATTGGTAATAAATTAAGCTAATTTCCCCAAGTCGAGTCTGGTTTGCCTGTGACGGCAATTGGTGAATGATCTCTCCCTGTCCTTATCTTGACCCACGAGTTTTTAATCATATTTTCTCTCCCCTGTCCAGTTGAGGAGGGGGAGTGATAGAGCAGCTTTGGTGGGCACCAGGCGTCCAACCAGGGTCAACCCACCACACAGACACATGGGACAAACTCATAGAAACAAGACAGGCAGGAAAGAGGAAAAGAAAAAAAAGAGTCTGGAATTTAGATAGTGAAAAGCAAGGAATTCACAACCATTGCAATGACCTGTCTGACCTAGGAAGTATTGGATACAGCAGACTGCAAACAAGACCAGCAGAGTATAAAAGGGTCACTGACTCCAGGAACAGCATTTCCATCCAAAAGCCAGTGGGTAACCTTTTGCAACAAAAAGCCTTTTTTTTTAAAAAAAAAAAAAAAAAAAAAAGAATTATAGACACTGACAACAGCCAGATTAAACCAGCTGCAAACCAGCCAAGATCTTCATTTTTCTCAAAAACAATATCCCCAGCTTCACTAAATCAAATCATGGCATACCTGTATTTTTTTGCTTTAATACAAAATAGACATTTTAAAGACAACTAAAGAGAGAGGAGATCTATTTCAAAGTGCAGCCGAAGATTTCCTTCTGGAAGATTTCTTCTCTTGCAATGTCCTTAACAATCCCAGTGCCATATTTCAGTGCAACTAAAACACAGCGCTTCTCCATGTTACAGCCCTGCAGACCTTTTTTTTGTTTTGGTTTGTTTGTTTGTTTGTTTAGCCATTCTTCAGAGGCTTAATGTCATTTGGAGACATTTACGACAATTAATTGCCCCTCAAGTTCCCAAGAGCAAATTTTTATCTTCTCAAAGTGGGAATCAGGTTAAAGGTTACAGGGAGATGACTGACCAGATACAAACTGTGAATGCTGCATTAGCCACAATGACTCTTGCAACTGAAAACCTACTTTTAGTTAAGAGAGGATTCATTCAATTATCTTACTGTATATTAGTAAGCTAATGGACATGAGGAGAGGAGATAACAGTCATTTACTACCTTTTCTGAACAGAATGAAATAAAACATGATTTTTTTTTTTAATAGCTAGTAAACTTACATTAATATTCAACTGCAGAGCAGTAAGAAAAAAAAGGGCTTTGATGTTAGGCTGGTATAACTGCCAGGGCTGCTACAGTCTCCTATTATGTATCAGGTTATCAGGATATCTTCACTAATCCTAATTCAATCTCATACATATTCTTCATCAGTTGCCATTAAGAGAATTTTTTCACCTGATGTCATGTGGAACTCAAACAGTATTGCTGATGGTCACAGTGACATAAAATAAAGGCAAAATCAGTCAAGTTGAAAGGGCTGACAAGAAACAAGTTCAGAAGTGATTCACTTAAACCTCACAAGCCTCTCAGAGGGATAAGAGCTGTCGTGTGACTGGTCACGTGCAGGGCTACACTCAAAAGAACTAATGTTAATAACTGAAAAATGCGTGACAGCATTAAATCCCGATAAAACACACAATGTTTGTGGCCAACAATGCTGTCACTTATGTATGTGGATCCAGATCTGCTATGAACTACATTCCCCGGAGCAGATAGCTTTCAGAAGCACCCTCTTTCCCCTGCACCATACCAAATAACGAAGTCTAGTAGGACTCTAAGCAGTATTTTCCCTGGAGTGCAATAAAGACAACAAAAGGGAAATGCAATGGAGCTGTTGTGATTTTTCCTATGAATAGAGAAAAGATCAGAAAAGGCATTCAAAAGGAAGAGAGGAGGCAATGAATTAATGAGGAATGAGTTGCGTTGCATTTAGGCTAAAGCATTCTGCATCTATGGCCAGTTAAAGCCAGGAATGGCACAACTACAGCTGCGCACAGACACAAGCATAAATGACTGTTTCAGGTGTTTTCCACGCTACCTTTTACTTTGCCCCGCTGTCTCAATTAGCATTGGTTCACTAGCTCTGGTGTAAGCAGCTAGTGCTAAGCAGTAATATATAAGCAGAATATACAATAGAAGGAGGATACATTTACAAGTCAAATGGTGGGCATGCAGATGTTATATAGCTGAGAGCTACTGACATGCCTTTTTGTTTTAAAGTTGTTTAAACTCAGTAAGTTTCATCACCAAAATTAATACCTGCTGTTTGTGCTGTAGCAGACAGAAGAACCTATTTAGCATAGTGATAATCATCAGCTAAGTTGTGTATCTAAGACTTTACTGCACCTGCTTCTCCAGCACTAATACAGGTTTCAGAACTAAATTACATCTCAGCCAAACCTTGATCATGATACGAAGCACGCACTGCAGAACTCAAACACGCATAAACAAATCTTCGTGTAATGTCCTGAGAATATCTAAAACTCACACAAATGAAAACAAGCATAACAGTGTCTACTAGCATCAGACAATGAAGGAAGCTATCAGGTTTTCTAGCATGAATCTCAAGTCCCATCCTGCCTCCCTTTCGCCCCAGGCAAGATATCTTGCTTCTCTACTTCTCCAGGTCTGTGTTATTTTAGGCATGTTAATGATTTGGAGCTTATAAGATCACTAAGTAGAAGGAGACAATCAGTTCTCTTCCTGTGAGTCTTGGGAAGAACATAAACCTAGACCTCTACAAACAAAAGGTCAGCACGACACAGGTCTATGGGAGCGCAGAAAGATCCAGGAAAAATGTCTTAAATATTGCGGATGACTCTCCCAGTACAGCTGAGCCATCAAGGTATTATGTGCCTTAAAAACATGCAAGGAGAGTTACAACTGCAAAGAGCTTACAATATGAAGTTGACCTGTGCTTATTTTGTACTGTAAATTTTTTTCCCGATTTTGCCTTGAAGTTTTGCTGCAAACAATATCCTCCTCTATTTGAAAAGTCACAACATTTTGTCACTTACTGCTGCACAGAGTATACAATTACAGTGATGCAATTTTCACAGGAAGGTGGTATTTAGAGGAGGTAATATCACAGATACAATGAACATGAGGAAAATGGATGGAAGCACAGAAAAGAGAGATAAAGGCGATAAAGCGAGATCCACAAAAAGAAGCAAAATTTTGAATTATGGGACTTCCGCACAGATGCTTAGGCGCAAGAGATAGAAAAGATGATCAAAGTCCTTCGACAGATTTTCATTAGTAAAAAAATCTACAGCAGCTTAAGTTCTGGCTACACACAAAAGCATAACTCCGCATTGGCAGGGATGGTCAGCTGGCACTGCTCCAATGCCTATGCTTGATCAATATTCTCTCAGTAGATATTCTACTTCTGTCTGCAAAGGGGACCAATGACCTCAGCATGCTAACATGCATCTCTAGAAATAACTTCTACTCAATACACACAGACTAATGTCTTCTCCTGTGTTCAAAAAGAAAAGAGCAACTGCACCTCCATCTGCAAAAGGAAATGTTAGAATGTACCAGGCTATGATTCCAGCCTGTGAATGTTAATTAAACACAGACTACTATCCTGCAGTGCAAAATCAGATATTTCAGAAAATTCGAGCTTAAAAGAGTACAAATCAGCCTTCAGTATTAGCTATTTGCTTAATTTACATTTTCCTTCTCACTCTACTGTGGTAGTACCCTGTTAGGAATAATATTTTAAGTATCTAAAGCTCCTCACAAATTCCAGTTTAGGAGTCAGATGTTCAAAGTTCAGTACTGCAATGCCCAGCATTACCACATCTGCATTTCTGTGCTGAACTGCCTTGAGAAAGCACCCACTCAAGACAGATCAAACCTGAGTGCGTATTGGGAACTGGAAAGTCAGTCCAGTGGTCCACAGTGAAATCATTTTCTTCTTGGATTGCCCCTTTAGTAACTCACCCTTGATATTCACACCATTATCTGTATTTTTCAGCATATTATTCATAGTCCTGTAACACAGCTGTATTGCTGCATGGGGACGCTTCTGGTCCCAAAACCAACTTTTTTACCTTTGGATCAGCAGTCAGCAGCTTGAATGCTTGATATACTTGTGCTTCTTTCACGCCTCCACCGAGATCCAAAAAGTTGGCTGGCTTTCCACCATTCAAGGATATTATATCACATGTTGCCATTGCAAGTCCAGCTCCATTGACTGTAATTGTAAACATCAAGTGCTTATATTTCACATAAAATTATGTAAGACTTGTGAAAATGCTTAAAACATATCAGCACAACCACATAATACAACTCAAAATGTTACATAAATATTTCTTTCTAAATAGGTCAGTACCTATTCAAGGATGTTCAGTCCAACAAATAATTCAAAATCTGGTGCGTACACACCAACATTTAGATTTATTTATGACTGTATCAGTTTTAGGACTTAGATGTGCACCTTCCCTTAAGTATGTATGAGCACTGGAATGGTAACTGTGGAAATACAAAAATTTCTGATTTAAAAAAAAAAAAAAAAGAGACAAAAAAACTTCTGGGAATAGTGATCGCATCACGAGACATGAAAGAAAAATTGACTCCTTAAAGCTTCCCTCCCATCACACTGATAGCAGTAGATGATGTTTTGTATTACTGTAAAACAGATGACTATATTTTGGGGACAGATATCATATGCTCCTGGAAATGCCTTTTATTTTGTGTTTGCACCAGTCTAGAAGCATTCCCATGGGCATGAACATCCTTTAAGCTAGGAAAAGTAGATGTGAATTATTTGTCCCCAGTAAGTTGCTCCTGCTGGACAAAGTGAGGCTTCTGTATCACCCCTAATTCAACAGCAATATCTAATACTAAAAAAAAAAAAAACACCTATTAAAAAATACTGTAGTGTTGCCAATTATTGTTTGGAGTTTTTTTTAAATTGAGATTACAATCTCACTGTCACTTCTTGAATCAGCTCCAACACATTATCAGTATCTTCTAGATTTGTGGTTACAGTAAACATCAAAGCAATGTAAATACTGGACATTTTCTAAAACTGGTCATTTCACCAAGCTGAGATGAAATAAATAATTCAATTAGGTTCATAATAAAATGATGTACTGGCTAAAAGAATTTGTACAAAATGAAAATTATTTACAGCGTAGCTGACCTTTTTACTTATCTCTTCTAAACACAAGAGTAATTTCTGTTCTACAGAAACTTCAGGAAAATAAGAAACTGGTATTTTCCTTTTAACAACCAAGCAGCTGCTTTAGCAGCTTTCCTTAAAGGGAAATGGAGTTCAGTATTCATTTGTAAGTGGGAATATCTTGGTTTTTACACACAGGCTTTTGCAGGGCCTTCTGAGTAACACAGTCTCTGTTTTGAAAATTAATGATTAAATTTTCATGACTTTTCTTGTTTTGTTTTAATTACTGGAAAGACCAATTGCATCAGCTTAAAAATTCAGAATGTAGAAACCCCACAGTCTTCTCCCTTAACCCATCTGTCTTCTCTCTGACATCACACATGCCCTGTCTGTCTGCTATTGTGGCCTTCAACACAGTTTCAACACAATTTTAGTTTCATTCCTGCAAGAACTCATGGAAGGACAGACAACCTCAGCAAAACAGACTGAAATACTGTCAAGGGTGGCTTGAATGTCAGAATGTAAACAAAGTCTATACACTGAACGAGTATGAATTGTCTTCAAATGTCTTTTGGATTTATTTGTTTTCTTACCAAAGCAAGCAATATTTCCATCCAGTCCTATATATTTTAAGTCATATTTGGCAGCTTCATTCTCTATAGGCTCATTTTCAGACTTGTCATCCATGGCAAATATTTCTTTTTGCCTAAATTCTGCATTGTCATCAAAGTTTATCTTGGCATCAAAACAAACAACTAAAGAAAAAAATATAAAACAACATACAGACATTTAGAGATTACAGTTAGTCGAGTTCCTGAAATATTACACCAACTACTACAGCAGGGAGGGGGGAAAAGGGTTGCTTAGGTACTAATACTGCTTCCAACATATGATCAGCTGAAGTTCTAGCACTGAGTCCAGTAGAGAAGGGTAAGTCTTCCTCAAATCCTATATTGAGAAAAAGTACAGCAAACATCTCCACACTATGCAGTCATGTGCCTTTGTCAAGGGGTGATCTGCTGTGTTTGCTATCAACAAAGTACCCATAAGTTATGAAGGCAGTTTTTATAATGTGGACAGGTGGTCTGCAGTAATTTCATAAAAGACTCTATTTTCAGTATTTTGAAATTTGCTAAGAGGTTAGCAATCCAAAGCAATGTTTGGTAACATGCACTCATTTATAGTTGAGCAATACAAAATGCTTTCTTTAGCCATATTTTTAATTTATAATGTTATTAGCTATACACGCATTATTTCCCTAAAGATCTAAATTAAAACAACTTTAATCAAATGTACGTTAAAAATGATCAAAAGACGACGTTTAAATAAGGAAAATGTAAAAAGTAAATACAAAACTTGTCAATGTCAACATCTGCTATAGTTGTAAAAACAAATTAAGAAGTAGCTGAACCTGAGTATCTTAAATAATAGATACCAAAGTCTAGCTAGTAGACATAATATTCACATAAAAAAACAAAGAGTAAAAGAAATGCCTGTAGAGTGAAAGGGTTATTTGCCTATTTACTGACTTATTATTTCTATAGGTTTACATAGGCAAACACCTCATTAGATTAAAATGTCCTAAGTAAATGTAAGACTGCATACTTATCATTTTACTATTTAAGTAATTTGATTTATACTATATCCAGATTATAATTACTGACTGAATTATAATTGATTTCTCAATGTAAACCAGTCAGATTTAAGTGCCTTTAAATGCTGCATCCAGAAAAATCAAATAGTTTTTCTTTCTGCTGTGTTCTGATTCATATTGCCACTGAAATACATACATGGTATGTACGCACCTGCTCATGAGCATTGTACACATCTCTGCAACTACAGGCCAATTACAATTAAAAAGACAATTTTTAGTCTTTGATATAGATACCCATCAATTAAAATAACTAATCATACAGTCTTTTTTGGTGGACAAATACCTCTCTCTCTCTCTCTTTTTATTTAATATACAATTGTTTAACTTAGGAGAAAGTATCTAAGCAAACAAAACATTTACACAAATAGGAGAGTCTCAATTGTATGTCTTGATTTGCATTGGGTTTTCTTGTTTTGGATTTCTGACGTTGCTGGGGTTTTTGTGGTTTTTCTAAATATATTTGATTTGTAACCAATACCAGATTAACTTAAAACAGGATCAAATGTAGTTTCAGTGACTGCAATTTCAGAAAACTATTAATGAGTCTTTGCATATAATAAATCTCTCTTGGCAGAGTCTAGATCTTACCCGGTCAACCATCACATGGGAATCTGCAAAAAGGAGAAATGTCTGAAGTTCATAATATGCTTCTACTGTACTAGAGCTGCTTTAATTTTTTTTTTTAACAATGAACTAAGACCTGTACCATTTTTCTTCTTCAAGCTTTGAGTTCCTTAAATTGCTAAAACAACTCAAAGCTAGAGTAAAACTGCAGTTTCAGAGCTCTGTTTACCTTAGACATGAACATCCTCAATGTCACATTAATAGAACCTAATTTCTACAGAACATTCTTCTTTAACAAAGGCCATGCTGTACAAAGTAGTAGGAAAAACACCTATTAATATTTATCAAACCATTTGCACCATCAAAAACACAGTTACATGCATGATAGATTATACAAATGAAATTTTCTTCTCAACAAATATCAAAGTAAGCTCCAACACTTATATTTGTGGAGTATTTCTGTTGTTTTTGCTAGCAGTGTAGGATTTTTGTCATCTGCCAATTCAACAGCTTACACTAAGAGCAAACAAATCAAAAACCCCAAAGAAATTGGCAGTTACAGGCTTCTGACCCAATAGTATTAACAAAGAATTTGCTATAAAATTAGACAAAAGGAAATACCTATGACAATGTATTTTCTTACGGAAATTCACACAAGTGAAAAACACAAAACACAGCAAGAAATAAATCCATCTTAACTGTTACTTTGACAGGAATAATGGTCTTCATACAGAGACTTATATTTTATCATTAGAAATAACTGCATTAAGCTACTCAAGTGTTCTTCCATTTGGTTTATCTTTATTCTTCTTTAAGACATTTCAGACAGAGAAACTGCTAGCAAAAAAGAAATAAGCACAGGAAGACTTCCGTGTATGTCTGCTAGTAAGATGGCTTTCACAGCTTGAAACCCACTCTGTTTCTGCTCCTCAGCTTCCTGGATGTGAAACACATGGGGAAAAACCTCAGAGAAAACAGCATGAAAACTCCTACCATCCCTCAGATTAAGCCTTGCTCACTAAATATGCACAGCCATTCCAGAAAAGCTAAGCTGGCAACTTACCCAAATCAGTTCATTTTTTCCACAGTGCCACCTCCCAGTACTCAAGCAAGGATGCAAAGTTAGTACCACCATGGTTGTTTAGGACCTTTTAGGACCACCAGTTTTGTTTCCTCTCATTCCCAACTGTTGTCTTCTTCACTTGCCCCTAATTATCTACCAATTTCCCCTTTGTGTTGGTACCCAGCCAAATATGTCTTCAGCACCAAAATGATGCCCCTATTCTGTCATCTGACAGCGCTGTCTCTGCCCTTCTCAATTCCTTCTCAGTATCTATACACGTCTCCAGTGTCCACTCACTAATACCCAAGACATAATAAAGGTCTTCCCTGCAGGATTATATGGCTGAGACGATGCAGGTACCAAACCGGGGATTTTGTCCTTTGCTCTGCCAAAATAAGAGAACAGTAAAGTGCTTCTCTACTAGTCATCTGAGCTAGCTTTGAACCAGCAAGTGTGAATACCAGAACAGCCTAGTCCTGGCACAAAGAGCTCACCTCAAGCTCATTTGTCTGCCTGATAGAAGGCAATTGTCATAGATGTCCCAATTTCTGACATCTGACCAAGCATAAGGACTACTGAGTACCTTCTATACTGCCCTGTAGTGTTAAAGTACGTTGGTCAATTACTCTACTAAAAAAGTTATTTCAACAAGTTTTGAGGAAGGAAATTTTGTTTTTACAATATCAGTGGTCTTGAACCCACAAAATAAACCTGGTAAGTACATCAGTCATAGCAGACAAAAATACCAATGAATTTGTTTTGAAGTGAACATCATAATCCACAGGAAAGTTCCAGCAGTTTTTGTTGCACCTATTTTAAAGGTCCCATTCATCCGCAAAAGGTCAAAAGTGTCATGTGTTGCACACTGCTAGAACTTGAAAAATCCAAACCGTTCATTTTACAAGGCCCTATTTCATTGTTCTGCTTTAATTTCACTGTGCAACAGAAAATGAAAATGTCCTTCTCACCTCATTCCCAACTGGTTTTAATGAAGCCAACAGATCTATTTAAATGGCAGGGAAAAACAAGTCTATTGGGTTCTGAAGGCAAATTGTCCATTTCCATTTAAAATGCAGCCTACGGTACAACTACACTGGTCAACAGCAGGGCTTTTTGCCTCTCTCCCCAGTACGTGTTCACAAATTGCATAAGAACCAATGGAGCTAGACTTAGTTGTTAAGAATTTGACTTATATTTATTAAGCTGAGTGAGGTTTATAATGCAGAAACTATTGATTCAATGTGCATGTTATTATGGTACTTCAAATGAGCTGGAAATCTGAGTGTGCAGCGCTGCGAAAGATTCTCAGATACATAGAGTTAAAGCATTTGGTGGAAATCATTCTCGTAAGGTAAACTCTATCCAGAGAGCTAAAGGATTCTGGTGGCAAGAACACCAAAAGAACCCAACTAAGAAGGAATTCGTAAAGGTCAGAAAAAAAGGTTCAAAAAGCAGAATGCATACTTTTAGGTCATAAATATGTTCTTTTAACTTAGTTTAACCTGAAATCAGCTCACTATGTAAAAAAAAAAAATTGACCACACATTTGATCATTATTACCATTGTGTCTGAATTATCCTCATATACTTTAATAGAGAAGTTATTCTTTTGTATTTGTTTTTAAAATGTCACTTCATAACAGGGTGTATTAGTGTCCTAGAGCTCATTTTATAACAAAGAGCAGCACTTTGTAAGATGCGTTAATAAAATGGGGTGGGGCAGGATTTGTTTTACATCTTTTAGAGCTTTTTCAGAGTACATTACCAGCAGAATTTTCCTTTTAAGCTGTGGACAATTCTCTGCCAATTCTTTTGCATTTGGTTTGTTAATAAAAAAGGGAAAAACAAGGCTGGATAAGTGGAAGAGACTGCATAGTTTCTAGCCACAGTTCAGCTTTTGAATTCCTGACCAAGTCAGCCAAAAATACGGATTTTAGTGAAAAGCTGTTCACTTTACAAACTAGCTGTGGGCACATAAAAAGTATTTTTAAAATGCTAATTCTTTCAATTGGTACTGATTCCTATGAGGAGGTCACGGTCTTAACTGACATAGCAGCGATCTTTTTCCAAAAGTTTCCAGAACTGCAATTAAGCAGCCGCATTCCTAATGTCTGTTAAAATGGGGAAAAGCTTGCTCTTTCCATTTTCTAATTTTCACTTTAATCTGTAGGTGTATCTCATAAAGTTGGTTAAAAACTGGAATTCTCTTTCCTGAGTATTCTTTATCAGTGTTTGTCAAGAAACACCCAGCAGCACTTCCCAACGTCAAAGACTTCTCTCAAATCACAACATGATACTGTAGGTAGGGCCTCTACTAGAAAGTCACCAGTGCTTGTGAACCCCAGCCTTTGACACTGAAGTCTCAGCTAGCTCCCCCTGAGCTCCACAACTTCTCACCTTTACCTATTTAAATTAAAGAGAAGAACTAAAAAGGGAGGGGGCATGAATACTGTAAAATATTGGCATTAGGAATGAGTGCAAGGGTAAAAATGGTCTGCCATCAAATGAAACAGCGAGGTGGTAACTATGATCCACTTGGATCAACCCTACTCTATTTTAATATAGCACAGGCATCTTTCGTCCCTCTTCTCTTCTGTCCAAGTTAATTGGGTTTCAGCTGGAAAACCAACTACTAGAATGACACAAAAGCTAACCCAGCTCCTTTTATTTACCCCTATACCTTCTTAGCCCTTTATTCATGGTGGAAGCAGATCAATTACTCTTTTTCTTCCCAATGGATGTAGCTCAGTGTCTGTTCCAGCTGGAATTTCTTCTGTGCTCTAGTAGGTTGCGGATTTTAACTTACCTATGTGTTTACAAACGTAAAATAACAAGTTTCTTTCCACACAATCTCAGGAATTCTAGCAACATTAACAAAAAATATCCAAGACAAAACAAAAACCAAGAAAAAGCCAACTTTGTACAAAGAGCAGAAGAGCAGAAAATGTTACTGTTTCTCAGCAAGCATAACATGTAGAAGCCGGTATTTCCAGTATTCGGATGAAATAACAAAAGGTATTGAAATGTAAAACCTGCCATGGGAATATTTATGAATGTTGCTTAAATTACATTACAAAATAAAATTAATGCAAAGCTGCTGCTACAGCCTTCTATGCAATTTAATTTATAGTTTGCATAAATAAAGAATTATAATACGTTCATTTGTTTCCTTCAATTTCTTACCTTGCCCTTCTGGAGTTTCACCAAAGGGATTCACTTCAACCTGAGTGGCATCAATTTTCAAGAAAAGATTATACAGCTTCTTAATTTGATCTGCTGCCTAAATTTGATCAAGCGATTTACAATTACCACACAGAAAAACAAAAGTTAATGTTTTCAAGGCAAAGGTAAACCATTGTTGATTATTTTTAATGTATTAAATTGCACACTAGCTCTAGATAATTACTGCTTTTATTTCTGTTTTCTTAATCATATTTATATAGCATCTAAAATAGCTATAAAGTAGCATTATGATGCTGCATAACATTTAGTAAATGTATATTTAAAGACTACATGAACTGGAGAATTTCTACAAAATAAACAGCACGATTATTATGACAAGTTTAATTTGAAAAGTGCCTAACAGTTCATAATGACATATTCTCCAGTATGCTGAGATCTGAGTTGCATTCACATTAATCAGTCTAAATTCAGAAACCATAAAGCAGTATGTGCACGTCAGTGACTTTAGAAAAAATACACATTTCTCCTTCCTGCATCAGTCTGAAATGTTTTCTTGAAGAAATCATGTCAGAAGCATGCTTGTTTACTCTTTACAAGATACTCTTGCTTGTTCATTATTGTTCCTCACCATCTATCTCTGTGACTGGTTCTGTGGCCAGAAGTATTGTGACTGACTACTAACTTCCAAGTCTTTTGTTCTTATAACATTCTTCCATTAATAGAACAACTTAAACAACAGCAGTGTGAACGTGCATAAAAAAATATCCCTTTGGTTCATTACACACTGACAACCTATTAGCTGAAGTAAGTTTGCAGATGAAGTGCACTAATAAAGAACCATTCAAATTTGTTCCTTCATTACTGATCAGTTAACCGAAGTACACAAACCAAAAATATCTGGGACCTCTCTTGTGAGGTCTCAAAGTGAATGAGAATAAAAAAAAATGGAAGTCAGCTTTCTCCCACAACGTCATTCATAAGAAAGAAAACATTACGACTGGAAAGACTTAACCCCAATACTGCACTACATCAGGAAGAACATAGGGAGGGATGTTCCCATCTCCCTCTACTCAGTGCTGACAAGGCTGCACCTGGCATGCTGGGTCCAATTTCGGAAGCAACACATCTAAGACTCTTTAAAGAGTTACAGTTTGGAAGCAGCATATAAGTTGCTTATGAAGACTTCCCTGCTCAAAAGTCATCAGCTGAAGCATTCTCAGTGGTTTTGACTTTAAAAAAATTATCAGTTATTAATCTGCACCCACCAAGGCAGCAGTTTCCTTGGCATGGACACTCTGGTCAACAAACTATCCTAATACCACATGGGTAAGGCTATCAACAGTGACGCTAGGGAGGAAGTCCCACCGTGCAACCCCACATTGATTCTGGGCAACCTGAAAAGCTGCTGTTGCCCTAGTACACTGCTGTAATTTTAACAGACCACCAGAATCGTTTAACTTTTATTAAGGGCTGCTCCATCTTTCAGCACTTCTCTGAATCAGGCAGCCTAATGTCAACATTTCTCTTTCTCAAGGTCTACAAGTACTGAGCCTCTCTGAGGCAAAGCGTAAAATCCCAACCTAGAAATAGCAAATGTACAAGTAAATACTAGGATTTGCCTGAATAAAAACTATGTCCCTATGCTTCAGTAAATTCCTTTGAGTTGACAGCCCAAGGAAAGAAATGCATTCACTCCAGCATCATTTAAATGTATTGTTGAAAAGTCCATATATTGCTGTTAATAATTAAGTACCAGAACTCTTCAAAGGTTGAAAGGTTCTGCATAATCATTCCTCCTCATTAGATATACAGCTAAATCTTCAAATGTGTGTTAATCAACTTAATGATTATGCATTTGTTAATTGCACGGTTGGGATAGAAAATAATTAAAACTGCTGAATTAAAAATAAAGGAGTTCAACAAAAATGACAGTTTGATGCTATGGAAAAAAAAAACAGGCAAAAGTAGCTTAAACAAGCTTTTTCTCCTCTGCAAAATGATTCATAACGGCAAAATACCTTGCATATTTGTGTACAATATGGAATTCCAATATATATAAAAAAAGATACTGAAAAGACAACAAGCTGGCAGACTTTTGGTTTTAAGCCGAAGTTCGAAAGAACAAAAAAGGCTTCAATTGTACAGAGACACACTTTTACTTCTCCCCATATTAAGGCCAAATTTGCAAAAGAAGTTCTACCCATGTAATCCACTGAGCTCCAAGGGAATTCCATGAAATCAAAAGAATCCCACGTGATGTAACAGCATGTTTTCATCAATTGCTTCAAAGAGCAGGGACTTTCACTTTGGAACAATAAGGACCTTACTTAAATTGCTAAAGCCTGATGACAATTATATAGGTGCAATTTAATATTTAAAATGTCAAAATGGTCCTGACCTAATGGACACTTAGCCTTTCATGTCTATTTGAAAAGCATTTATTGTATGGCTGGGCTAAAATGTCTTCAGTAAAAACTGAGGGAGCAGAGTCAAGTTACCTGCTGTTGCAAAGGTCCTTTGAATCCCAAATTTTTTGCCATCTGCAATGCCTGACGATCCTTTATACCTTCAAAAATATCTATTTCCTCCTGTAACAATAACATGCATAAATATAACTAAATATTCAATCTGAATGGAGATTTATAACTTCAAAAGGAAAACACTTAGTATACATTTGCAAATCAGTAATTAAAGCATGGCTATTTGCCAAAGTTCTCTGAGACTGAGGCTATAGCAGCTGCCTATAGGGTATGTTATAATTACCACACCAACTATGAAACAGTCCTTCCAAAAAATATATAATTCTTCAGGGTGGCATGCTGACAAGACAATGTGACACCAGTTTTCACTTTTAATTACTGTACAGATGGCGTTGACGAATATTTAGTCTGTTAATTTTTATGACATCTTCTGGAATATTTTCAAGGCAATGGTGTCACTGCCCAGTAAGACTGTGAAGTTTATATAATTTTAAAATGCACATTAAATATTTTTACAATTTTTTAAATAATTATACTTGATTATATCAATTATTTTCCCAGATGAATAGCTTGTCTACTCATTATCATGCCACGGTAACATAAAAAAAAAAAAAAACGCTTAAATGTAGTCATCGTTAAGAAAGCAATTACAACAGTTGTATTTCAGATGGAAGAGTCATCCAGGTACAAAGAAATAATTAACGACTCTGTCAATTAGAAAAAAAAACAACCACAGAAACAATAACCATATTGGCACTGACCTGCTTGTGAAAAAAACCTGTGCACCTTCCTGAAAAGGAAACTCGCTCATTAAACATTTCAGATATTAAGTTTAACATATCATATCAGTAACAGACTGATTTAAGCTCTTTTTCTAAATTGAGCTGGAGACACAAACACTAACAAAATCAGATGTTCAATATGCTACTAGACAACAGGTCTGATCCCCTATTTGGTGAAACAGAATTTTTATGGTTCTTACCGTCTTCTTTCCATACATGGAAGAAGCTAAAATGGAAGGAGAAAGGGGGGAAAATATATATATACACACTTTTGGATAACTGACAAGGAAAATTTTTAGTCTAAAACATTATTTTAATACCTTAAAGATAAGTTCTGGGCTAGTAACTGCAACTTCTTCTATGTCAACACCACCCTGTGGACTGCCAACCATAACAGGTCCATTGCAGGCTCTGTCCATCAAAATCGCAAAGTATGTTTCCCTGGAAATATTCAGCGCCTCTGCAACCATCACCTAAAAATGAATACAGGGAAGAAAAAAAAACAGCAACAGTTCTGACTGGTCCATCTAGCTGGTGACACTTAATCTGAACATAGCTTTGCTTCCTTGAGGTGTCAAGAGTAGTGAATGTCATAAAATCTTTTGAAATGTAAGAAGCAATTAAAAATTAACAGAACCAATGAGGGGCAGTATTTCCCTCTGCTGTGATCAAGCAGAGAACACCGTGGCTCACGTTTTCTGCATTGCCTTAAAATGCAGCAGTTTGATACTTGCTATCCTGAAAAGAAATGTTTGTTTCATTGCTTTTACAAGACGTTACAACCCAGTGATTTTTTTCCCAAGAAATCCTCTCTCCCTAAATAAGAGACTCCCCTGATGCTGCTGTTCTCACTGGGGTATGTAACAAGTAGTGTAAACCAGGAACACCTAATTGTTGGGTTTTTTCCCCCAAGAGGGGCACCGGAGCTGCTGCTGTGTCCGTACAGGGGACATCCATATTACCTTTTTATTCCCAACAAGCACTTTAACATGCTGCCCCCAGAAAAACTTGAGTCACAAGGGACTACAGTCTTGCAAATCACACAGATGCAAGAGAGGGCACACTGGCTTTCTGATGCATCGCATCTGTAGCGCCGTTCCTTACCAGTAAAGCCTCAGGCTTAAGCTCGCTCCCTCATTCTGACAGAAGGCTGTCCTACACTTACAATCTCAGCACTGAATTCCTGCCCTGCCTAAGTATTTCCTAAGGAAATGGGTTTACAAATAATTCTGCCATCTAGCTTTTTACTTTCACTTTAGAGAGACAAGCAGATGTGTAACCTTCAGACACTGGCACATTCTAGAAACGTAAGAATTTATTTTTCCAAAGAGCTACTCATTTCTATTTATTACTATAAACTACAGAGCCCTTTCATAGCAGTATCTGACAGATACCTCGGCACACAGCAAAAAAGATGATTCAAATCCTACATGATTGGAATCTACAAGAACTCACATTAAAATTGGGGGGAAAATGGCCCATATAAATCCTCTGTAACAATTTTTTCTCTTCTCCCAAAAATATGCCAAAGCTAAAGTCCTTTCCATTTCAGTATTACAATAAGTGTGCCTTCCTCTTCATCTGAACTGTCAGTTTTTGCAATAGTTTAACAATAGGACTCACAAAACTGTGTTTTGATGCAAGAATACTAAATTCCCCCAAAATATTCTTCATGTTAAAAAAAAAACCCGCATATGATCATTACTAATTGTTCCTTACGATCATAACAGGTGCCACAATCTCAGGTGCAAAGACTGTAGTTCTCTTCTGCGCTATAGTTCTGCTTTTCAACCTGGAAGTTGAGCAGCCACCTCTGCAATTTAATTAGCACTATAGCTTCTCCTTCTGACAATCAACTACACATTCTTAGCAGAGCTACTACTTCCTATCTTTCAATGGAAGTAGTAGAAATCAGGAAAATCACTTTCCCTAAGATTAATATAATTAAAAAGGATTAAGTGGCAACGTCCTTCTAACGTGGTCTGTTTATAAAGCAACAGTTTTGAACAATAATTGTAAACGAAGGCCATCATTCTGAATGAAACATAAAGTGAAATTAACTCTAACATTCAGCAGTTCAAACTCCTTAGATCCGAGAGGCATGTATACACCCGCAGTCTTAAAACTCTGCCTACCCGGCAAGATGTGTTCCATCAAGTAAGTGTTCCTGGGGTTTTCATAGTTCAAGGACTATAAACAAGAAAGATGCACTATACTTTCACCCAAGTCGCTTTTTTGACATTCTACTCTGGAGTACATAAGAAAGAATGTACTTACCTTCTGCCAGGCTGTACATCTTAACAGAACAGGAAAAACAGTAAGAGACAAGGAATTAAACAAAGCCCTCTGTGCTCAGAATGGAAGGAAAGATGCTATTTCTTTACCTTTTTTTTTTTTGACTTGGAAGAAGTTTCCTTTATAGTAATTTTGTTTCCTTCCACTTTTATCTTGCTTTATTCATAGAACATAGGGTGATGTAAAGGAATAGTTCAAATAAGCGACTGTTCAAAAGCAAACTAAAGAAAACTAGGGTGAAGGAGACAACTAAGAATGTAGAAAACTACTGTACTACTAAAAAGCATCTGCCTATTTTAGGCTACTATGAAGGGATGCTAAAAGCCAACTTCAGAAACATAACTCATTGGCTACCTGCCGAGATTTGTCAAATTAACACACAAAGTTATGGAAAGCATCCTTGATTCGCTACTATTAGTCTTTTTACCTGCATGCATGTTTTCACCTTCTTGCATATCCTGCATCAGTGCATCTGAAAAACGTGAGTCAATTGCTTTAGACATAGGTCAAATAAAACCAGCTGGTCCTACTGGATCTTGTCTGAGTTGTTCACTTCCCAGAGTGCTCAGGATCAGGGCCAGACTCAGGATGGGAATCCACTCAATGAGTTTAGAGGAATACGTTTGCAAGCACAGCAGGTGGAACTGACATTATTAAATCAGGTATCTTTTCAGCTGCTACTTCTGACCCAAGGGATTGTCCGCACTATTGCTAATTAACCATGTCAACATCATCAAATACTTCTCTGTCTTAATTCACCAAGCTATTGAGAGTCTATCTACTTTGTAGCAAGCGAGCTTACTGTAGAGTAAAAATTGTCAGACTGCAACATCTCTCATTTCTCCCAACAAAAACCAGTTACTGTCCTTCACCATCCTCCCTGTTTGATGCAGAGCAAAGCCAGGCAAATTGGTGTTCAACATCTTTAATATTATTTGTTAAAGTCTTCCTATCATTCATGTGACAAAACTAATGCGAACACGTTAATGAACAGCTAAGAGTAGTGAAACTGAATCTACAGACTGTTGACTTTTCTCATATCATCATTATCTGTTTACCACATCAGGGTTATATTTAAAACGTCCTGGGGAAAAATCAATTTTCTTTAAAACTTCCTGATAACTTCAAGCTTTCCTTCTTAAAAACAAATCATTATCTAAAAGTTTAAGTCACACATCGAATTTCATGAGGGTAACTACAACAGCTCTTTTATCCTGAATCAAATATTCAAAATGTTAATTCTGTTATTGCTTGGAGAGAAAACACAGGTAGCAAATTCTCAAGTTGTCATGATAAGAGAAGACTGTCTTCTCAGATAACCAGGCTCTCCAAATTCCAAGATGCCATAAGAGGATTTTATGTAAACTCCCAAAATAGCTTCCAAGTTATGAGGGAACTGAGGAGACTATTTATTTAAGAAACATCAATCTAAAGAAGCACAAACACGCTTTAAATTCTGTAGTAGGTGCACAAGCCGAGAAAGCAAGCTGAAAACTCCATCTTCTCCTCCATAATTATTCTAATTGTAGAAAATGTCTATATTTTATTCCTTCCTTACAAATACATGTAAAAGGTACGTGACTTCCACTCCCTGACTTGACACTAGCTCATTTCTTGCCTTGCAGAAAGTGACTTAATAAGTATTTTCCTTCTGAAATACATTTATTACCTAATTTTTTAAAACATAAGAGTTCACTCAAACTTTCCAGAACACCAAAAAGTTTAAAACCCACAAAACCGAAAAACATCCCTTTTCTTTTCTTCGTAAACTGCAATTTTCTTTAAGTACGTGTACACACACGTATTCTTACGTACACATAGAGAGAGAGAGAGAGTATGTCTTGAAATAGAACAAAAATGCCTGCTATTAACTCTCTACTTCCCCACTGCTCTTAGCAAGCTTGAAGAATCTGTCCGGCAATTTTTGTGCATTAACTACCCACTGCATTAAACGACATTTTAGACATAGATAAACTCATACTTTTAATCATATTACTGTAGTTTGTTCCTTGATTAAAATTTCAGTGTTTGACATTGCAGTCTTGATACTACACACCTGAATGCCTCAGCTCCTTTGAAGATCCTACAGTGAGCTAACTTTGCAAATGACAAACACTTTTAAAATACATTAATTTTTCTGGGATATGGTCTTTTGATGACCTAGCTGCATCATTTTAAACAAGCTTTCTTCACTGTCTAACAAGCAATAGGGAAGACATTGGCCAATGCTATGCTAAACTGTTATATAATTAATTAAAAACAGGATGTATGCTCTTACCATAGATTACCAAGAATAAAGATCTCAACACCAAAAATATCATAAAACATACTATTACGTTATTACGTATGTATGTGACGAAGATATGAAATGGCCTAGGGCTTTTAAAAGCCAAGTCTATAATCAGAATGGAAGTCTATGACAATAGACGATCAGCTTCTTCCAGTAAAAAGCACTACACCAGTTTATCAGGCATCAATATTAAAATACTTGCGAGCCGTGTCCTGGAAAGCTTCCATGTAACACTACAACAATGGAAAAATACACAGTCTATCAAAGCGATATACTTTCCTGTACCATCAAAATAAATGTCTTAAGTTCAGTAGTGCAAACTTCACCTTAAACTTCATGTATGCCCTAGCTGCTTACTCTTGACCACTGTCCATTCATACAAGCAACATGTGGATGGGGAGTAAAGCAATTACAAGTTAAATCTTCTATAGCTATTCTATACAAGGTACAAAAGTCATCTTAATATAAATCCTTTGAATAATCCACTTCAAAAAACCCCAACACCCATACCTTTTTTTCATTTCTATCAATTTAGAAGAAAATGAGAAGTTTCTTTTTCAGAACTGAGTATGTGAATGAATGAACAGACTTGCACTCAGACAAAAGAGTGAAATTTCCTGTATTGATGTATTCAAAGTAGGTCAACCAGGGCAAAAGAATAAACCCAAAGAATTTATAAAAGAAAGCTGCTTTTACAATACAATTCTTTCAAAGCAGAGTGCCTTAATATGGGAAATGTATATCCTTTTTTATATCCTTAGTATTATCACAATCTCTGACAGGCATGCCTTAATGGTAATACTGTTCCTTCTTTTTAATATCTAGTATTTCTTTTTAACAACAACTATAAGGAGTGATGATAATCTGCTCTCCTTCCTCCCCAAGAGAAGAACCACCTGAGCACCTTCCTCCAGCCCTCATTAGACAGTATCTTTCCAGACAGGTGTTCCCCTTCTATGCTAATATACCAAGCTGCTCACAATACATTAAAAGTGAACTGCAGTTCTTTTTGGCTCATGCCAAATTATCTCCTGGCATTAAATACAGTGTGGCTCTTGACTACATACCTGTATGAAGGTCTTTGCTCAGTAAAACAAAGCAAGAGATATATGTATTTATATGGCACATAGGCAATTGCTAGGATTTGCTGAATTACAGAATTTTGCTAAGGTAAAGGAGAATCTTGCTGAAGGGCTATCTGCACTTCTCTTATTTAGGCCAATACAGAGCAATGTATTTATGCTGAAGTAAATCTTGGCACCTTGCAGTATGCACCATCATAAGTAAATGAACTACTACATATTAGCTGAACCACTACCACGACCACATATTACTCTGTATCTGCAATAAGTTAGGAAGAATCTACTTTTAGACACTTTTTTTTTTAAATTGAGATCATTCTCATGCAAAGTCATCTGTCACTATCTTTAATAACAGTTGCCCAAAGCTGAGGGTGAATGAAATACAGATAATATTATTACTTCAGGTAATCATGTATATATTACTTCTCTAAACAGAACATCAACAAGCATGTACAATTAATGCTATATACAGTTATGCTAGCACTTAGTATGTATCTGTTGAAGGATGAACCTACGACGCAGGATTCCCTTCAACACAGGTAGCAAAAATTAATTTATTTTTCCACCACTAGGAATGCTGAAATTGATAGACAAAATACATACACACAAAGAAAAAAATAACATTTTTTTTTCTTTCATCAACTAGATACAGTCAATGAGGCACTGGAGAAGGAATGAAAAAAAATAAATCTATGTCATACACTCCAGTATTTGCAGTAAATTGCAGCTGAGCACAGTTCTCAACTTTCAAGAGGCAAAAATCTTACCTTTTTAACTGTCACACCATCCTTTGGAGTTTGCTTTGTTGACAGATTGTACCCAATCATCTGTTTAGCAAGCTGTTCAACAATCTTAGGGCTACAAACAAAGGAAAAAGGTTAGTTTATTGAAAGACATTAAAAGAAACAGTCACATAGCTATTGTAACAGCTTAAATATTACAACAGAAGCAATTTATTTATGCTTTTTCAATTTTAAAGACTTACTCTTTAGTTAGATGAACTCCTCCTTTCAAGCCACTATTGAAAATACCTTTTCCTCTCCCTCCAGCCAGAATCTGTGCCTTCAGAACAATTTCCTTTGCCTCTGTAAAAGAAAACCACATTGCTATTCTATCGTGTGCCATTTATTGAGATTGTTAGTGTAAATTTTAAAAGTATTTCCAGGTTAGACTGTTTAAAAAAAACAATGAGAAGTTGCTCATAACTCGTGAGCAATAAAACAAGAGTCAATTCAACATTTTTACAAAGCAACCTTGCAAAAAAGAATTGTTCAAGGAAGTTAAAGGATAAATATACACTACTTATTAGATGGAGAAATGTGTCATTATTTAGATCAAACCCATGCTATTAATGTTACATGGCCTGCACAACAAACCATATAACCAGCATACAGTTTGACGGCTTACATTCTGGCACTGTTCTTAAAACATGAATCAGATCATATTTTGTCTTGAATGCACAACAAACAAATGCTCATCAAGGAAAATAAATTCCATTCCTTGCTCTGAACACATGTAAATAAAGCTATGGATGTGGTCCTAAAAGAAGAAATCCCCATCTCCAAAGGGCAGGTCAGCATGGAGCAAAGGCAGTAGCTGTGAAAACACATTCATCTGCTTGTGAGGCATCAGTTGAATCTTTGGCAGTGTGAGTGTAACTATCTCAGTAACAAGAAAGTGCAGCAAGACACAGGGACAAAAGTAACTGCACCGAGACCCACGTTCCAAACAGAAGCAATCCTGAGTAAAACAGTGCAGAGGGAAAGGGGAAAAGAAAAACACAACCAACCAAAAACATTGCTCATGATCTCTGCAGCTCCATGGACCATAGCAACTTCTCGAAACAAGGACCTGCCAGGTGCCTGCAAGATGTTTATTAATACTGAACACTGTCACTTTGCACATTGATCATAATACTGCCAGGTATGTTGGAAAGTCCGAGATCCTCATGTTAAGATATCATTAAGCAGTGCCTAGAAAAGGCTAACATTGTCATCCTTTTGTGAGTGAGTCAATTCCCTCTGAAGTCTGTGGAAATCTCCAATTTCAGTGATGTTTGGATTAGGTCACACCTTGAATCACATGAGAATTTGTCATTAAATTGACAGATTTACTGTTTAAGTGGCACAGAGGATATGGATACTTTTGTTCAAACAAACACAGGTTTTCTAGGCTCGTATCACATAAAAATATTTCACAGATGATTAAATATAAGTTTGGAAGTGTGGCAATTTTTGGTGCAGACCAGTTCTGACCCAGCGTCATTTCAAAGTTCCAGTATAATAAATTTCAGCAACTAGGAAAAAAGCTGGAACTTAGGATAGAATAAATATTATGAAATAAATATTCTATTTCCTGTATTAAAACAGAAATGAATTCTCAATATAGCTATTGGCGGCACTGTACTAAGAGCTGCCTGATTTCCAAGCTTCAAGGTAAAATCCATCCACGTGTTTATCCATTCAGTAACATCTGACGTACATCATTCTAAACCTTAAAAGCACTCTCCTTGAAAATACTTCATGCATTCCAATATATTCATGTTCTGGGCTCCCTATTATTCATGCCATTGCAAGGCAGATAAGAAGGAAGTTTAAATGCAACAAAAAGTTTTATATCAAGTGTTTCCTAAGCACACAAATTATTAAGATGAATTAAAACTATAAATCACTTTCCAACCTGCAGCAGCAAACTCTAAAATCACAATAGCTGCTGTAATAAAGAATCTACTATAGTGTCGTTAATAGACGCTGCAAGCATCTAATTAGATCGGGTTTAGGTGCCAACCATCCTGACAATGCGAGTTGTGATTGTCAGTGATACGTGGTATCAATTATGTGAGTGATCATTACCTGCACTCCTAACCAGCACGCTACATGAGTGCCGATTATCTTCATTTGGCTACAGCAAATGAAGTTAGAGGAAGGGATTAACGCGTACATTTTTATAATCCACTAGAGGACTATCAAGGCAATACAATAACTTCAGAAAAACAACTATCAAAAACCTAAACAAATACACTAGAAAGTAAGCATAACCATGTAAAGATTAGACCCGAAGAACTAATCAATACAGCAGTTCAGCAGAGCACAGGTTCTTCTTGCCCTGGGGGAAACCAACAGGAAGCGATTTAATTCAAGTTATTTGCCCAAGCTGTGTAAAATGAAGTAAACCAGCCAGACTTTATTTTACAGTAACTAGGTTCGATCATTCAGTACTTACCAAGTTGATTCACTACTTAACGTCGCCGTTTCATTTAAAGAGCCGATGAAATGCTTACACGGAATTTTCATGCTGTCTCCTGCCTGAATTCCCAAATTACGTTATGAAAGACTATCCCAAAACAAAAACGTAGTTTTAGGTGGAATATATGAAGTAATTCACCTTCACTTGTAGGCTCTAATATGAATAAATAAGTAATAATAATAATAAAAAAAATCTAGAACCAGTACGCAAAGTCAATATTAAACCCATTAAAAACAAAAAGGTGTAATTCATTTCCATTAGCACCCTTCCAAACTGCTGTAGTAACACTGGAAAAATGTTTAAGCGGGGCAGTGTAGTTATAAATACTGGATTTGAAGAGAATCTAGCACAAGAAACATGTCTTTACAGCACCATAAAGTATAGCACAACATTTTCAACAGCGCTGCATTTGGTAATTAAGGATTCAATGAACTTCTGTTTATGTCCACTGACTGACAAGCCTTTGTGTAATTTTTCTAAAAAACGCAAAACCAAAAAACAAACCCAAATAACAAAACAGATTGCTTTTTAAGTGTCTTTTTTTGTGTCACAGATTTAAAATTTTCTTTATCATTCAAAACAATACAAAAAAAGACTGCTTTTAAGTGTCACTAATTTAGCAGCAAGTAGCCGCAAACTGCTCCATGCAGATTAATGACGCATTTCTGGTAACAGCATGTGTTCTTAACTAATTATAACCTGAATACATTAATATCTCAGACTTAACAGTTTATTCACTGGATCTTATATATGTCTTTTTTACATTAATCTACAGAAAAAGACAGACATGAGCATTTCCAAAGAATCCTTTTAAAAAATGGAGCGAAATACAGCTTGTCCCCAAGTCAGATGCCAAAAAATAAGCAAGACCTTTATTCCTCAGAAAAGTCCTCAGAGTTTAAAATTTCACAGCTGTAGTGAGTTTAACCACATTTCTTGAAAAATTAAATCTAACCACATAGGAAAAAAGCCTTAAGTGCTTTTCTTTTAAATACATTCAGATGTTTCAGCAGAACAGAATATAACACTCCGAGGGACAAGCATCCTCTACGTTGCATTCAACAGTACATCTCCTTCCCTTCAGTCAGCGCTGTGAATACAAATGGCACTCTTATTCCTTGCAATTGTAATAGGCTCAGTTCTGTAATGAAAGCCTATTTAAAATCAATAAAATCAGTCCTGCTTTGGGGAGCTATGATTACTCTGGTCCACTGGTACTGCTTGCAGCAAAAATGAACAGCTTGTTCTCAGCCCACTGCTGTGTATATTTAAATACCGAATTCTTGATCATGAAACAATATACTTATAACCATAGTTCTGCTAGTTATAGGGTGTGCTAATTTATTACCTGTGAATAGCTTTCCATTATTATTGATATGACTGTGTGATTGCAAATTAGGCGTGTTAACAGTTACATTAAAATGTGCTATAGCTTATAAAAAATAAACTACTGTAAAGACGAGACAATGTAAGACTGCATGGTAATAGGCCTCACTCTTGCCTGTTTATGAACAAAGGATTTTCTATCAGAGTACTCAGGAGTACTTTGGCAAGGCATCCTACACTAGAGAACTGGAGCAGGGGACTGAAAGGGAGGAGGTTTCACACAAAATCCTAATCACATTTCTGTCTCACCATGCCACTTGCAGCAGTTTGGCTTCTCTATCTGCAGGGGCTCCGTGAAAATTAATTAGCATCTGCACCTCTTTTAAAAATGCAGAACCTGATTCAGTATTACATGAGTGTATTTCTACCCCAGCGTTAGGCAGCCGATCACAGGAGAAGGGCTGACTCCAAACCCCGGCAGCACCGTTAAGTGCTGCAGCAGCAAAGCATCACTGGAAAACGCACTGATCTCTCTCCTAACGAGCTTAGTACACCTTGCAAAATAGATGGAAGCAACTCAGTGTCATGGGAGCCGTGCAATGAAGACAAACTGAGGACACGCCAAATCAACGTCTTACAGAAGCACCGTCTCCTTACTGACCCAAAGGTGAGCGTAAACACTGAGTTTATGAACGCAGGAGAGCCACTTCCACGGAGGCAGCAGGCGTTAATGAGACTCCTTCAGCGCTCACACGAGGACCCCAGCCCAGCGTGGTTAGGCAGACAGTAATTAATTTCCAGAACTTTGCTAGTCACCCTTCTTTGCCTAAAGTCATTAAGCTGTGCTTGACGAGCAGAACCCTTCGGGCGCATCCCCCTTCCCAAAGTCCTGAAAGAGCTAGATGGGGTACACGAATCTGCAGCCAGCTCCAAACTCTGCGCCTCCACAAAGAGGCAGAGGTCCACCTAATCAGGTATTTACCTGGTAAGACTCCTCTGAGCTTCCCTTCCCAAAGCAAGGTTTTTCCCGCACTCTGCTTTATAATTTAGCTTTCATAGCATGGAAGTTGAGGAAAACAAGGCAGATATTACAGACATTTTCTGACAGCAATTATACTTCATTTTGGATAGCACAAGAACTATAAGGCATCAACAAAACCCCGAACACCTACATGCCATTCCTACTCCAGTTTCCTCACCAGTGCTGATGGAAAACCACAAATGCTCAAGTGTCCTGGAAGGGTTCTAGATAACCTCTCCCAAACTGCATATCTGCAGCTCGTAGCTTGTCTTCCAAAACATGGAAATGTTCCCCTTACAAGTCCTGAAAGGGTCAAGTTTGTGTTGGGGTTTGTTTTGTTTTGTTTTGTGTTTTTTTGGGGTTTTTTTTTACACTACCTCTAGCTGACCCAACAGTAAGGAAACCAACTTTTTGGGGTCTCATCTGTCCTGTTCTATTGTTGTTGCTTGCTTCTTTCTTGTTTTAATGCTACCACTACCACCTGAGCTTTTAGCTTCCCTTTGGGAAAGACTGGCTATAATTAATTTTCAAAATTTCAGCCATCCTGTTACACTGCTCAGGCAAGATCCTGTCAGGTGCTTATTACTTTTTAACAATACTCCTGTCCAGAGACACTCTGGTATACTTACTTCAGCACAAGAACGAATGGAGAAGAATAAAAGCTATAAGGAAGATCATAATAAACATAATATAATAATAAAAACCAGTAATAAAGCCTAATTCCCAAATTGAACACTGAATCCCAAAGTTGCTATAATAAGTTTTCACATTTGGGTCTCTTTACACAAACTTGCTCTGAAATCCGAGACAGCTTTTCCCAAGGAGCAAGTATTGCTACCACTTCCACTGCTCCCCATCTTCTGAGCACACCGGGGACGCAGTGCCTGAGACGGTTCCCGTGCTCTGCCAAGAAAGCAGACTGAGATGGGAAAAAGCAGCTGTCCACAAGAAGATACCTCCCACATCTACAAAACTATTGGTGTACTTCAAGGTCTTTAGAATGAAGTTAAACAATAGATTCCCCCCCCCCCGCCTTTAATTTTAAACTCCCTTCCTCTCTTATTTTCATTCTTTTGCTCTGTAACACCAAAAAGAATTATGTTCTTACATGCCTACGTTCTACAACCTTTGGTTTTCAGACTAATTTAGAATTAAAGTTAAATAAATCATCCTTTTTATAACTCCATACTTTTGAATATATTGTATATTTATTGCTAGATTATAAGCCTCATTAAAATCTATAATGATAAATTAGTCAGTCTCTTGATTCTGTCACTACTATTATTAATTGCTTTCATAACCATTACTACACACTTCACCGGTGATAAAAATTTTAAAGCTAGATAAAAATCAGCTAAGCTAAAGCTCACTCTTAATATTGCACTCTTAAACATTCTCAGAGTAAAAGTAATCAAGTATTCACATGTCCTACATTTAAGTTAAACCTGATAAATTACTTATACAGCAAACGGAGCCTCACTAGATCTAGCGGCACCACTATCAGGCATGGAAAAATATGCACATTAAGGCAGGGATCCAAAAAGAATAGTTCTCACATTAAAATTGTTCATTGCATGTGCTTGTTTAAAACTCCATGGGATATCTTATTTCTAGTATTTTCCAGTCTTTAACAGTTTCTCTTTTCAAGTTCTCATTATTTTTACACAGATTTCCTGTGTAATAGACACAGGGTTTAGAAAAACTATTTGTCACATTTGCTTACAAACTCGCTTGAAAACTCAACCAGGAGGGGAACAAGTTCTTCATTTGGTGGAAGAGCACTGAAGTCTACTGACAAGTGAGCAAAAGCTTCTGCCAGTTCTCAGGCAATATCCATTCTACGGTGTAAAAAAGAGAGGGCTGCTTCCTGTAACCTGCAATGTCAACCTGGCATCCTGCACCATGTCGCGTAGTAACTACTGAACAAAATGGAAAAACTCATGCAAACTGATACAGTGTTCTTCTGACATTATACCCACCAGTTTCATTTTTGCAACTTTTAGAATTCATAGTATTCTTTCTAATACGCCCAAGTCAATATTATTTTTCTCCTCTTCTCATGATTTCACTTTAAGAAACTGCAAAAGCAAGCAAAGAATATTTTTCCTTGTATATTAGTTGTGATCCCTTTTACCTGACACCACCATGGAAGCTTCTCAGGATAATCCATTATGCACTGAGAAATTTGGGCATGCAAAATCATGTGGTTTAGTAGACTTGGAATGGACCCGTTTTCTTTATAAATATAAAATGCATAGATACATCACAAGACTTGCTTTCTAAAACCACTGTCATTTAAAAATTTGACATTTTGCCAGATTTTTAGCATGTAATTTCTCTTCACCCTTCCCTTTTCCCTAAACTACAAAAAAAAAAAGTTATAGTGAAATGAATATACTGTCAGTTTTCTTTGCATCTTTACCTTTTAAAGCTTACAGGGCTTTCAAGTTTTCCTTGCCAAAATATCCTGCAAACTTTTTTTTTTTAAACAAAACATATTTTAAAGTTAGCAGACTCAGGCAGCTCAACCGTGTCCTAAATTCTTGATTGAATACCATAATGCCATTTGTTTAAATGCAATTCAGAGAACAGGTTTTATGCAATCTGTAGTGTTGAAGTCAAGCAGTCATTAAGAACAAACACTGTTCTCGCCCCTAGCTGCAACAATACACACACCTGTTTTCCTGGAACGCTTTCAAAATTTCATTCTTTGCCATTATGTGTAAGGCACAAAAGTCAAATAGTCTTCTCTGACTGATTCTAATTCTTTTATCCATTACTGAACTGCAGAGATGATCTTGAAAAAATTGTACGTAGTGCAGAAAATATAAAAACTGGGGAACATACATTGGTTCTTCACCATTCACTTTTAAGCATAGAAGAGTTATTGTAATAGAAGATATTTTGCAGACATGGAGCACAAAATAAGAAACATAAGCAAGAAACCAGGGAGTTCACATGGTAAAAAAGCAAGCAAATATGCAGAGTAGACAACTGCAATGGTACCACCATTACTTAAGAAGTGTTAACAAATTCATAATGTAATATACGTGGCAGGTGAACCCCGTTCAAGTACAGACTTGATAATGAGTCCTTTGCCAAGCAGTCTTTACACACAGGCCTGCTATGCCCAGCAAGATCCTTAAAAAATAAGCATTAAAACAGAGGGCAAAGCTAAAAGAGATTTGGAGCACATCACACAGTAGTGGCTGGGCACACAATCAACAGCCTTCAAAAGCACGAGAAACGGGCCACGTGCTAAAAGGGAGGCATCTGAAGGTGGAGAAGCTTTAGATTGAATTTCTGCAAGTTTGCCAATGCTTGGGCAGGACTAAGTCCCCCTTCAAAGGGTTTCATCATCTCTTACTGCCTTGTAAATACCAGGACACACTGACCTGACAGCTTAACATGTGCATGCAGTGCCCAGCCGCAGGGGACCTCCCTGCTTCCACAGGACTCGACATCACATCAGCAGTGGTCATTTCTCCTCTCTACGATAATTTACAGTGACACAATACTGATGTTTTCATCAAACAGAGAGTTATCTGCTTAATTTTAAGCATACACTAATGCCAGCTTGGCATTTGAGTGCATGCATAAATATTTCTCTGAGTGGGGCTTTGACATGTTTAATGAAGAATTTCTTAATGAAGCTCCAAACCTAAAGCTCTTCTACAGTTTGCATTTTTACCCAAAGCGATGAAAATACTGAACAGCTCTTAGCTGAAAATTTACATTTTTAGCAAAATTAACACTTCCTTCCCAGCGACAGTTACCGTTAAACAATTCTGCTCTACTTCTTAGCCTTATATCCCTTAGTTTTTTGTTTCATTGTGTAGGGCTGCATTAGATACCACACATTTTGCTGTTCAGACCATAAATAAATCAATCCACACCAAAATTAGAAACATGCAAAAGAACAGCACATCTGGCAGTACTTTGATCTGAATCAAGCCCAGTACTATCAAAAAGTCCTCCAGCAGTCTGATTCATTCTCCAACTTATGTGGTGGAATTAAGTTTTCACTGTATTGCTGAAAAAATTTATTGAGTCTCTGAAAAAAAATCATGCCAGACTGGTCATTATCTGGGAAACATCTGGATGGGAAAATGATCACATACAAGAATTTATGTCTGCCTCAGTAGTGCTGAAGACTGAAAGTTGGAAAGCATTACTTTGGAGCTGCTATTCTACATATGCCCTTGATTCCTGGCCTTGATTTTGAAGCAAGAGTAAAAAATGACACCGATTTGCTACCCCCCGCAAAAAAAAAACAAACCAAAACAAACCCCACAAACCACAAAACCCCCCAACTCCCCCCCCAAAAAAAACCAACCAAAAAAACAGTGACCACCACCAAACCCCACCATCACATTACCTTCTGCACATTCAAAAGAACTACTTATGGATAGGAATTACACACTTAAAAGAAGACATTTTTAAGACCACAGTATTTACCACTCAAAGTCTCATTTGCCAAGGTATTTCCTATTTGAAGAAGAATATCAGACTCCACAATGAAAATAAACACTACTTCATTTTAAAGAAATAATCTTTTTCCAGCATGGCTTCTAACAGACACCTGATAGCAGGTGTAAAATCCAGATGGAGAAGTAAAATCTAGTAACAGAGATGCTGGGCAGAGTGCTTGCACAAGGCTATGTGACATTTAAGTTCTTTTGCAGAGATAAGTGGGACTTAAGTGATGAACAGGTATGGCTCTGGCCATCTGGAGTAGCAATGAATTTCACCCAGAGTGAAAAGAAAAACCAAGAAGAAGGAAAACTATCTGAATTGGTTCTGATGTTTCATTCCTGTCAAGTGGAGGTTAACTAATTGGAGACTTCTGGGCAAAAGCTCATTCATTTCCAGAGCTCCAGACCTGGAAAGCAGTTATCTGAGTTTGAAAGAGACAGAGAAAGCTCACCACATAAAGGTTTAAAGATGACAAGAGACAATGGAATACAAAAACAAAGGGAGGAATATCTGTTTAAAACACAGAAACAATGCAACCAGAATAATAAGCATATTTATTCCTGGACATATTTTCCTGCACAGTTTGCTTAAAATCCTTCTAAGGATTACTGATGTTAGTTTTCATGGTATCTAGCTTTTCATTTCATTAAAAACCCTACTGCATTAAGAAGTAAAAAAAGAAATATTTTAGCCCCTTGGCAACTGGTAAATATTAACTACTGTAGGCAGATGAAGTTTCATCTGTGGTAAGCACACCTGTTTATAACAATGTCAGATAATGCCAGTAATACACTAAGCACAACTAACAAGGGAGAGGCTGTACTACCATCCTCCTCTTATTTTTGTTTACTCATCACATATGTGCAATAGAAGCAATTGCCAAAATAATCTAATATTAGAAAAAGGTTAAGAGGAGACCCATTATAAGAATCTGTTAATATTTAATTCAGTATTTCAGACTTAACTATTCAATTAAAAGGACGTCTCACTGATCAATGATACACTGGTGAATTTGGATTCAAAGCCAAAAAAATTTGTTTAAAAGATCAAGTGTCAAACCTTTATTACCTGAACAAAATTCTTTTTACAGCTTCATAAAGTTAACCTACCTATACAATTCCTTCACATGCATGCAGTACACTAAGACATTCAACATAACACCATTCAGAATGCATCCTTAACAATGCATCCCTGCCAAAATTAATTAGCCTTTTAAGAAAAATAACTTCCTTTAGATATTTTTTTCTAGATTTCTTTTTCTTCTGTGATATATTTCTTAATATCACACCATCTGCAGGCACTTTTCAAAAACATTGGAGAAAGGCAATTTAGGGAATGTTCCAGATAAGAAAAGGAAGGAAAAAAAAAAAAAAAAAAGTCCTACTGTGCTTTTCATAGCCTGGTAGTTTTTACAGTCTTTCACCTTGGTGCTTTCTTCTTTTTAACACCATTGTATTAAAAGTCTTCAATTTTGACTGTTTGGTGGAAGCAATATAACGCAAACTTTACAGATTCAGCTCTGAAGACTCACTGCATACTAGGAGAGGTTAAGAGAAAAATACTCGAGGTTTAAATTGTTAGCACTAGTCATTGAACATAAGCCACAAAAGAGACACAAGCTTGAAACAACTTAGTTGGGTGGACCAAACAAGCTTCTACGTGCTTAGCATTATGAAGGAAGATGAAAGTAAAAAAATAGGACAAAAGCCTTTTATCCCCTGACATGAGCCTTTAATTCATGAACCTAGAAGAAAATATTAATGATTTAGATCACACTGTAAAGCAGTTGTCAAAATACACATTGTATCCTTGATTTTAAGCAGTAGCTTGTTAGCTGAACCATTCATGACCATGCACTGTACCAATGTACGCAGCTTCTCTTCTTGTCTCGGCCTCTCTTTGCCCCTTAGTTATCTTTGTGGATTTATAAAGAGTTGCTTGTTATTATATGCAGCTACAACATGCTCTGTATGAGGATACTGGACAAGCTGTTAGCTCTATTAACTTAATAATAGATTTCTGAGTGTGATTTCCAATTAATTTCATTTTCCTCATTCCACGAGGAGCCAAAATTATGGAGCACCATATGGTGCTTCATAAATAACAATTAAAAGTTATTTTCTAATCTTTAGGCACTAAAAAAAAACCCCATAAAAATACATATGGTTGTAATGACATGAAGGATATTAAGCTTTGGAATGTCTGCAGATGTCCAGGAAGCTCCAAACACTTCCTCAGCCTTTCCCCCATTCACACATTCTGGTCCATGCAAGCCTCTGGATGTTATAATTAATCACAGTGTATTCCTCAAAAAATCATAATTAAGATCTTCTGAAACTGGAACTTCGTAACAACAGTTTGTATGAAGATCTACGTAGCACAATTTGTGTTGCGATTCTGATGCTCTTCATCTTTACCTATGGCATGGATTTGTTAACAGTTTTGTTCCTACCCAGCCACAAGTATCTGCAGAGCTCCACCAGTCAGAGAAATCATGTCCATGTGTCAGAGACTGGACTGGGATCTGGGAGCCTGTCAACTTACCACAGGACCTTGTCATTTTACAGCAAGTAAGAATTCACACTACCCAACACAGGCATGCAACTGCAATTGAGAAACTATTCTACTCCAAGTAAATGAAACTTAAGCTGCTGGTCTAAATAATCCCCTAACAGCCACCTTCTTTCTTCCTGCCCTTTGTTATGCCTTGTATATGTGCTGATTGCAGAGCAATTAGATCTGGGAGTCCCGTCTGAGTACCTGAAGTTAGATAAACTCTTAAAGTCTCTTACTGTAAAACAGAAATAACAAGACTACCTGCCTCATCAGACTTTTTTTTTTTTTAGTAAAGTAAGTGGAGAGGTTTCCTCAGAAGCACCTTGGATAACTGCTTTTACTACTGCTCACTGCTCTAAGTCAAACTGATGGGCAGAGGTATTTTATTGTCTGGCATGAGAATCTAGACGTGCAGAGCAGGCACTGGCCTTGGATACCTGGAAAGCGATATTCACCTCCAGTACAGTCAGATGTCAACATGTTCACTCATAATATAAATGATTCTTATCATCTGCACATCTCCTGGGGATAATATTAACAAGAGATTTTGCTAAACAAAAAGTGTTAGGAAGAAAATCTATTATAAACTTAGACACCAATGGACTATTTTGAAGTCATGGCGACTGCATCCCTTTCAAAATATACCTATATTTAAATCTGCAGAATTCTTGCATTCAAAAATATTGTATACTATCGTCTCTGTCAATTCTCAAGAGTGCAGTTTTGTCAAATTCATCTTTTGTGGGAAGACATTTTGAGGCTATGCTGAAGATAAGCCAAAGAGAAGAAAATCTAACATCCTTTCAAATTCATATTCACAGAAATATTTTTCCCCCTAACATCTATGTACTACTTCTATATACAGACACATATATGCAGATCTACCAGCATAAAGATTTCATTAATCTAAAAACTTAAAATGGAATATGTATGCTTTAAGTTACAGAATGTAAAAATTACAGTGAGTGAAGGGACAAAAGATGGGGAAAAATTGCTCTCTTTTGTCTTTTTATTGAAAAAGAGCTCAATTTGACTGCTGTTTGCATAAATAAATAATAAATATTCAGTTAGTGTCAGGCCTGTAACCTCAGTTAGTGCTAATATAACCTAAAAGCTTAGCAAGAAGGATACATACCCAAGGACTTCACAGGTCTGACTATCAAGATACATACTACAAAATAATGTCTAGATGTACACACACATATATATACACCCCTTATGAATTTAGCTATTAAAAAAGAACAGAATGCTCAACAACATTGTTTCCCAGCATAACAGTCCTTTCCCAAAATCTATGCTTCCACAACATATTACAAGTAAGTAGGTCTAACGTATCTCACCAACCTGCAGGAAGCCATACAGACATAGTTACTCCTGCATCTTACTGCTCAGTCATAAAGGGACAATGTCAAATCCATATAGATGTCTAGACAGTATGTCACAGTGTAAGAAATGTGGTGTTCCTTTTGTAAAAAGTTTCCCTGTTATTGAGCGATGTGTGGATCTTCCTGTTACTATGAATACCTGAAATTCTGTATTAAAGTCAATCTGCTTTAAATCACCAATCTTGTAGGTACATTGTTGGAGACCCAAGAAACTGAGCCCTGGCACTGGGATCTTTCTTCCTGGAAAGATATATATAGAGATATACTGGCAGGGGGAGAGAGATCAGTTGGTGCATCTGCATTAGGGGGCGAGTCAGCTCACGCAGTCCACTGCTTGCATTTTCTTTCCTTGGTATTCCATTGGGCATTTCATGCTGGCCTTTGCTTTAGGTTTTCAAGAACCTGCAGCATGGTCTACATGATTCAGTCTAAGTTAGGAGACAACACACAATAGTAGAAAATATCTGGCAGCAATCTGAGAGCAAAAGAGCTCTCCACAGATGCTTCCTCATAAGAAGAGAGCTACAACCATTTAGCAGGATACACCACTTCAGAGATGGTTGTAACCACTTGTCCATTTTGCCTTTCAGAATGGCTTTTAAAAGTTCTCTGGGTATTTAAACTAAAATACCACATTTTGCTAGAGAAAATAGATGAAGTCAAAAAGACAACATTTTTCTAAGTAACCACACATAAGTGCACATTTTCATCAATTAACAGGGGATAGATTTATCTATTTCCTACAGATCTTAATTCTTAAGAGGCCTGTATCTAATTAGCTGATTAAGGCTATACAAAGAAACAACTATGTTTCATATTTCAAGTTTTACCTATCCAATAAAACCATGGGAAAGTGTGCATCCTACAAGGTAATTTTAAGACTTGAATTTATGATCTGATTCACCCTGGATATACACTTTCGCACTTTTCTCTTCTCATAACAGTCATACTGTAATGAGTTATCGGGCTGGGGATAGAAGGACAAGAATTCAAATCCCATTTGTCTGCTCACAGTGCAGAGCCAGAATCAGTAACACTCTTTTTGGTTGGTAATACAGTCCCAGGCATAAAAGAGTAATAGAATCCCAAGTGGTTGACTTTTAACAGTTCCACAGTAAAAATAAAAAGCGGTTACACCTTAAAAAATCCAAATGTTAACTAAAAAGAGGGTAAAGGTTACTCTTTATATATTAGTGACATTATAAACCTCATCAATGTTTTAAACTCCCAACAAATAAAAACCAGCATTTTACTGCTAAATTACTGACAAAACACTGCTACTAAAATTGTATGTCTTGGTGTAGAGTCATTTATCCCAAAGTGACATTTCTAAGAGCAATCATTGATTTAATTTAAATTAAGGATATAAAAGTAATTATCAACTTATACTCATTGTTTTCCAATTTTTTCCCCCAAGAAACATTATCTATAGCATGCACCCTAAACAAACCCACATGAATCTAAACCGTTTCTTATTTTCTTTTTCAGCACTTTCTTTTTTAACACAATCTGTTTTTTTCTTCTTTGTATATAGGCATTCCTATTGTTTCACGAGAGAAGACCGTAGCTGTTCTGGTATCAATAGATTTTTCTTCAAAGTAAATCGGATGCACAGCCTCTGGACTAGAGTTTTAAAGGCAAACATATTGGATACATGAGAAATGAAATCAGATAACATACACAATAATTTTCTTTTTCTTTATTACCACTGATCTGAAACTGAACATCTACAATCATGTCTTTTCTTTCAATTGACTAACACCAAACTGCTTTTCTAATGTTACCTCAGCTGACTTTTGCAGAACCAAGTCAGCATTGCTACAGGAATTTTTAAGCAGCGGCAACTAAATTGAGGTTAGGTCCTACTCACTTGCAGCCTGCAGCAAAGTTGAAATATCAACAATTTCCTGGGTTTTCAGCATAGGGAACATTATTAGAAGGCAAACAGATTTAAATGAAACCCTAGTATGTCACAGAACAATGACCTGTGTAAAATGAAATACTCCACCCTTCAAGGCAGCCTGTATGGTATCCCAAAAGGCCAAACCAGAAGACGGAACAAAGCATAAAGGTCCACCATCCCCAGGGCAAAGCACTGTCAATGTGCTTGTAACCTAGGAAAACTGCAGAGGGACAAGGGACCTGGCAGCAAGAGAAGAATATCAGTGATGAACCTGAACCATCTTGTGAAATAAAGTAATTTCCCCTAGGAATGGGTTGTTTCATAGCTCTGTACAGTGCAGCTCTAGAGAAAAGCTTTAGCCAGCAGCGCAGAAAAGGTGTTGATAGAGAGAACAAGACATCTGAGGCTCTGACCTTGGCCACCCGTCTTAGTCACGTGTGCTCCATGCAATAAACTTTTCATAAAGCTCTGAACTGTCCTACCCTAATGAAAGAAGAAACAGGACAACAAATAAAATTCAAAATTAAGAGTGGATTACTTTCAGCGGAGAGCTACAGCAAACTTCTGCTCTCCCGCCCAAGAAGTGAAGTGATAAAGTACCGCAATGGCACTTCCATGATGTTGCAGACTGAGCGGGTAGAGTTGGCAGTTTTCTGTTGACATCTCCCAGGAACCATCCTGTTACACAATCAATCAAGTGAACAGACAAAGAAAGAAAACACTTGCGTATGAGCAGAATTAGAAAATCAGGTGCATTTCATTACTACTATCATGATTTTTCTACATGGCTTCTTATCACTCACCTAATTCAGAACACTATTTGTCATCAGAAGTTAAGATTTAACTCCACAATAAGCCACAACTAGTTTGAAGTGACTCAAAATCTACATAGATCAAACACACAGCCAGAATTTATTGTTTATGTAATATTGACATCAGCCTTGCAAAGCTATTACACAGGCACCCAAATTTGAGGTCTAAAGATCAGTGGATTTGCTTTCAAAGCTTGCATTGGACATACCCGAGTTGAAGGAGGTGCTCTTGGAGCTTCTTAGTGCTTGAGGAAGTCTTCATCAAAAATCACAGGCCTAACTTTATAAATCACTAGTCATTTGTCACAATCACTTGCAAGCATTTTCTAAAGGTTCTGTTTTTCAAATGCTACAGTGCAGAGTACCCTTCCCTGAAAACACTAGACTCTCCAAAATATCCCAGAGCTGCCAGCTACAATTGCTGTTTTTGAAACTTCAGACCATCTGTATTTGAAATGAGCATTCTGTAGACAGTTATTTGCATCTCTACCACGCCAAGACACACCAAGAGTCCCAAATGTAAATGCATTCTGCCTGCATGGGTAAAGACCCAAACATACCGATACAAAATGTACATACAAAAATAATTTCCTGCAAAGATGCACCTCAAGTCAGAAGCAGCCTGTTTATTTCTTACACTTGTAGTATCCATTGAATTAACATTTAGTATGGTTACAAAAGTGATGCCTACACAATAATTGTCTCCAAAAAGTGGAAATACATTAAAGTTAAACACTTTTGTAATTATTTTCAACTTTTACATTTATGCAGAAGATAATGAATATATTTTGTAAAAGGTCTTCCAAGTTGTTTTTCAGTTTGGGGTGGTTTTTTGTTTGTGTGTTTTAAAGAAAGTTTCCACATTCCTCCCTTCTGTTTTTCCTGCTGACACTTTAATCTCCTCCTCTTGTAAATATCAGCCTATAAAAATAAATCACGTTTTATTTATTAAGGGTAAAAATATGATTCGATATGAAGCAGAAGAGCCAATCTCCATAAAGTTTCCCTCCACAGTGACTGAAATTAGTTTTTATATTAAGATTCACATATTTATCCTGCAAGACATTTAAGCAAGAAAAAAAAAGTACTGCAACGGTACATGGGACTGAATATTTTTTCTCTTGCCTTACATAACATGCCTTAAAAAAAACCCCGATAGCTTTGGTCAGTTCTAGAGAAGTAAAATCAATGACAATTCTTTAAAACATAAGTATTCTGCAATGAGGAACCTGACACATCTGAGAACTGTTGCCTATATTAGCACTAAAGAACTCCACAAAATTAATATAAATTAGTACTTTTTTTACTTTTATATTCAGGTCACTTTTACTCCCAACATCATCGATTCAGAGGGGGAAAAAAAAAAAACAAAAACCCTTGATTCTTCTGTAAATGTATTCTGCTTGGAAAAGTGCCTGTATGAAGCACACCAGGGAACAGGAGTGCAAGCAGCCCATACCACCTTGCCCTTTGTTTAGATTGTCAGTTTTTCCTTTTGATCTTTCTTTGCAGTTGAAGAACCAAAAATTGATTTTCCCAGCTGAACTAAAGTAGAAAAAGGACAATGTTTTATTTAAGATCCTTCACTACCACAAATAAGCTTATTTCTTTCTTTAAATACAAAAGAAACTGCCTTTTTGTTCTTGTAAAAAAGTATTTCCAAGTGGGGAATGCCTTCAGTGTACTGACTGTGGTTTCATAACAAAAAAAGGGGGGGATGTGTTTAAAAATCCCAAATATTGGCCTCCTGCAGAGGAGCACACGCACCTCACAAACCTTCTAGAGTTACAGAAATTGAGCTTCAGGGAAGCAGCAGTCATACTTGTTAGGTGTTGGCGTAAACCTATGCTACTAGCAATGTTACACTCAAAACCTTGTTTATGGGCAAAGAGAAAGCACAGCTTACAATATTTAGATACATATAAAGCCAAGAATATATTGTAAATATAACCATAATCTTAACAATCTAATAAAAAGTAATTTTTATTCCAGATTAACTTCTTAAAGAACAAGAAAGAATACCTATATGTGAAAAAGTTTCAATAATGACGCAGTTAAAATTGTCAGACAACTATCTCCTAATTTCTAGCTCTTTTGCTGGTGTTATGCTCATCCTTCCAGTGCTCTTCTGGGTCCTAAGGTTGACAGTTTCATTCTGGACTAGGGCTGTTAGAGCAAGTCATCACCATCTGGAGTCTTTGTTGGGAGGAATATGATTTTCATTTTGATGGTTTCTTCTTCTTCACTGTAGGATCCACACACCTTTAAAACTTGCTCTTTTTTTCACTGGTCCATGGTCATCTGAATTTACAGTATACAGCGCCTTTTACAGATATTAGATACCAGCTCTTTGTTCTCCTTGTTAACGCTAGAACTGTTTTATCCTGCTTGTGGTCTTCATTTCTTTAACTGACCATTGGGAGAGTTATTCGTTGCTGTGGGATCTCCAGCATCAAGCCTGTGCTCTGTCTCTCATCACCCCATACCTGTACTCTGCTACACCACACCCTATGTCTCCACCTCTCCAAGCCTCTAATTATATCAGGTCTGTATTTTTCTATACTGCATCACTACATTAGCCATAAAACCACAGTGGCATCATACAAAGATAAACAAAAGTAAACTAAATTAGCCACAGATACCTGGTCAATTAGAAAAAATGCTGTTAGAGCTAAACCAAGTAAATCAAAGTTGCAAGAAGGTCAAGAAAAGTGACAGAGGAAGTCTGACAAGCCTCAATCCTGAGGCTCTGCAAACTGTACAAAGCTTATGGCTTGTTGCTAGCAATAGCAATACCACATTACAGGGCTACATGGTCACAGTGAGAAGCACTAGATAGTAGAAAAGCTCCTGTTTTCACTCACTGTTACACAGTACTAATAAACTGTAAAAGTAAAACTAACAGAACAGCTGTGCAAATCTTAGATGCTAGGAGATTTGCCCATATTTCACTGAAGACTATCTAGAGTACCTTTTAAGAGCAATCTTGAGTCACCAGAGAAAGCCATGACTTCTAGAAAAAAAAAAAAAATTATATTCCATTTCATGCTTTCACATAATTCTCAAAGATAAACTTTGTAACTTAAAAGTTACAAAGAAGTTTCCCCATGCTCACCATGCAGTAGGTGAGCCCCTTAGACGTCTTTTGTCAGGTGATAATGCCATCTATCATCTTATTTGAATATAATAGTTAATCATTGAATGAGAAATATTGTGTGCTCTAATAGGCTAACTATTACTAAATACATTTTAACCCACTGTGTGACCAAAATTATTGAATTTAATAATTAATTTATTCAATTGCAGTCACAACTTGCATTTCAGAATAAAGCGTTGACGTTGGCAGAAAACAAAAGCGTTCCTTAACACCTACAGGTATTATTGCTACTCGTGGACTCCAAATTTCTGCACAAGTTCTTATGTAGTCCTTGAAGAAAGCTGAGCTTACAAACTGCTGAGTTGCTCTTGAACCTCACAGGAGAGCTGTGGACACACACCCTCACAAATGCCCTCTTAGAAGCACAAGAACCTCCTGCCCATTGCAGGCTTTCCAGTGCTTCCCTTGACCGCTCCAGTCTTTCTAATTTCTCTTTTTCTGTCAACTTGGAAAGGCTTACACAGCTTTGCCCAAGCATTTCATTTGAATTAATCCAGCATTTGATTATGTCATATAGGATTTTATTCAGAACAGTTTGCTAGATAGCATACCAAATTCTGTATAATTATGACCGAACAGTCTGTAGTGAGGACAACCACTGATAAGTTTAAATCCAAGGAACACAAACTGTGATTCTCTTTAAGATACATGATTATCTTTTTAGAACTTGCAAAGAGGAGGGAGGGCACATACGACAACCAAATTCTGGTATCCAGTAAGGCACTTCTTAGTTGGTTAAAAGATATAGAGTACTACATACGCTTACATACACTAGGCATATGGCGCAAGTCTTGATTATTAGTAGCGCTGAACTGATTATTTTGAAGCCTACTTTCCATCCTCATACAACAGCCTGTCCTGCGCAGACCCTTCCCAGTCTTCTGAGGGAATACAAACATCCAACTCACCAGTTTTAACAGCTTAGCATTTATATCTCAAGCTCCAATCACTGCCTTAGCAGCAAAGATATAACTATATACATTACAGTTTTACAGTTAGACTTCACTTTTTTCAGGTTTTGTAACATTAAATTAGCCTAGAAAAATGAGTGAAAAAGCAATATAGAGGCATTAGCTTTTGGTTTGGCAGTCAGCATTTACAGGAAAAGATGCGTCTCAATATGATGTTGAAATCAGCAAAGCTGTTTCATTTAGGCTTACTGCAAGATGAGCTCTGTAGGGACTTTGCAGGTAGGTATTATGCTTGTAACTTCTACATATTTTAATGAAATTGCAGAGTCTAAACATCACAATGAGTGAGCAGTTGTATCAAACTGGAATTTGCAGCTTTCTCAATTGCTCACATATAAAGGGAATTTTTCTGCGCAAAAATGTAAAATTGGGATAAGCAGCAACTATGTTTGCAAAGAAAGAGAACGTGCAGCTGATTTAAGTGTTTTGAACCCATGTTGAACCTATAAAGGGACTGACATAACAGGAGAGCAAGTACATCTCAAATGTTCGCATTCTTTATGCACAGTGCCGTTCAGCAACTTCTCAGCTTCAGATGAGCAGGACTGTGAATCAAATCTGCGTTGAACTTGTCAGCGGCAGATGATCATATCCGTACACCAGCTTTATAACCATGGTCCAGCTGAGAGTTTGTAGGTTCAGCTACTCTGCTATTTAAATGACAAATATGTGACCTAAGCACCGTCCCAATGGCCCCTCCTATGAATCCTCAGAAACAGATGCTCTCTCTGACATCCCGACAACTGTTAAGAACTGGTTAATATTTCATTAACTTAAGGTCAGCAAGTTGCTTTACCACATCAGAAACCCCACTTCTCAGCTCCTGTGCAGAGTCACTTAATCGTATCTGCCTGGTTTACAAATTAGAAGAGGTAACTGCTGAAAAGAATGCTACAGTAGATTATTACTTTTCTCTACTCTGCAGAAAATAGTTCCAGATTTTATTGAAGTGTCAGGTATAGAATAGGGCAATTTTTCTTTAAAAGGCTAAATTTTTGTGTGATGTTTTATTCATGCTTCTGCCATCTATTCCCTTCCAACCTTTTCACTTTGAGGTCAAGTTCAGAACTTGTATTTGAGGCAGTATAAGTTACATCTGTGTAAATAACGGTCACAGTTAACTCCTGGAAAGTCTCTTGTGGTATAATTTACCTAATAAGATGCAAAAGAAGAGGGATCTACATAGCTAAAACAATTCATAAAGAGACAAGAGAACATATAATTAACATTGCCCTACCTGCTGTTAACTGCACTAATTGTATTCCTTCCTGCACAGCTGACAAATATCACATCATATAGATAACTTCAGTGATATGCAACTCCTGTTAAATTACCTCTGAACCTTAGCCCTTAAAAAACTCTTTCTAGTATTTAAGTTGACTGGTTTATTTCGTTTCTTCATCAGCCTAGAGTTTTCTGAAGGAATGCTTACCACAGTCTATGGAAGTGCATACACATTTACAGGATTTACACTATTTACAGGATACTAAATGTCAAAAACTCAATGTAAAAAATAGCCATAAATCAGAACCCGTAACATTAAAATTGTGAAAACAGAAACAAAGCTGAATAAACTCAAAAGACACAGGAGTCTTATTTTGGAAACCAACAACATGAAATATGAAAATACATCTCAAAATTTCATCTCAAAATTGTAAAATAACTTTTCAGTACGAAAGCATCTTTAAGCATCTAACTTAGCTCCTTATGGATCAAAGAAATAACTAAGTAAATACTATCTGCATATGCACTTCAAATAGGAATGTCACTCAAAAGATAAAAATAAGCAAGGTATTTATAGGACACATTAATCACCATAATTAAATGGCAGATTATTTTGTAGTATGAAACATAAGTCTGTATTTATAGGGGGAAAAAATTTTTATAAGAATAGTTTTTTCTAAGGTAGTTAAATTTGCAGTAATCAGCCTCAAGTCTCTCTTGTTCCACTTTTGCGCCAACATATCCACACCAAAAGCTGTATTATACTGGGAAGGCCAGTAAGAAAATCAACCACACTGAACATTTAATAAGCTAAAACAAAAACCTGTGTAAAAATTTGTCTGTGGGAACAAGAACAAGAGGGGGTGTTGGACATGCAGACACACTATCAGGATTCTTATCACAATAATCTTCAGTGGAGCACAATACTTATACACGAGAAGATTAGGAAGGCTACTACTAAAATACACAGATGAATAACTGGAGGAATAGAGGGATAAGACTTGGCAGGGAGTAGAGGGAAGGGCAGTGTAGTAATGGTGAATATTCCCAGTGACTTTATATTGTTAACTATTTATACAGTAAACTTTTCATGGCTGCCTTTCTTTCCTTTTTCTGCAAAATTCCTGGGGCTGTTCTTAGCATTTAGAACAATAAATATATTCAAGATTTATAGCCTGAAGTTTGGCCCTATTTATCTTACTCAGGTGACCAGTCCAACTAAGCCCAGGGGAGGTGCAAGAAAAATGTTCTCCTTCACAATGACGCAAGAAACAATAGCCGCCTTTAACTGTAGGACAGGGTAGAGTATACCACATATAGGTAAAACTGTCAACTTCAGATTTTTCTTAACAAAACAAAAATCACTTAAAATAAGAGCATAACTTCTGGAACTAACCTCAACATGATTCTCACTAAATGTTTTCTGTGATGACAGTCTCAAGGGTTAAAGCCACATTTAAAATATACTGTGATGCAGGAAGTCAGATAGTATCTACCAATTGAATCCATCAGGGTTACAAAGACATATTTCATATTCAAAAGTGTGTTGAAATATTTTACTTTTCTTAAACTGCAAATATTTGAAGAAATGTAGATAAACATATTTTAAATTCACAGCACTTTCTCAAATACGAAGTAGCAGATTAACAAAATGTCAGAACATCCTCAGCTTCAAAAACTGCTCTACCATTTTAGGTAGAGATTATCTACCAAAAAAAAAAAAAAAAAAAAAAAAATCACAGCCTCTTATGATCATACTACTCAACTGCTGAGGTATTCAGAATATCAGCTTGTAAATTGCTCCCATCTTTAAAGATAAAACAGGCTCTTGCAAGTCATACTAACCTTTACAAAATACCAGTTAAGATTACTTCATAGACCGGAGGAGGCTGAGGGAGGAAAAGAGTGGAAAGGAATCACGCTATGGAGGCTGTCTGCTGTGTATTCTCCGAGCTTTGTACAAGTTGAAAGGCCAGCTGTGAGAGAAGACTTCTGGCTTGGTTCAAAACCATGTGCTTTTTATAGCAAACGTACAAGCTAATATCCTTACACATCAATCACACTCCATCCTAACCCACCACCTGTTCCATAAAGACAAAACATAAAACAAATTTAACAGAAACAATTGACAGATTAAAAAAAAGCAACTTCCTCAATTGAATTATATATACAGAAGGTGGTTATCTAACAGTAGTACCTTCCTGCTGACCTACTCTGTGTCACCTGGGGGACACTAGTGGAGATCAGGGAAATTACGACAGTATCAAAGTAGGGCAATAACCAGAACTGTTGTCTTAAAACACTCAACAAAAGAAATGGTAAAAGATGGAGCAATAATTCAGAATTCAGCTGAAGTAAAGCATCTGAGTAAGAGCTGTTTTTTCAGCATAAGTTTAACTATTAATTTGAAGGAACGTATCACTACTCAAAAGTTCACTGTTTGTCAAGTTTCTCAGATTTTCCCTCTCTGAATCCAGCCCAGTTCCTCCTGGTTTTTATTGAGCCAATCATCTGGGGCCTGACTACAAAACAAAAGGTCTCTCCATACACCTAGGAGCGACGAGGCGGTAACCAGAGCTAATGTCATATTTGTCCCCTTTGCAGATGAAACTGCAGCCTCAAATAAAATCAGGTTCAAGCATAAAAATGTCCACAGTATGGAGGAGGGAACACATTATATATTTTTTCAAAGATATTACTACCAAACTACTGACCATATGAAAGAGTTTTGCTAGTAGGACCTAAGAGACCCTACAAAAAGGGGCACTCTCCTCAACTCTAGACTATCATCATTTGGCTCTTAGATTTTTTGTTAATTCCATTCAACATGATTTTGCTACTAGTACTCCCATTAAAAAGTTTAAAATAGAAACTACACACCCCACATGTTAGAAACGCGTCAATGGCATTTTTTTGACACCCTTATACAGCGGATTACATACTGACAGACTGATCACGTTGAAGATGAAGCACTACATAGTGCAGACCCATCAATCTCAGAAGCTTTGCCATCTCATTTCAAGTTTCTAACTAATAAACACTATTTCAAAATTAATACTGAAACACGTCTCCTGCTGAGGGTTTATACCATGTAAAGAAAAGAAGCGTGGTTCTTCTGATGGCAGTCACCCCAAAGATCACACCACCAATACAGCCGTAGTAATGAGGCCTAGGGAAGAAAAACTACAGACTGCCAAGTGAAACCCATATTTGCAGTATTTGTTACCAAAAACGTGCTAAGGTATAGTAAGTATCAACACACAGATTTCTTTTAAATAAATAAATACATCAGGCTTCACAGGAAATAAGAGAATTCTCAAGGGAAAGTGACACATGGCTTCTGGACAATAAGCATTATTTTATACCTTGCCCCCTACAGTTTGTTAAAATACAAATGCCAACTAGATGATTGTTGAAACAAGACAATATTTCTTTCAACAATGCTGTAGTTTATATCAAATGAAAAATTTGGATTCAGTTCTGCCTTGAAACACATGCAGTCAGTGATGGCAGAATCCTAAAAAACCAGCACAACTCATTTATCTTCCATCAGGAAGAGACATTCCCAGAAGGGGATACACTGTGGCATTCAGATAAAACCAGCAGCTATAAATACAGGTGATTTGGGAAAAAAATGACTGTTTAGTGTTGCAGGTGGATTTTTACAACAGGGTTTTACAAATTAAAACCAAAACAAATGCTTTATCACATACATTCCAACGCAAGCCAGAGTAACAAATAAGGAAAAACAAAAAAAAAACAGAAAAGGAAGAAATTTGGTTTCAGTAATCAGCCCCGAAATATTTAGAAGCAGATGGGCATCTAGAGAGTATGGAAGGTGTGATTTCTCTCCTTTACACAGCTGCTAGTACTGCAGAGAAAACAATGTTGTTTAGTGTTTCATACCTTACACATAAAGCGTGTCTAATGGTTCTGATTTTATGCATAAAAAAATAAAAATTTCATGCAGCTGCTTCTCAATTACGCATCTGGTTATTGTTTTGCAGCTGCAAAACTACCTTGAAGAACTATAAAATATGATGTGACAAATCTGGAATAAATACCAGCAGTCACCTTGTACCTTCCTTGTAAAATGTTGCATTTTTAACCACCTGTTAAAATTCCTGAATCAAGAACTATGGCTTCTGTCACCTCTTCCTTTTATAAACAAAATCCACTAATATATTTAACACAACTGAAATTTGTAAATGACCACTTTCTATGGCACACATTAAATATAAAATTCAGTGCCCCATTTCTAGAGTATTTTTTACTTTGTGTTGTTACTTCCAAGTAGCTATTTTGGTAATTTGATCAGAAATCCAACACAGAGAACAATAAGTCAGCACAACATTAGTGTCAAACATCTGAAATGAGATTTTGATTTGTAAGCCCCCTAGCCATTACTCATATTACTATAAATCTATTGAATATGAAGACATTTGGTGACGAATAATGGTTATAAAATACCTAACTACTGTAAGCAGTCTCAAGCTTGCATTTACTGACTCACACTCAGCATGTAATTTTCTAACAAAGGGAACAGATAAGAAAAACAAACCAGATTTGTTTTTCATAACAATGTATTTGAAATTAACTATTTCTGTAATTCCTCATGAGACAGAAGGTCCTTCGAAGAATTTCCATACCTAAAATATTAAAAAAGGAACAATTTGTAATTTAACTTGAAACAGAAAGGCTCAACTTGAAACAACACAATACCCAGTGGTAAGCTTCGACAAAATCTTTTATTAATTTTGTTTCAAAAAGAATAAAACTCAAAGTCACAGTTAGGCAAGGGGAAGTTTTTCTGCCTCTTTTTCTGGCATGCAGGATGCAACACATGTGGCCATTACCAACAAATGCGTGTGCTGTTAGACAGCTGCCTGTTTTTCACATAGGTGCCAAGGGCTTATGTGAAAAAACGTCGCTAAGCTGAAGAGGAGGAATGAGGCATGCAGTAAAGCTACGCGAGACACCCCTTGCAGGGTTTACCAAGGATAATGCACTGCTGAAATACTGCTGTGCTTAAAATTTTGCCATTTCTCAGCAGCCTCTGTGAAATAAAGTTTCTTAGCACGAAACCCAGAGGAAGGAGGGGAGCAAGGGAGAGGGAGAACAAGCAGGAATTACAAGGTTCAAAAGCAGCCAGACAAAACATGTACACAAAGGGAAGAAAGCAGTAGTATTTTAGGGTTCATGTCCAGGGAGAAGGGTCCTGCTACACAGCAATGCAAACAGCCATTGTGTATGAAATCCTCAAATGAAACCCTAATTCCACCATAATTGCACCTTTGCGCGGTTTGGCTTCCAAGACAGCTTAAGTTAAAGGACCTAAAAGCAATCTGAGAGCAAATGAAGAATGTCCATAAAAAGAGCTACTATCAAATATGTGCTGTACTCCAGCTTTGCACTATAGCTACATCACAGCAAATTCACCACAACTTTCTAACAAAACCCTCAGTAAAGCAGGTTTCAGTGGATACAATCCTATAACACCTTTCCTAACTCCTCTGATTTTCTATGACTGATTTTTTCATCTAGTAGGTGGGGTAATTAAGTTGGATCACTGACATATTAAGCCTCTCAAAAAAATTACTTTAAATAACATACAAGGCATTGCCTTCATACCTTTTACTCTAGTTTATTATTTTCATCATTTTCAGACATGAGTGAGATTTTTTAAATTGTTGGCACAACAATTAAATCTGGAAAAATTTTCCAAAAATCAAACCATTTCAAAGTGGACAAATACAGAAAAAATATTATTTGAACTGTTAGCAATCATTATTTGTTTTCTGATCATACACAGAAACATTAATTTCTATGACTGCTATTTCAACTAAACAGTGCTTTAAGCAGAGCACTTCAGCAAGAAAAAAAAATGCGCACACAAACATACAGTGGCTTTTAGCAGTACACAACTGCTAAATATTTATTCTAAGTAGGGTAAGATAAATGACTAGCAGTCAGTTATATCTTAGCACAAAAAAGGAAGCAGCTTTTCTCAAATCACAACTCATAAGGTGGAAGATGGCTTTAGGAAGAAACAGGAGCAAATGGATACAATGAGGAAAGGGCTCTAAGAAAGAACAGGAAATTGAACAAGGGACAGAAAGAGATTAAAACCACAGACGATGGCAAATTTTGTGGTGCTTTGAAATGGGTGCCTTCAAGAGGTGCCTACAAAGACTGGGAGTAACGGAGTATTAACAGGCATTTCCTATTATTGAGAAGTTGCAGGAAAATGCAGATTCCCTCCAGTCTTGGATTTCACCACTCAGACAAGGCAAAAATCCATTAACTGAAAACCTGCTAAACGGAATAGAGAAATACCATGCTCAATAATGCTGAACGTGGTCCAAAGGCAGCTCATCCACCACTAGTTTTCTATTAAATTTAAAAGGTTGTTTTCTAAATACTTACCCATTTGAGAATAGAATCATATTAGTCAATAACTTATAGCATTATTTTGCCTGAAAGGATAGTTTCAGAAAGCCATAAATTAAGTATAAAGAATTTTAATAAAAGCTGTCAGAGAAAATAAGAGGACTTGTGGGAGAGCTGCTCCTTAACAGCAAGCAAGTTCTTTGCGTACAGCTCCATGGAACGCTATTTCAGCAACGAGTGATTTTTCAACATATGCAGAGAAGCACAATCCAAGGGGCTCTAAAAAATAACTAGCTATAACCACTAAGTACATAAGGTTTTTTGAGAAATAACTCATTATGCACAGGTGAAAAATTATTACTACACAGTGAACCATACAATGGAAAGAAATATGGAAATCACAGAAATGCCAAAGGAGGCAATTCCTCTCCTACCTATCCTGATGGAGAGAAGAAGAAAGGGAATTAAATCATGTAACCAAAGCGCATGATGACAGTAAAAAAAGATCAGCTAAGGAGCCAACAAACTCAGAGACTGAGAAGTAAATTAAGTTACTTAAAGATACCTTTAACAACAGAGAGCCGGTCTGTACAGGATACTCATGGAAAAGCTCTTCCTGATATAACGAAAAAGAACCTAAATTCACCTTACTAATATCCTCAGAAACGTCAGGTTCAAGGGTCTTTTTCATTTTTCCTAACGTAAAAGCTTAGATTAAATGGAGACAGCATAATGACCAACAATTTCTTCACAATCTATAAAAAAAAGGACATTACCAAGCTAAAAATCAATTTTTGATCCCTTCTAAACATATGTTGCTTTCAAGTGGTTTTCCCAACTTGTACTGGAGAGATGAACTTTCAGATAAGGAATCTAAAATAGCATCTAAAAATGCAGCCTTCCATCTAAATTAAACATAGCCAAGGGAAAAAAACCCGGCAGGCTGAGATAGGAAGGAGACTCGTGATCACATGACAGAACTCTTCCAATATTCTAAAAAACTGTGAATAACAGGTGACAGGTAAATGACCTCATGGAAAGAGGCTTCAATAAACCTCTTCTGTTCTTTATAAAATACATGTTTACCTCTCCAGCCTGATATAAAAAGCATGCCTTTAGTCCAAAGCTGAATTTTATGAGTTCCCTCATGCATAAGGCAATAGAAATAGGATATGCAGAGACTATATTTTGTTATACATTTTTTTAAAGAGGAGCAAATAAAAGTCTTGCACTCAATTCAATTGCATTTCTCTGTGATAGAGTGTGAACACTGCACCTGACTGATTCCTAAATGTAATGAAACACTCTAAGTGGCAATGGGCAGCACTCTATTGCTTTTGTTAAAAATCAGAAAAAGAAACACATGCCAAGCTTCCAGCATTCATTTAGGATTGCCAGCATTTTCAACCACTTAAGTTCTCTACAAAGAGCCAATTGACAGTACGTAGTAACACCCTCCAGCATAATTCTAATCCCCCTCAGATTTGTCCACCTACTAGTTTAAAATGATGGTTCCCTTAACTTCTCTATCAGGCAGAACATAAAAGAACAGTGCGCAAGCTGAAGCAGACTTCAGGGCCTCTGATGGGGAAGGCTAGAGAAAATGATGGACCCCGAAGTGATGCACAGTGCGTCTGCCCAACACAAGCAGTGAAAATGCACATGCCCTAATAGTCTGGGTATATGTATGCAAATATAAGGATTTTTTTCCCTTGTCTTGGTACTATAACATGAGAAAAAGAAATAGCAAGAAAGGAAATGCCTTCTCTGGCTAAACAAGCCCTTAATGTACCACGGCATTAAGTGAGAATTGGATCAGAAGACTTGTGAGTTAATGCAGGAACAGCCAGATGATCTTACATTTCAGACAAAAACTCAGCTCCCAAATATTTCACTTTGTTCTGTTAAATAGCAGCACAAGAACTGTAAGAACTTGTTTACAGGCTGTGTTTCTTTGGATGGCAGATCAAGCAATGCCATACTGTTGTAGCAAAACAGCACACCTTTTTCTTGCCTCTCTTGAAAACCTAGGAATTTTAACATGAAACACAAACCCATTTGTGATCTTGGTATTCTGTAAATATCGCCTTCTCTACAAGAGTTACACCTGAAAATTGCTTAGTACGTAAAAGTCAATGAATTCCTTGGGGCCTAATTCTGTATTCCTTATTGTGTACAACTTCTTTTGAAGTCAATATTAGTGATGTCATTTTAATTTTCTTCACATCTGCCATTCTTATCTTAGAAGAAAAAAAACCAATCCTTTAATTCCATTAAAAATTCCTTGTAGACTGCCTTTTGTGCTGTTGGTAAGTTTTGAAAATCTTTCTGAGAAAATTAATATTCAGTGTATTCAGTGTACATATTAATAAAAATAGAGAGAGCAACAGAGGAAATGAGCAAACTATAACAAAACTGCTGATACTGGATAAAGGCAAACCCTTTCAAGAATGCATGCATTAACACCTTCCTGACAAGTGAAGACAGCAGCAAAAATGATCTAATCCCACATCTCTTTCCACTGCATCAACAGGAAATCCAACAATAGCAAAATTGGTGACCACAGGCACTGCAGTGGTACAGACAGCTCTGTCAAGCCTACAGTATTTAATGAAATTGTGAAACTAATTTGTGAATACCACACTTTGTAAAGACTTCCATGTCAGGAATTTCTATCCCTTTATCACACACACAGACCCATGTGAGTGATGTAATACTGTAAGATTATAAAGGAAAATAATTGTTTCTCCTGTATTCATGATGACAGGTCTATAGAAAGAGCCTCCTTTCACAAGAAAAATACTGAACCTTTGACTTTTCAAGTTTTGATCACTTTATTCTGTTTTTATCTTAAAAATACATTGGCAAGCATCCTTTCTTGTTTGCAGAAGCTAAAGTTAAGGACAGCTGCAATGTGGCATACAGTATCTAAAACACCAGATTTTTGAGCAGGACTTGGCAGGGGTGATTAGCCTCTCCCTTCACCATCTTTTACTGCAGAATGCCTGTCTATCAAGAAAATCCCAAAGCTGCCTCCATTAGTTATTTTATTTTGGAATATTTTGTGCCTCATGTAGGCTGAAGTTTTTTGTTTCGCCCGTAATTTTTTACTTTGTGTGGTTGCGTATTCAGAAGATGGCAGCCCGTATCACATTGTGCAGATAAACCTGAGTGACAGAGATACTACTAGTCTGAAGGATCATAAAGAAGATAAATCTGATGAGATCTTGGAACAGCAATGACCACAGCAGCAAAACTTGTGTTCTTGATGCTTAGTTTTCAAAGTGCATGTTAGAAGTACAATGACAGCACACTATCAGAATGATTATGAGGATTTTGTTAATTATTTAATGGATCAATGGAGTGTCAATCATTTCAACAAGAAATAGCTTCCACACTATAAACCACAATTCTTTAATGCCCAGTAATGCAGCATGGTTGAATGCAATCACATAAAATGAAGAAAGGTACCAGTGACCTATAATTTTTGAAGTTTTAAACAAGCCAACCCAGTTAAAATACATACAATTCACCTGATAAAATTTGATTAGCAAGTAATTTTGGGGTTTAGATTTTACTTTTGATTATTTAAACACAGGTGTTGTTTGGTTTTGGTTTTTTTTTTGTTAATAGACCAATGTTTCTGTGATATGCAAAGCAAGCAAGCTATAGAGGTTATTTAAAATAAATCTAGCATCATAAAATAGAAGAGGTTCACTGCCTTTAGTGGAGTAATTTATTTCTCCAAATAGTTATAGAGATCAAGAACAGTAATAGTTATTGGCTAGACCAATGCAGTTATGAGTTCAACATGAAGGGAAGACTTTAAGTGCTGTAAGATTTGCAAAAAACCTGCCACAGCTTTAGTTAGCATTTCTTGATTTTCTCAGACATCCAGACATGAGGAAACTCTCCAATTATATGAGCTTTGCTTTGTGTCAGCATTTTTCATTTTGCAACTGCCAAATGACCATAACAGTTGCATTTAACATTTTTGTTTCAAATACATTTTCAGATGTACTGGTAGTCATAAGAAGGTTTTGATTACCGAAAAATGTATCACCTTAATAAAATTATAGCGATTTAGCAAGCCATTATGCTAATCCTATTCAGCTACTTGAGGTCTGATGAGATCTTTGATACGAGTAAGTTGTGTTAATTTACTTTCCAGTGTGCAAAACTGAAATGCATTTAACTAAGTGGCTTGTGCATTATGTAAAACAAGACAAAAACCTTCCTGTTACTACACAATTAGACTACAATAATGTCTGTCCTCTGGCATCTTGATGTATGATATGTTAATATTAACAAAAGTGAAAAGAGGAAAACTATGCAAACTACTATTAACTTTAAAAAGTAGAAAACTTCTTTCAGACTTAGAATCAAGCAACAAACATACTTGAACGCACTTCCTTTTCAGAGAAAAGGTATTACATAAATTCATTTCACATTATCATCTTATGTTCACCACACTACAACGAGGATGTTGTCCAAAACGAAGTTTGAGAAGCATGGTCTTCTCTCCCAGCCACTGTCAAGGCCTTTTGTGATGGTAGGTAACTCAACTCACCTCTTCTTTTCTCTCCATATGGACAAGCGTACATGTGAACAAATATACATGTATATAATTCTCTCGTACATATTTTATTTCTTCACAGAATCATAGAACAGTTGAGGTTGCAAGGACCTCTGAAGATCATCTAGTTCAATCCACCAGCTCAAAGCAGGGTCAGCTAAAGCAGATTGTGTCTAACTACGTTCTGAATATCTTTTAAAACGGAGAGTCCACAACCTCCTTCTTCCTTTGCCTTTTAACAGAGCAAATTTTTGTTTGAAAAACTTTTTACACAAGTTCATTTACTTCAGTTCCTTAAATTATATCACGTATACAACAACAAATAATTTTCCTCAGAAACCATTCATGATGTTATTTCAAATTATTCAAAATTATATGTTAATTAAAGACTTCACGTTGCATGCTGCATACAAAACACTTTAGAAATAAAGCTCTAAAGAAATATTGCTGTTATAAACTGTCATTCATATATGAAATTAAGCATATTTTTATCATCTGTATAATACAGCAAACCTTTTCAATAAGCATCAATTTGAAGATTGCGTACAACTTATTAGAAAGCAATTTATTTTCCAGATTGCTATCTGGTGAAGCAGATTCCTCCCATTATCAGTCAACTTACTTAGTCTCTGAGCAGCCTCCAGGGCATCGTTTGCAGAATCCGCTACAAAGAATCTCTGAACTGTAACCCCATGGTCTGCCATTAGTTTTTTGCTTTGGTACTCCTGCAGGTTCAGCCATCGTCTAGGGGTTAATTGAACAGCCTAGAAAAATGAGAGGGGAAAATAACAATGCTCATTAAGAACAGTTCACGAGACAGCCAGTTGAGCTCTTCAGCCTTATGGTTATCTCAAACCAGCAGTTAAACAATACTGTTTCAGTGAAAAGGTAAAATACTATTGATTTACCTAAGTGCCTTTTCTTAACATTTGTGCATCCAAAGTACTCTAAAAGCTACAGATTTTTTAAAAACTATACAAGGCTCACTGGGTGATCTTGGCCAGACAAAATGTCTTGCATTTAATATCAATGCAGATTGGCAAACTTGGCTTGAACTCTAAAGTCTGTATATGTTTTTATGTCATCCTGTGCTATAAAAATATTAGCAGACTGTTACCTTAAAACAAAATCATTGTTTCATATTATATATCCTTATTTACACAATATTTTATATAATTCTTCCCTATAAAATAATAAATAATATAAAAAAAAGCTTTCATTGCAGAATATCTGAGAAGAAAAACAACCAAAATGGAATTAGCATCATCTTGTAAGATACTATATACTAATATATGTATTTTCAGTGCTCTGTTATCTATGCTCAGTTGGTTGCACTTCTAAATATATTTTGTTGAGGATGCTAGCACAACCACATCAGCCATGCAAGGACAACAACAGCTGGAAAAGAATTTACCTTCCATTCCCAACATGCCACTTTAGATGCTTGCGGGTGCATACATATATATATCATGGACACAAAGATATGGCAACTTTACACACAAACACAAAGACTTAACATTTGCTTGTCTTGGCAGTAAACATTGAGTAGAGACACTACAAAAGTCATAGGATCATTAGTGAATGATTTTAAGAAAGGACACATTCTCCATGCAGGATAAATTGTTACAGACAAAAGCAGTAATCAAGGAGCTGTCACTGACTCCTGTCAATGGTATAATCCCATTTTGTGCCAACAAAAGATGCTCTTCCCACATGGAGAGACGAACCGTTGTTCTACTGGCAGACAGCCCACAATCCATTCTTGGTTTGTCCTGAAGTAAGGAGCACAGTATGCAAGCTAGCACTATATATTTAGATATGTTAGACAAAGAGGATTATTTACTATACTAATACTTTGATGTCTAACAGCATGATAAAAAATATCCTAATGCAACTTTATACTGAAAACAAAAAACCTCCATGCTAAAGTCTTTCAATAATACATACCCTTTTCACAATACTAGAATTCTAAATGCTGCATTGTATCAAAAGCAAACCTCCATCTGTTCCTATTTGCTTTGAAACATAGCACAAAACATTGATGCATAAGGAAAATACAAAAGCCATCTTTTACAGTATATAACCACATGTTTTGTGTAAAAGCGACTCCTACAGAACTTAAACAGTTACAAATAGCTCAGAATGACACATTTTAAATTCTTTTAACCATAACCTGGTTAACGTATTTTAGAAGAATAAAACGACATATTGTCAGCATGGTCTATGGCTATCTCTAACTCTAGGCATCATACAGGCACCTCAGTATGTTTTATATTCCTCCATGTTATTCAGAGACAATATGTTATTACATTTACGCGATGCCTTCAAATGTAGGGTCAAAATTTAAAGTCACTTTCATAATTGTTGACATTTAATTCTTTTTCCTATTATAAGATCTGTTAGGCTCTAACAGCTATTAGTTCATGATCATTTCCACAAAGGGATTAACACTACGAGCCAAGAGGGACACTGAAGGTCAATTCTAGCCTCATATAAAAAAAGGCCAGAGAATTTCAACCAAAAGCTGATGCCACAAGCCCATAGTTTCTATCAATCTACAGAAGAACTTTTAACATGACTGGAGAAAATACCAGTTTTAACCCTGACAGTCATTAAACTTCTCTTTTTCATTGTTTCTCTAAAGACTACCTCATAATAACAGTATTATTATTATGAGGACTTCAGAATACATCATTATTGATACATGAACATAATCCGTATGTATACACACACACACTGAAGAGAAACATCACCTGAATCTGCACACGCAGCCAGGATTCTATTAACATGTTATTTGGCCACTACCATATGACTAAAATACATTTCCAAAGCACCCCCCCACCCTTTCAGCCGTAAGCGGCAGCAAAAGAAAGAACATCCCATCAGCGATCAGAAGCGACTGCATTTGCAGAGGGAGGGAGGGGAAGGAAGGAGGAAAAGCCAATACACATCTCCATCCTACTGACTGGCTTTCAGCCATTCTGCTCTAGTTAAAAGTTGTACCTGAAGTGTGCACTCCCTCCTCAGCACCTGGAGCTACAGCAGGAGAACATCTACAAGGACATTTCTCAATCCATTTCTCGTGAGCAACAAGGAGTTTACCAGTCTGACTTCCAGGGTTCAGAAAAATAAGCTCACACCTTTAGTTAAAGTGGATTAACTTATACCGAAATATAAACAAAATCATCAATTCCAATTTAAATCTGGAAGGAAGAAACCTTGATTTAAACAATCAATTTACTAAAATTCTGTATCTCTACTTTCCAGAAGAAAGGTTAATTCTGCTTAGCTGGATGTTGACTGAAACAAAGGATAAGTCTATGCTAAGTTTGAGAGCACTTTTTCCTCATCTGTTATATATTTATAAATCTTATAGACACAGTTCTTTGCTTTTATATTATGTAATCTTGTATTTACTAGAAGCCAAAAGATTTTTGAGACACACGTCAAGCTGATCTTGGACAGAATTAAATAAATACAGAAAAAAACCCAATGTTAAAGTTTCTGTATTAAATAAAAAGCCAAGTTCCAAGTTTTACTAAGGATTTCTTTTATACATAAGTATGTTTACTTATAATTTATTTTTCTTTTATGCTTAAGTCTGTTTATTTACAACTAACTGGTTTATATAAGGATTTCTACACCTCAGTAATACAGCTGATAAAATTTTGGTCACTGGATTTATAAATGAAGAACAAGTCTTCAAAACAGTTTTTATTCATCTTTTAGAACAATAAATCAGTTTCAGATGTATGTGTTACTAAGCTGATCTAATTCAAATAAACAAAAAGGAAAATAATCAAGCAATCTTATTCTGGGGCAGACTTTGTTGCTGTTGCTTGACAAAAATCTCTTTCAACACAACTTGTTTTCAAATTTTCTGTTTGGTTAGGAATTAAGTAGTTAGGGAATTTGCAATGCAGCACAGTGTGTCAACTGACATCTTCACTGTTAGTTCAACCCAGCAAGGTTTAAGCTGTAAAGTCTTCTAAGGACTCTCGTACATCATATGGACTGCAAAGGGCCACCACCTAATAAAGGCCACCAGCGGTAACTCACAACATGGGACAGAGACGGAGCAGAGACTACAGCGCGAAAAGCAGCCAAAGCTCTGTTTGTTTTATGAAGACAGGTCTTCTCCAGTGCCACCCATCTGGTGTGCCTCACTCAAGTACTAATTCAGCTCCAGCCTAGTTAATGAATAAAGCAAGCCTAACAGCTCCAGCAGGAACCTGCCATAAGCTCTGTTCCCAACCACCCTCTTAACATGTTACAAAAGCTTTTGGTATATATCAGCTTTACAATTTGAAAATATAACTCAAAACATTCCATAGGGATACTCCAAATCACTGCCGAGATGTTAAAAATCCCATTACATATACATACAGTGCATATTTACATAAGCAGATGGACACAGGTCTGTTCTCTTATCAAAATTAAGCAATTAATATTAAGAGATTATGAGAATATTTCCTTCATAGATTATGAACCAGACAGGTCTGAGGAACACAGATAGGAAATAAGAGAATAATTCATTTGAAAGAACTGTCAAAGCGGTCCTGAGGGTGACGAAATGAAGATCTGGCCAAGAACAGTTGGCACAGAAAAGCAAAGCCTACAAACTTAAGCTTAGTAAGCACGTACATTTTTTTTCCTCTCCTATATTATATGATTCTAAGAGAGACCATCCTCTGAGTGTCAACTGAAGACTTTCAATCAAGACTTTCCACAAAAGACAAACTCCTGGTTGTGAATGAACTACTCAATAAAATGAATTAATACAGCCTACCACTGTATACAGGAGTACAATATATTTAAGAAACCAACTGTGACAAAGTCTGTATTAGAAGCTCTGAAGAGCAAGGAACATGAAAAACTTGCTTTAAAGCACTTGCAGCATACATACCGTATGTCTTGAGAAGAGCAGGCAAAATAAAGCAGTTACAAGAGATGAAATAAAGCAAAAGCTTTGAATCTGTGAAGACGACTACTCTTTCAAGACCATCTTGAAAAATCAAAACAGTTGCAAACGTGCATTTTAGGCTTAAGGCACAAAAAGAAAGTGACCATGAGATCTTAGAAATGTGAGTAAACAGATGATTCCCTGAACTAATTCCCAACTCAAAGATGGTTTGGCTGCAATAAGTATGTATCTGAACAATTTAAAAGGGACAGCAATAAAAAGAATCAGTTAGTACAAGAATCTTGAAAAATCCTTGCCGGGTAAGTTCCCAACCCTCCCAAACACATCTATACCAAGCCTTCACAAGCATTTGAGATGGGCTTCAAAAAGCATATGTTTCTTGGGCATCATAAATTTCCACACATCCTCCAGATAAATATACACCTGAGACTGATCGTAACAGTGCTACTGCACAAAGGTACAGCCTTAAGACAGCCTACACCAGAGTCTACAAAGATTTGAAAGCAAGCTATTTCTCATACCTAGTCTTCTATAGGCAGCCATAATCCATCCCTTCCCCCTGAGACTTATTAGGAGGACACTTTAACATGGCACAGAATACAACTCCAGTGTCACGCACCTTTGTATTATTTATTTTCCCATTCCGCAGCTCTGCTCTTGTCAACAATTTAATTGCCCTCAGCAGCATTAAACAGCACTGCTAGATTCACAAATGCAGTCCTGTCTCTCACAAAAGACAGACTGAAGAATTAGGTTGTAAATTACCATCAGAAAAATAATTTCAATCTGACAGAGGGCAGGGGGGAAGCAAGTAAAAGGGAAACTAAAGCACAGGAAAGCAAAGGCTACCTTTTAAGAATTTCTGTTCTTATTGATTCTCGCCACCTTCTATTCCCAGCTTATTCCCCGCTTCAATACTTTTATCTCCTCTCCCCACATAGTAGCCAGAAAACCACACTGGAAAACACCATACATCTCTCAGATCTTTCCATGCGGCTTTGTCTACAGTTGAAACACAGTATGTTCCAACAGTTTAAGATATATCCAGGTTTCACCCGTTTCTTTATTGCAAGGTAGCACTGGAGTACAAGGAGTACATTCTGTCACGCCAGCCTGTGAAGAAGAGACTGGAAATAGTATGCGGACTTTAGTAAAACGTGACTCCGTGTGTGACATCTTATGTGTCATCTTCATAAGATGACAGACAAGAACTAGAAAATTTTCCATTGGTAGCATTTGCCTGTTATCCTTAAGACATTTTTGCTAGCAACAAAAAAAGTTTTAAAACATCTTACTAAACTTAAGCGTTCTCCTTACTGTAAATACACCTTAACCTTGGATATTAACTTCTGTCAAGCTCTGAACAGCCCAAAGAAGGGTTGTAGGTTTAAATACATCTTTCTAAATCTTTTTTTAGTGGCGTTTTACTTCTTAGCATGTTAGCTACAGTTCTTATAACAAAGAAAAACTTAAAATCATTCCAGTGAGCCTAAATGAAATGCCAGACAAAAAGTTTTCATGGAATGAAGAGAAACTCAAACTAAAGGGTTTAGTCTTTTGAAAGCAAGTTCTTATTAAAAAGCTAAAATAAATATCATTCATGGCTCTACTGAAGACTTCCAACAGACCTTATAGTACTACAAGAAAAAAAAATAGCTTTCATATGAGCCCTTTATGTGTGTTGTGTACTGATATACACGTTGTAGATGGAGAGTAGCTCTTATTTGAGATTCAGATATGTCAGATAAGTTAAAAGGGTGGGTTTTTATTTATTTTAAATCATAAATAAGCTTTAAGAATATATCAGCTCATAAAACTAAGAAAAACATCACTAACTGCACACATGTCTTTATATAATTTATTATTTAAAATAATAAAGTTTTAAAGAGAAATTAAATTCTTCCTAGTAAGATATTTCTTAAGATTAAATTTCTAATGTAAGTGCTTATCAAAGAGGTTATTATACTTAAACAGGACTCTGTTACAACTGACAACATTTCCTTAGAGCCTGACAACAGCATCAGAAATCAAAAACACAAGTAAATGGAACTCAACAGTAACATGAAGTGAGATGAAGGCAGAATTATTTAATCAAGTACAAGTTTTACACTGGATTCTCTCCTGCTGGCTAGAATTATTTGGCATTTTCCAAAAGCACAAAGAATTCGTATGGCTGGGGTTCACTTCTAATGTCCCTTCTCCATTCTCCAAGATTTTTGTTACCAGTCAGAATCACACTAATATGGACCAAAGGTCTACAGTCAGGCGAGGATTTCAGAGAAGTACTGTTACTAGTAATTGTACATTTCATTCTCAGCAAGCCTTCGGTTCAAAGTTACTTCTTTATATACCTAGATACCATGTTTGGTCCAATCACATATATACAGTATCATTAAAATGAGTGGCATATGTATCACAAAATCAAACATCTCTTCTTGACCATCTTAACAAGGTCAGGTGCTGCATAACTATATCAGTGGTTTATTGACTACTGCTAGAGAAAAAAATTGATTGTTCACATAACCTGCATAATCTCTTATTTCCCACCTTTTTTTGTTCATTTGGTTTTTTACATAAAATGCTAAAGGCTCTGCACGAACAATGTATTTGGAGAGTAGTTGCGTTAGATTCTTCCACTACTCAATTTGCCAATTTTTGAGCTGTCCCACAGCAACAAAAAATAATTTTCATTATTTGAATAATATGGGCTAAATAAGTACTATATAGTTTAAGAGGAGTAGAACTACAAGTTTATTTTATAGCAGGCATCAACTTCAATATACGTAAAAAAAGATTTAGAAAACATTGCAAAGAGACTTCTTTGTCCTTTTATATGTACATGCAGCATTAACTACTCTGATGTGCAACATCTTTCAAGATGACCCAGGAGGTATCTTTTGAGTGCTTGCTTTTGAAGAAAAGAAAACACACATGCAAAACCAGGATAAACTTGTATTCGCCAAAAAATTTGCAAATTGCATGCTAACTACCTTGGCAAAACTGCTCAGAAATAAAAGTTCCATATAACAACAAAACAAGAGCAGCATCAGTAATGCAAGACTGGACTACTGATTACTATCTGAACCTATATGCTCAGTATTAGCTCAGTGTAATGTTTTTTCACTCTTTGGCCTCCCTGGTAAAACCAGTAAGGTTGACTGCAAGACTGATGATTTCACATAAATACTGCCATATAGCACATACGCAGCAGGTACCAAATAGCACTGGAGCAGGTAAGATAAGCAAACAAGATAAACAGACAAGCTTTAATAAACAAACAAACAGAAAACACCACCATGACATGCACGTATGTAAAAAAAAAAAAAAACCAACAAAACACAAATCAGTGGCTTTTTGAAGTCAAATCAGCTCACAGCGGAGCCTTACAAGCAGCTGTGTCAGTAGAACAAACGAAGCTTGTGACAGGAACACTTGTAGCCAGCAGTATTACCAACCACTGCAACTTTGCATTTACCCTCCAACTCAATAAGCTACCACTACAAGATAGCATTCTTGCAAAAAGCAAAATAAAAGTAAAATAATTTTTGAAAATAGCAACAAGGGCTGGAGAACAGTGTTTTCAGGCAGACGCCACTACCTACCTGTAGAATTCTAACTGTTAAGCACCACATATTTTCTTTAAACATGAATGAATTCCTTAACTCTCTTCCGTAACAAGTATATGAAGAAACTGTTGAAAAGAAAAACTGAAAGGTCAAGCCTGACAAACAACCAAAGAGTCAAATTATGATCTCTATTACAACTGAGACCTTTTGGCCTTAAGAAAATAAATTTCAAAAAATTCTGTGCCATTTCATGCCTAATTCCACATGGAACTACCTCGGCTAAGCATCTACAACCAAGACTTTTGCCATATCAAGTTCAGTAATCACATTTAGACAATTTCACTAAAAAAACCCCTAACCCTAAATACTTATTTTCTCTTAGCAAGTCTCTTCAGGTCACATCTGTATCTTTGGAAAATGCCAAATACTTCTAGCTAGGGGAAGAGAATCCAGTGATAATCAACAGTATTAAAGAAAACGAAACCAACACCACCAACAAAAACACCACTAAGCAAATTTCTGGGGTAACTGAACATCCCTTGACACAGCTATATAATTTGAGCAGCTCCACTGTTTACATTAACCTAGCTTAATGCATTTTATTGCATGACTGTTAGAAGGAAGACACACTTTGCTGACATCCAACATTGCCTCTTCATTCATAGTATGAATGGAAGCCAGTATTAAAATCATGAAACAAAGATGCATCTCTTAAAAGCACCTGACAGTAAAGCTGGTCAAATAAATGCATACTACTTTCTTCCCCCTCTGCTGCTCCACTGAAGTAATGTAGCTGTAACTATGCTAACAGAGCCTCTGCCAGTATACAACAGCTCTACCAATGCAAATTATCTCTGCATGAATGCGCACTATTAGTCAAACATATGTAGTATCAAGTTTTATAAATATGAAGTATACTGTAATGGTTATACTGGAAATAAATCATTTGGGGAGAAAAACTGTGGTGTCTATGGGAAGCCTTTTAGATGCATCCCATACCCAAAATAAAAAGGAAGTGTGTTTAGCATGTCTTATCTAAAACAAAAGCATTTAAGGAAGAAAAAATAAATCTATTTGCTTACCCAACACATTCTACACCATTCCAGTTTATTCAATTTGTGCACTCTGACCTCTAAAACAATTCCAAGCGCATATGAAAGAAAACAGATACACAAAGATGACAGTAATGAAACAGCATACCATTCATCAGTATAAGAAATAAATCTTTATTATATTTATTGACATACATCTACTGTAATTGACAGAGTTGTAGGAGAAGTTCCTATCAAAAAGGAACCATCAGAAATACAACTAAATGGTGTACCTTCATATAAACCACCTCAGGTACAGGCACATTTATTAAGTCATATACTTGAAATATACCACAGAAGCCACTGAAAACAAACCAAAACACCTTTTTCAGTTTGCTGCTGTGCTGACGTAAAGAATAAGTATCCATAGAGTTAGTCTGGCACGAAACAAAAATTTAGGAAAAAGGCAATACACTAAACAAAAAAAGTTTATCACAAATGTAAGTCATAAAAAGCAAACATACAGAGGTTACTACACTTTGTTCTGTATGAAAGCAAGCATTTCAAGCACAAAAGAAAATGGAAAGACTCATGGTAAGAGCGATTGGCTATAAGGTCTGCCACGTTAAGTCAAACCACACATCATCTTCTCTCCAAAGATGATTAATGCCACATACCTGTGGGTATATTATGAAAAACAGGACAGCAAATGTCCTTCCCAAGTAACGTCCTGCTGGCTATCACAAATCAGTAATTTTAATGTTCCAAAGCAGGAGTTAGCATCCAGACCATCCTATTTAAAAGCCACAGAGGGAACCATTTTCCACTAACATCCCAAACTGCTCACTTTAGATTGGATACAATACGGCAGGGAGGTCCCTTTGGTATCAGCAGAGACCGTCAGCTTCATCCAGCATTTAGCATTTTGATCAAAGTCTCAATCTAGACTTCTGTGATATATTTATAAAGGATAAAACTGATTCTGTAAGCTAGTTTAGGAAGAAGTCTTCAATATTTTCCTGACAAAAATAGTTTCCATACTTTTGTGCACACAAGTTAGGAATTGCTTATTTCTTAGTTTGTATCAAAACAGTGTAAGCAATCTTGGCCTTAAACATCAGCATTTGATTTTAAAATCTTCCACAGGTACAGCTGAAGACCTTTAAGAGTTAAGTGCCATTATTTATTCCTACAAATGAGAATTCATTTTAACTGAATTAAAACAAAGGCAACACATAAACTCTGGTTAACAGTTATAGGTCTTTTAGTTCCAAATTTATTACTGAAAATGCAGCACACCAAGTATCTTGAGCAGTAAAATGCAGTATGTCTAAGGAAAAAAAAAAAAAAAAAAAAAATCGCATTTCCCAGTTCTTTAAAGGCTATGACATTTTGATCAATAAACTGTAGGGGCAATTTACTGTTTTATACTACTGAACGGTATACTCACTTTTCAGAATGAGTGAGATCTGTCGCTGCAATCGTTAAGGTTTATGTAACTCTCAACTTCAAATAATATAAAATTTAAAAAACCCCCAAACATTAAATATGCCACTATATCATTGTTTACTAAGGCTAGACAGCCCGTTCTTGTGGATAATTATTACTATTCCTAACAGCTATATGACTCTGAAACAAGATGTCTATGTTAAATAACTAAATGATTCTCTTCATAGGCACAAAAAAAAAAAAGAAAAACTGGGGGCTTGGTTATAAAAGAAGCACACAGTTAATATTATTATTATGATTTCTACTGTCAAATTGTTTACAAAAATTAGACTCAGACAAACAGTTGAGAGGATGGCCCAGAGCTTGGAAAGTGCAAGTTTTGTTTAAGTATGCAAACTTTAAAAATTTCAAAAGAGCGAAACAGGCAACCGTTTCTGCTCAGAAGTCCACATTACTTAAAATCTAGCCATTATGTTGAGCGAGCAAATCTTGATAGCAAAGACCAAAGTTAAATCCTGTTTTGGAAACTCTTTGCCTGGTATTGCCTTAATATTGTTTTTCAATTACCCAAATAAGCTTATTCAAAACTGAGCATTCGGTAGCCTCTGAAAACACTAATCCACCCTTAAGTCATGCTTAGACTGAAGAAGTGCACCAGCTCAATCCATAGGCAGTTTAGTGACATTTAAATAGCAGCACAGTCAAGCAATCGACCAATTGCCTCCCACGGGCTTCTGCAAGCCAGGCAAACTAGTGCTGTGTTACACCTGTCTGCCTCGTGCAGTTTTCTAACCAAAGCTGGCACCAGTTTAGACTTCACCCCCACTCTCCCATACATTGCTGACATACCCTCTCACAGCTATATAGCCCTGCTAACAGCCAAGTGCTTTGTCTTACTTGAAACCGAGAAGCCAAGGTACGGGAAGAAGTCATTAATACGGGCTGTGGTTTCCCATTTCTGCTCAGAAGCCCAGAGGCAAGAGCGACCAAGGCTCCCCGGCTGCTCACTCCTATGCCCTGCCTCACGTGCCCCGAGCCTGAAGTGGAGCTAACGCAGCAGAAACCTTCTGCTGCTGCCCACTTAGCTCCATGACCCAACCCACCGGAGGAGCAGGTGAAGACGAGATCCAGTGCAAGACACACAGCAGCAACGCAGCGCTGCGGGCAGGACCACCCCTTCTGACAACAGCCTGCCCTCACCCCGGGGTAGCAGGGACACCAGACTGCGCTGCCTGTTGCAAACCAAGCCTGGGGAAGACAACATGAAACTACACGCTAACAACTCAACTGCACATTTCCTTCTGAAGCAATTACTAAAACTCACTGCAATTCATTGTAGAGAACAGTAACACTCCAGAAAAGATATAGTTCAGAGGCCTACAGTGTAAAAGTCAAAGAATTTTTTTTTTTTTTATTACTATATTAGGCGCCTTGTGTCACCATTTTAATTCTAGTTCATGCAATCAAAACAAGCACTTAGTTAAAGCTTCCCCTGAAGACTTTCACACAGCTCAAGGAAAAGCCAATTTCTCTTGTCATGTTGCAAGGTTCTTTTAATAGGAGCCCCTGCAAAACAGAGATAGGAAGGCAGGAATCACAGTGCATCACAGCAGGAAACATCAAGATGGTGACAAACATCACAGAAATAAAGGGAAGAGCTTTCTTGAACTGGTAACACGTCAATTTTAGAAGAGAAAGCTATTTTAACTGGAAAGCTAAAGAAGGTGTATTTAGTCATCTCATCCTTTTTAGTTAAGAGAAACTACTTTTCTTCCATTGTCAGGCAGCAGTGATTATTCTAACGCAAGACAGTAAGGCAAGGATATGAACTACAGATTACCTACCTGTAGATAACAAAGCGTACTAAAAACTAACAAATGCCAGTTGACATCACTTGTCTGTTGAGTAACAGGCAGTCACCAACTACTAATAGAATGAGAATTTGTTTGTTTAATGATTATGCTAATTTACTGAACTCTTATTAGACAGATATACAGGCAGTATTGATGAGTTCCATAAGGCATTATAAAGTATGGCTGAATTGTTTCAAAACAAATTAAAGCAGAACATATTGTACACTATTTAAAGGAACAATAAAAGCCTGGTAGTGAGTGAATCCTCAGGATGAGCTCTCTGAAAAAAGGCACAAGTTTTCAGAACTGTACGGACCTAAAAACCTACTGCTGCAGCAGACAGCTTCGCATCCATGTGCATGGGAACTCACCCCCGGGATTCTGACCCTCCTGAGCGCAGGGGAGAGAACGTGCCCACCTGGCACACAAGTGCCAGCGCTTTACAGACCCTTGCAGAGGCACGTGCTGAACTGGGCGTGTGTTAACATACGTCTGCTCTGACAGGTAGAGACTGTTGGAGAGACTGAGACGATACACCAGCTCTACCGAGCTCACCAGGGCAGAGGTTGAAGGGCTCAGATTAGGGATGCTGAAGAACGTAGTACAATGCATTTTCCACACAACCACCTATTGTACTACTTTGTTGTTGTTGTTACTAAAAAATTCTAACCTATCCACAGGAACAGCGTAGTAAAAGACTGCCCATCTGCAGATTTAGTGCAGTGCAACATGGCCCTGAAAACAAAAGCAGCTATTAAACTTTCAAATCATAATTTCTCTTTGCTTGTGTTGGGGCTGCAGCTAGTTTCTCTTCTCCTCTCTTAAGAATTTTAAGTTCCTAAATTAAGAAGGAAACAGAAATTGTTTTTTTCACTCAAGAAAAGAATCACTACCAGCAATATCTGTGAATTTGTAATCATTTATTCATACACAATTTAAATGAGAAACAATATTACTTTCTCTGTCAAATTTCAGGTCTCACCAAAGGTGGTTTATTTCAATAATAGCACAGAAATGAACAGCAACTGATATAAAATAAACACCTACAAAATACTCTACACGATATGGCCATATAAGCCATGCTTCTGCTTTGTAAGGAGAAAATAAAAAGTCAGACACAAGAAACTGCAGCAGAGTGCGCTTTTAGTCAGAGTAAGAAGGTCTGACATTTATGTGTAATACAGGACAGTTCGAAGTAGCAAGGTCCTGCAGAAACCATTTAGAAAAAGAACAGTTTCGGCTTCAACCTGAACAGCCGACTCTGAATGTTAAAATTTAAAAAAAAATGAAATTAAAATAAAAAAAATTAAAAAACCTGGGAGAGTGAATGATTTAACTAAAGGAATAAGCCTACTGGATTTGACCCCAAAGTAAAGTAATGAATCAAACTCCCTCACTCTCCCCCGATTTCCCCACTTGAAGTGGGTGAACCTTCCCAAAACTCACTCACTAGCTGAACTGTCAACTTTGCAAGGTAATTGAATCTAAAAACATGTGTGTCTGTTTGAGCTTTTTCAAATTAAAACTTAAATGCCATCATGACTGGGGGAGATTGAACATTTCATTCACTAGCCACTACCTTAAAATTAATTAATTAATAAATATATAAAATACTCATGAGGATTTACCTCTTCTACCTCTAAACCAACATTCCCTGCCACTAAAAAAATATATTTAACTGTAATGACATACTAATCAATATTCTGCTTGGAAACATATAATGATAATTTGACATCCTTCTTTATTTTTGATTCAGCACTTTCTTTCCTCTCTCAGTGGTGGAATCCCTTGGCTGGGAGAGAGGAACATCAGGAGTGCATCCATCAGTTCTGAAGTGGCTGGATGCTGTCGAGGCTTTCCTTGCCTTATTTATTGCTTTCATTAAAGCCCACCTTCTAAATCTTTCTACAGTGGCTCCAATACAAAACAGTGTAATTTTGCCACACTTTAACAAATGCCACAGAGGACTCCGGAAGAGGACTCCAGAAGACAGCACCAAACTCATTCACACATTATTCACAATTATGAAACTTAGATTTACAAAGCCGTATCAATTAGATTAAAAAATGGAACAGCATCTATTCAGAAACCTTTCCATTTCACTAGAGTCATAGCAACATGCACATGAAAACCACCAAGTTTTACAAGCACCTTAGTTAATATCTTGGATATTCCACAGTATTGCAGATAAAATGGTAAGGATTATTTAAAGCTTTGCCAGTCTCTAAGTAAGTGTACTCAGAGTGGAAGTGGGGCTGAAAATCCTGAACTGTTATTTTAACAAAACCATAATGCTTCCCTTAATAGTTCTCCTGAATGTTCCTGCTAGCTGTCTACTGGAAGAAACCTTTTTACTTCAAGGGTTCCCAAACGTCTCCCTCTATACCTTTCTGTCCTGCTACATTCTTTTGATTTTGTCTTGTACTCCTCCTTGTCCTTTTCTCATCAGTCTGATTGCAAACTGATTGATCCCAAGCTTAACCTCTGCACTCCCCTGGAAAAGATGCAGCATGGTGTGATGTTCCCACACTGCAGACCTCATTTGGGTCATTAGCTCAAGAAAAAAAACAACTACACAATTCTGTTCCAATGTGCCTTTAAATCACATTTATAAACTCAGCTTTCTGATTTATCCTTCTGTTTACTTCTCATGCAAGGAAGCAGAGACAAGAATGAACTTGAAGTCCTTCACTCATTGCAGATTTAAAGTCTCCAGTAACGATTATACTTTATAGACTTATTTACAGCTTGCTTACACACAGGAATTTTGACAGCTAGTCTGTAAATACACTCTCCCACCCACTAAGCTCCATTGTAAACTCCCAGGAACATGCACAGGGTCAGACTCGAGCTCCTTCTGTCATCCTTATTCTCCTTATCTCAGAAAACCAGAATTTCAGCCCACATCCTTGTGCACTACAAGGCAGATCCTAGCAGCTACCACCTGGATGATCTTTCTGGGTCTCTGCAGATACAGTTTTGTGAGGACTGTAGTCCTCAAAAGTAAAAGAGGAGACAGTGGAAAGAACATCCCCTTCAGCAGTAAGGCCCTAACCTCACTACTCCATTTCCCATAACTTGCCAGCCTGTTGTTCAGCCGTTGTTTCAGTCAGGTTGCTGCAGATGCCCTCCAAACTAAGCAGGACATAGCCAAATCCCTGACAACCTGCATCCTGCACCTGCACCCAGGGCAGTATCGAGGCCTCTATTTACATGCAAACACCAAAATCGGAACTGCTGCAAATTAAGTGACAGCACACTTTTGACACTGAGAAGTTCTCTGATGCATTCTGCTCAGCATTTAAAGGCTGACTGAGCAGAGCTGAGCATACTCCAATCCCACTAACATTCACCTGAGCAAGTGAATCATCAGCAGCTTCTGAAAACCCAGCCAAGCCATGGCAGGCTCCTTATCCTGTGACAGCATGAGAAAACCACCTACTTTGAACAACATCCCTAAGGTCACGTAACAAACAGACTGTCAACAAAACAAGGCAGCCCCCCCAAACACAAAGCTGCTAGTCCACTCAAAGGGGCACACAATTTTGCACTAGGTAGGGAACATGCCCTTCCCACTTCAGAAAACATTGGCAAACCATTTTTTTTTTTTTCCTGCATTCTTTACCCCAACTTCAGTAGAATAAAACAGTATTAAAAATACTTATTGTACATCCACATGTGCCCAAAAAGCAAGTGTGCCTACAGAAGCGTTATACTTCTGGAATCAATTTTCAGAGCCTTTGCTTGGGTGAAGGAAACAAGAATATGAATTCACAGATTCAATTTCTGCTTTTGTCAATGTGCTAGCCTTCAGCAGCTGTGCTTTGCATTAGTAATTAATTTTAGACAAATTATGTTCATTTTGCTTATTTAAAACTTCAAAGCTTTAGGAAAAGCATACTTTCCTGACCTAAAAAGTAAGGGCTTTGAAGTATCTGATGAAAATAAACTCACTACCATACACAACTGCATAATCAGTTGCAGAAAATACTGTAATACATTCCAAATGTATTCCAAATTTGCAAATGAAAGAAGATTGTTGGTGATATGCACCACATACTGAAAAAGTGAAATGAGCTATCTTCTCCACATAAATCAGAAGTATTCTTTTATTTTAAATATCTTGAGGGGAAATTTAATTTTTTTGTTCTCATAAAGTGTTTAACTTCCTAATTTTTTTACAAGATTAAAATTATACTTTTATGCAACTATGAAGAAATGCTTTAAATATTAAATATAACCAGGAAAAAATAATTCTAAAACTATTTTACCACCAAATCATGACATATAAGGAGCATGCTTTTCCGAGTATCCCCACTATCAATTTTTTGTACAATTCATCCTAGTTAAGCTTCCTGAATCATTAGGAAATTCAAAGCATGGTCAATGGGTTGATCAGAAATGTTTCTGAATTCCTGTCTCAAGTAATGATATCTATCAAAGAAGCGTTTCACGCCTACCATACCCTGGAAGAATACTTTTTCAAGTGTTAGGAGTCACTGATATTTTAAGAAAAACACCACTAAAATGTCAATGTAGACAGTTTGAGCTACATTTCTCATCACAGAGAAGCAAATATGAAACATAATCACAGTTTTTTTGTTCCAGCTCTTTAATACTTCAAGTGAAATCATGATAATTTCCATGCCACCTAATTATGTCATCACAGAAGATTATGACTTTGAGCACTAAGCAGCATAGCACTCCCAAGCAATAAAGATGCAAATGCCCACAGCAGTAGAGTAAAGAAATATTAAAAAAGTATCTACAGGAACAGTTTACTGCTTGCCTAAGTCACAGCTGGTTTACCAAACTAGTGCAGAATGGACTGTAACAGTTTCTATCCTGGAAGCACCAAAAAAAAAAAGACTGGTACACAATTTTTGCTTAAATCCAAATGCTTCACACCTTTTATTGTTAATAAATCTTGGTTTTAATTAAACCATTTGACTTAGACTGACATGAAACAAACTCAAAGGAACTGTCACGGTTTAACCCCAGCCAGCAACTAAATACCACCCAACCGCTCGCCCACTCCCTCAGCCCCAGTGGGATGGGGGAGAGAATCAGAAGAGTAAATGTGAGAAAACTCGTGGGTTGAGATAAAGACAGTTTAATAGGTAAATTGCACGCAAAAGCCGTGCACGCAAGCAAAGCAAAATAGAATTCATTCCCTATTTCCCATCGGCAGGCAGGTGTTCAGCCACCTCCAGGAAAGCAGGGCTCCATCACGTGTAACAATGACTTGGGAAGACAAAACGCCGTAACTCCAAACGTCTCCCTAGCTTATATACCGAGTATGACATTATATGGTATGGAATATCCCTTTAGCCAGTGTGGGTCAGCTATCCTGGCTGTGGTCCCTTCCAGCTTCTTGTGCTCCCTCCTCACTGGCAGAGCACGGAAAGCTGAAAAGCCCTTGACTCAATATAAACACTGCTTAGCAACAACTAAAACATCAGTGTGTTATCAGCATTATTGTCATGCAAAATCCAAAACACAGCACCATACCAGCTACTAGGAAGAAAATTAACTATCCCAGCCGAAACCAGGACAGGAACAAACATAGAATAGGAAGATTGCCTTTCGGCTGCTTGGGCAGAGTTGGGGAGAAACCAGAAACTGCCACAGAATAATCAATGAAAGTATGCTTTTAACAGGAATCCAAAAGTTATAAACATTTTTTCTTCCTTTGCAGGTCATTTCTTTATTAATATTTCTCCATTATTCACACTGAAATTCACCCTGCTGCCATTCTCAAATCTCAAAACAAGTCTAGGACACTATGAGCAGCAGCATCTCTTCATCATCAAGGAGTCTGACCTTAAAGTGGATTTCTACATTTCTAAAACCACTGATCAAACTTTCCAGGCAAAGGAAAGTCTATTTCATGTCATCCCTAAAGCAAAGCAATCTCTGGTATCTTGCTTCTCAGAAACATAGGCATGTTCACCGCCGGTGCTCAGCCATTTGGAATGTTTCAGACCTGCAGACATGTGGAAGCTGGGTGTACAGTAAAAGTTAACCAGCAAGCAAAGGGAGTAGGGGAGAGCAATCCTTCATCAGAAGCATGTTTGTCAAGTAACTCTTTAAAAGCACTGCCTACCTGCCAGCTGGTAACATTAATCAGGCACTATGCGACTGAGGTCACCAGCAAAGCCAATGCCAACCCAAAATGGCTGCTTATAAGACACAGCAAAGTAATGAACAAAGCCTTGAGTCGCTGGCATAAATCCAATCCGTAACCAGCCAGAAAGCCCCAGCCAACCTCCCGCACGAGGGGGACAAGGAGGGAAGCGCCAACTCTGCAGGGTCAGAAACTCCCGAGTGTTCCTCCCAGTCCTGGGCTCCTCTGTGACAAACACCAAGCAAGATATCCCATCTCCGCCTCAAATCTCCCACTGCTATAGGAATGGTCTTAAAAAAAAAACAAAAAACCAAACCCAAACCCAACAACTCCTAGACAACTAGCTATGATGGATGGATTTTCAGAATATCTGTGTTGCTAGACCTTCAGAGGAATAAGATGTATTACAGAGGCCATTGACTTAAAAACACATATTTTTGCTTTTTCATCATAAAATCTCATTTTATTTCACTCAACAGATGCTACCAATGTGGTGTGGGACGAGACATCTCTACATCAGTTGAAGAAAATACTGAAAAATGACTGGACATTACAATCCATAATCTATAACAGGCTGCAAGACCACAGAGAACTCGAAACTCCTCACTTCACCATCTGACAAACTGACACCTCTGTCTGCCATGTTTTTGTCACCTTGGATACACTACCGGGCAGCTAGAAGATTCTGAAAATGGACTGACCAAAATAACCTCTCCATTAGCACTACACAGAGAAGTAATAGCTGAGAGGACATTGAAAAAATCCCGAATAGACAGGTTATGCACCAGGGTTTTTCTACTCTTGGTTGACGCCTGACGTAAAAAGACCTATGTAGCTCCTAAAACCCAAACATATAATAGTCATAACACAGATCACAGGTAAATTAAATGTAGCCTTAAAAAATCTCCAGTCAGCATATGCATGGTTCTGAATGGCACTGATAACTTATTAAAACATACAGCCTAACTATATGGAGGGAGAGGAAGGAAAAGGGTTTTAATCCAATGGAACAGAACTTCCAAGCCCAAAGGATGATGGCTTTACTTCACTGATTAAGGAAACTGGGAATATTCCCGGCCTCACTCCTAGTACCTTACTACAGCCCTTGCTGTAACTGTCAAAATAAACAACATCCACTGCTCTTCCCTCAATTACAAAGCCAGTCATCTCACCAGAGAAGGCTATCAGGTTGGCCAAGCATTTGCCCTTCATAAATCCAGGCTGCCCTGATCTTCACATCGCCAACCAGTTCTTCCTTGTTTGTATGCATGAGGTGCAGCAGTGTCTCCCATTATTAGGTCCTCAGTCATCTCCATTTGGAAGTTGTTATCAATGCTCTCCAGAAACCTCCTGGATTATTTGATTACTTGTGCCCTGCTGCACTGCCACTCCAGCAGATACTGGAGTGAATGAAGTCCTCCATGAGGACCCGGGCCTGCTAACATGAGGCTTCCCCCAGTTGTATGAAGCTTCATCTGATTCTTGCCGATCAAGCTGTGTGTAGCAGACGTGTGCAGTAACATCATCAATAATACTGGTCTGCCCGCTAATCCTGACCCATGGGCTCTCAGCTGGGTCATCAACCCTCCCTAGATGGAGCTCCATGCATTCCAGCTGTTCTCTCACATAACATTTCACATCATGTTTAAAGCAAGCTCTAAATATCGGTTCCTCTATTCCCAAAATTTATGGCATTATTTTAGATTATTTTAATCTCAGCTATTTAACTGAAAAACAGTTAAAACAGTGTTCCAACAAATAAGTGTAAATACTTGCTCTTTTTCAATTCCTTCACAGTCAGTGTTTAGCCACTAATTATACAAGAACATCACCATCAGCATAATGTCACAAACAAAAACAGAAACCACCACAAGAAGCTCACTAATCTTGGGTTCTTACTTTCTTATTTCCATTACCATATTAAAGGAGGGCTTCAGCTTACAGTTTAGAATCTGTTCTAACTATCATTCACGCAACAGACTTCAACAGCATCTATTCAACAGCACAGCATACCCCCACTATTAAGAAATTTTTCACAATAGTCAATCTTAACTTTGCTTAGTTTCATGCCTACTCCTGCTGTGTTATCTAGTTAAAATAAGATCAATAGCCAGCTATTAATTATGGATCAATGTTTAATTACCAGTTCCAAAGTTACTGTCACAATCAGTTGCACAGATAACATGATTTCTATGTCCTGTGTTTTATTAAAATGCTATGGAGCGGGGAAGAGATGCGTATACAGCTAACTGATTCACAGATGGCTAGAAATTGGCTTTCTCAGCAGAGAGTGTCAAAGAAGGAAATTTTCTGGAGAAAATCCTTAGGGTATATGCTCAAAACTGCAGATTATAGTCTCAAACATGCACAGAAAGATTGGACTGGCCAAAGCAATAATGAGCTGAACTACTTGCTACAGGTATGGTCAACAGCAACAAAAAATATATTAGTTGGGGTTAAGTAATCCTGGAACTGACCTGTGAGTGAGTCCCCGAAATGGGGAGGGGGAGAATCATATCTCTAAGCACTAAATGACTACATTTCCAATTTTTACTGAAAATGAACCTTCCAAACAAGAGGGGAGAAAATATAGTGGCAAAATGATCTACTTCTAAGAAACAACCAAACCCCAGGTTTTCTAAATCCTCATCTCACTTTTTTGTATTCTCAAAACAATCTCAACATCTTCACACATTCTTCATAGCATCCTTGTTGGCAGTCATCAGCCAGAAAGACCACATGAAAATTTAAAAAAAAAAAAAAATTGCCACATGCACTGACAGTATTCCAGAGAAAAAACAAGAGGAAACAAACAATCACTCAGATACCTGTAAAGAAAACATGGAGTTTGTCTCTTGACACTTTATCTAGTGCCTCAGGAGGCAGATGAATGAAAAAACACTTGCTTTTATAGCAAAAACTTGAATGAATCCTAAATATTCCCAAGCAAGGTAAGGAGTCTCTTTAGGTAAACTGGTTGAGAGTTCAGTTGGAGGGTGAGGAGGAAGGGTTTACTTATCCACAGCCAGGTTTAAGACCACAGGTGTCGCAGCCAATTCTCAACCTAACATCATATTCATGAAGGCTGTCTCTTCTTATCTAATTAGCTCTATCCCCTGATTATACCTACAGGAGGTACAAAGAAAGGTAAATAAATGCAGCAAAGTGCAGCTTTTACACTTCAAGACAAAGCTGTATCTGTGCTAGAGCCAGATTTCTCCCAAGGCAGAAGTTCCACCGGTATAAAAGTAACTGAAAAAAATAATTTAAAAAAAAAAAATTTAAAAAAATCAGTTTAAGGCTATATTTATGTTTTCATTTCCTTCCTTCATCTCAAAAAAGGATGTGTTTAATGGAACTGCCAGGGAGGAGTGGGCCAAACGTGCTCCACTTTGGCATTTCAGTTTTGTCTAGAGAAGAGGGCCTTCTAGTCATTTGGTTTAGGCACCTACAGAAAAAACTGTTTGTGAAAGTCTGTAGGCTCATGTATTTCCTACCTCCTAAATGTAAAACCCTAAAAATTATAGGAAAACTGTCAACCAGGAAAAGCCAAATAGTGAAACAGTCCTAACCTTCAAGAAACTTTCAAGAACTTAACACAAAACCAAGAAAAAAAAGTAAGACTTCGGCATTGAAGTAGCTTCTGAAGTCATGAACTGAAAGTTATTTTCAGTAATGTTTTTTGTTGTATGGAAGATCATTAAACTCACAGCTGATAGCTTCTTAACAAAGACAGAACTTTCTCTGTTCAGCATTAATGAGGCTTTACAGGTATTCAAGTCCAGGAATTGAAGGCAACTGCAGTGAGCAACCTCGTATAGTTCCCTATTTTTAACATATATAGCATTCAGCAGATTTTATAACAGGAATATTGTTTAATTCCATCTTCCCCACCTCCCTTTTTTCCAAACATGCATGAAGTTTGGAAATGTTATGGCAGGATTGAAGACCTGGCTTTTTGAAGACTAGGCTAGGGTTGCATAATGCACAAGCCAATCAGTTCACTGTATTAGAAAACTGGAGTGTTACCTTAAGCTTTTTTTTTTTTTATGATTCTGATTTAATTGTTCCTTATTTATATTCATCGCTGAAATCCACTGCATCTGAAGCTATTTTGAAAACACAGCATTCTCCCAAAGGACCCAATCCAACTCCCATTCAAATAAACAGCCTTCAATGGAGCCTATTTGTTGCTAGCCAACAAGATTGAATTCTGCTGCAGAGTGGTCCCTGAAGCATTTGTCACAGCTCTTTACAAATATTGCTCCAGTAAGAGCAGGTCTAAATACGCCTGTCCACATGCACTGCAGACAACTGAAATCTATCTTTTATCTTCTTGAAATATTTGGTCAGATTTAAACTCCAAAAGTATAAAGAGCTGAATCTATCACCAAGAATATGAAAAGTAAAAAGAACAAAAAATGTTTAACGGTTATAAAAAGGTAGAGAGCCAAAGGGAAAGCAGAATGACAATAAAATATTTTCATGTGATAGGATCAAGTACCATTTATTCTACCCATAAAATAAAGCTACACAGAAAAACGTATGTATATAATGACAGCATACAACCAAACTTCTCAAAAAGCTTGTTTCAACACAGCTATGAACATCAACAGTTTTGAAAGAATAAGTTTTGCAACAGATATGGAGCATACAAACGCCACTCCAACAGTCAGTCATGAAGGTTATGAGGAAAGATTTTAAATCTCACCAAGTATCTACTCACACAGGGTTACCAAAACAACAAACTTTAAGACTGATATTTCTTGATTATATCCTCACCATATGGAAGACCGTTGTCTGTGAAAAGAACAATGTGACAGGCTTTGAGAACAGGACTGGTTTTGCCAGTTCATGGTAAATAAATAAATAAAAGTTAACAGTGTAACTTCTGGTCTGAGCTAAGTAGGGAATGATACAAATTAGAAAAACTCTTGCAATGGGAAGACTCTAACTCTCAGACGCTTTCTCCTACTTTGTAGCACAGAAATCCAGACTCTGGCTGATGAACTTAATTGTAGTTTAAAGTCTGAGACAGTGGAAGGTTATGAGATTACTTAGGCAGGAATTCTGTAACACTGCAAAAATGAAGACCTTTCTACAGGAAAGTGTTTTACTTCGGAATGAAGAACATGATTTGTTTTATACGCTATTGATGTGGTTCTTGAAAACAGTATACTTGGAAAGCACAGATCTTGGGAGATGCTCTCAATATCTGTCAGAGTGCAAAAACAGAATAATAAAATGTAATTTATAATACAAGTTCAATATGTCTACTTCATAAGTAACACACAAAAAAGATAAAAAAGTTTTTAAAAAAGTTGGCCACCTTACTACCTCAAGAATACCCTTGAGAATCTGAGCTGATATCCAGTGATTTCAGCGGGGTAACTTACAGGATCACTCCACGCTTTGAGAGATGACAGAACAGAGCACGAACTCCTAATTTCCACCTCTACCTCAACTCCCCACTGCAGCACCAGATAAAGACAGGGCTTGAAACTGAGCTCAACCAAAGCACCTCCTACGCCTCACTCCGAGATGACTCTGTCCAGACAGCGCTCCATACTCACGCTCTACAAAAGCCTTCCAGATCAGAGACCTACAGAAACAGGAGGGATGCACACAAAAACAGGGCGGTTACCTCCGAGTTCCTTCTTGTAGGATCAGAGTCACGTAAGTTACGATGCCAGGAACACATCTTAAATGATATAGCGCATACGCACCAAACGCTGTTGGGACTGACAGGATTGCTCATCAACGCAAATAGATTTAAATATGTATATATGCACACAGATAAATATATGTATCTACACATTTATGTGTATGCATATATACACACATATGTATCTACACATTTATGTGTATGTATATATACACACACATATACACTTTCTCCCTGTGTGTGTCTATATATACGAAATGGACATTCACTAAATCAATTGCACCGAATTGCCAAATCCTATTAAATTAAGCCCATTAAAAACCAAAAGTTGGGCACAAAAGATTTCAGAATGAAAACCGAGCTAGCTAACTTCCTTCAGGTTAAAAGACAAACCACGCAAAAGTAGATGTACAGTGCAAGTTGTGTTCCGCACCAACACGATGCTGTATCCGACAGCCGTCCCACGCAGCCGTACACGGGCAGCCACGAGCACCTGCGGAGCACAACCAGTGAAACTTTGTTCGCTCCAGAGGCTTTTGCTTCTGGGAAAACACTTATGCTGAGAAGCATGGACCAAAGTAGATTCCCATGCAGTTGCTGATCTGATAAAAAGACAAATAAAGAGGCCGGTTGCCAAAGGCACCAGAGCTGTCTAAAATGTACGTATCTCATCTTACCTTCAGCATTTCTGCTATGGAGGTGAATAAAGAACTCCCGCTACACCTCAAGAGAGCTCCTGAACGTGAGCCGTTCAAGGAGGCCCATTCACTCTTTCCCATCGCGTTTCTGGGATTCAAGACCACCGGGAAGTCGGAGCAAGGACCGGCCTTTGCAGGCGAGCACAACTGGGCATCCTCACTCCAGCCTGAGCTCCGCCACCAGCACAAAGCCAAAGCCCGCCTCATGCTGCCCCCCGAAACGTGTTTAGGTAAACGATGCTACTTCGTGCGAGGTGCCACCTATTTCTGCTACTAAATAATCAAAAGTACTTGTAGTTTCAGAGGCAGGCCAAGGCTTTCAGAGCTTTGCTCGGCTGAGCCCGGAGCCGGCGGGGCGGCTGGCCGGGCCCGCAGCGCGCTGCCAGCCCTTCGCCCCGACCCCGCAAAGCGCCGGGCACCGCCGCGCCAGGGCCGCCCGCTCGGAGCCCAGCGCGGCTCCGGGCTCAGCGCGCCCGCCGGCCGGCGAGACCCCAGCAGCAGCCCGAGCTCCGCCGAGGCGGAAAGCGAAAGATCCCCCTGCAGCTGCGAGGGGTCGCGCCGCCGGCCGCGGGGGAACGGCGGCTTCAGGGGGCGGGAAGCGGCGGCTGAGGGGACGGGGAGCGTGGCGGCTGCCGAGGAGAGGCTCCCCAGAGCGCCAGGTGCGCGGCCCGCCGCCCTCCCTCGGCGCCTGAGGCCAGGAGCAGAGCGGCGAGATGCGGCGGCCGGGGCCGGGCTCACTCACCGGGAAGCTGCCCCGCAGGCGGGCGGATCTCAGGGCCAGGTCCCGCAGCACGGCCCCCGCCTGCCCAGCCAGCGGAGCCGCCATCTTAGCCGCGCCGCCTGCCCTCTGGGCGGCCGCTGTCTCCGCCCTGCCCCGCTCCCCGGGCGGAAGCTCGGCGCGGCCCCGCGGCGCCCACCCCTGCGGAGGGGAGGAGGGCGGCGGGCCCGGGGGCGGGCTGTGAGGGGCGGCGGGGGGAAGCGGCGTGGGGACGCGGGGAGGACATGTTGGGGCAGGCGGCGTGACTGGGGCCGCTGCGAGCGAGGGGCGCCCTGGGGGTCACGGTGCCGAGCGCGGCGGGGGGGCCGGGGCGGGCCCGGGGCGGGCTGTTAGAGCCCGAGGGGGCTTTGTGGGGAAGGCAGCGGCTGGGAACGATGGGGGCAAGGGCGTGCGGACAGGCTGGGCAGCGTGAGGGGACAGCCTTGAACAGGTCGCTGCCTGCTAGAGGTACTGCCCTGACTGGTTTGCCTTCTGACTTTTTTTTTTTTCCCCCAAGACTAAAAGCACTTTTTTTTTTTTTTTTTTTTTAATAGGAAATAGTAAATTAACCCAAGCTAATAAGCCCTGCTGGGATCCAGCTGACTCTTCATAGGTGCTTTAACCTGAACTCCACAAAATGCCTCTGTTAGTTCTTCATCCACAGGTAAAACCTGTTCGTTAACACAAAACCGAGACGCTGAATTCAAGCCCACCTGGGAGACAGTGCTTAGACCAGCGCCCTCATAGCTCATGACTCCTCATGTGGCTATAAAATTCAACAAGAGTTCCCAGGCTGAGCTGTGGTTTCATGAAAGTGAGTCCCAGAGCCAGATTTGTGGCAAATACCTCCTTCCATCCATTAGGAATGACTTAGGGGCTGGTGTGGACACATGCGTGGTGTGTCCTACAACCTGAAGCAAGCTCGAGTCAAATGGCTTGGTCTTTGCAGACACAGTCTCTATGTGACCCCACTGTGCATTTCTGTATCTGTTTCTGGTTAATGCGTGCTCTGGGTAATCCACCTATGAGTAATGGAGAGTTGGCTTGAAATAGTTCACGCAAATTACCAATTAACAATGATGGTTTGAGAAAAAAAATTGCAAAATTTGAGCAGCGGGTGAGATACCCTTGCAATTTTACAACAGTTCATAATAAATTCACCTATACTGAAGTATGCAAGGTTTAGCATTATGTGCAGGCATTAGTTATGCTGAACATTATGTATTCAGTGGTTTATGATGAAATAGTTGGATAAACAAAACAGTCAGATCCCCATCTTCTAGTCCAGGATGTGAGTGGGAACAAAGGAGAATGTTCCTGTCAGCGCTTAGAACTTACACTCCCAAATGTGTTTTTAAAAAAAATCAGGACTGAACAACTCCTTTATTGGAATTTAATCAGCAAATAAATTATACTTCCATTAGAAAAAAATCTGCAATTTCATAAAAACGGAGGTGCTAGAAAAATCTGAAATTGAACAGTTTTGTCTTTGTCATGACAATTTAAGTAATGTAATATGTTTCAATAAAGAATCTGAAGATGCAGCTTTTTGATAGCATTGAGCAATAATGTATGGTACCCAGTATTAACCTAGGTATTACTGTGTGCTTGTTCTTTCAGAATATTATATACTGACTTTGGTATTATGATGGAGGAAATATAATTTCATTTTTTGTTTCATGACTGTGGTTCAGTAAGCACAGTGTTTCCTATTCATACAAACTATTATGGCTGTCTGCAGTAGGTTTATATATATAACAGGTATATAAGCTTTCAGATAATGTGTATGATTGCATGCAACACTATCATTTAATGCTATGAGGAGCACTTTCACTGCATACTATAAATAGTGGAGAACCTTCTTTACTATATTTTTTATTGTTTATATTTAGTAAATGGAAAAACACTGTGCAAATGCATACTCTGGGTTAGTCACCAAGACATGATTTTTTGGTATCTCTAGGGTAGAAGATACCTGATCTTTAAGGTATGAGGAGAAAAGGTATTGTCTTTCATTGTCTTCCCATTCAGTTTCCCTCTATGTATGGGTAAACCAAAGAAAATTTAGATTGAACAGTCTCTGAAGCAATTAGCAGAGCAAGCAACAGCCAGCTTTGCTGGAGCATGGGGTACAAGGATATGTTTGTGGGTGTGTGAGAGAAGAGGTACACAGTATGAATTATTGTTAGGAAACTCACTTGGGATGCAGGAATTTTGGGAACAGCTAAGGAGTAGTCCCAACACACTATCCTCACAAATAAGGAGGGAAGGGGAGCGAACTGCAAGACAAAAAGGTGTAGAGGGAGAGAGGCTGATTTCAAAGGACATTCCTTCTAGGCTTCCAAACATTCTTCCTGGTATCTATCATGGGTATGCAGCATTTGAGGGTGCTCCCTTTCTCATATCTTCCCCAGGATGCCTAAAAAGCTAGATTGTAGCTAAGCTTTTTAGCAGTGGTCTACTTAATGCAAAACAAGTTTAAAAAAACCATCATATAAGGCGTTACTCTTAAGAACTCATCTTTAAGCCTAAATAGTTGACAGTGTTCAAATGAAAACATTTAAAAACCAACGAAGCTACCTTATCACAGTTAACGCATAATTTTAAGTGTTTTTGCATTTCCTCTTCCTTGCAACAGTACTTGTTAACAATGAAATAGTATATTAATTTTCTCATCCACACAGATTACCTCCTAAACCATTATTTGCTAAAGATGGATGTCACACCCAGCACATGGATGGCGTATCCAGCCGTTCAGAAAGGTTGTTTATCATTACCTTTTCATTTAACCATAAAACAGTTTGACAAATACAAACTAATTATAACTAGCAGAGGTGAATGGAGTTTTTTTTTCTTAATAATTTTTCCTGAGTAACATATCTGAGCTCATGCTGATGCACGTCAGGAATAAAACCACTATTATAGCAATGAAGCAGGGAGCATTTATGTTTTCATGGATAGGGTACTCTTCTAACTTAGACTGAAATAGAATTGGGCCAAATACATCTTTTCTCATTCACATGATTAGTCTTACAACTTCAGCAGAGTACCTGCGAGTCAGGTGAGCCCTTCCACTTTCGCTTTTGCTCACTGATAATAGGGTTGCTCTAGTCTGTTTTTGATGGGTTGTAGCCTCTTTTTCAGAAAACCGTAAACAGTGGACTGAAAGACATTTCATCGTGCACATTACTTTGTAATTATTCTTGTGTCAGCTATAGGACTTGAGCTTCATATCCCCATAAATTTCCTAGAGAATGACTTAATCTGTATGTGAAAGGTACACCACACACAGCATCCCCCAAAATAATGCAGGAGGGTAGTAAAGCTGCAACAAACTCACTAAAATAGTCCCACTGTAGGTGGCTGAAGAATGGGAAACCAGATCATAAGCTGAGTCTTCTGGTGACACTAGAGCATAAGTCCTGATGTGCAAGTCTGTCTCAGTCTATGATGCTGTCCCAGTCCTTCGCTGTTCCTCATTCCTTTTCTCTGGTCATGTCTGCTTGTCTCCAAATGTAAAACCAAAAAGAAAAAAATATGCTAAGTGGTAAATATAGCAATGAGTGGAGGAAAGGTAATGAAAGATCAAAATGAAATTAACCATGTAAAAGTCTAGAAAACAAAAGAAGGATAAAAATAAAGAATGAAAAATAGTATATTAGAATTGTAAATTACCTCCTTGTTCACTGAGTTCAGTCATTGCATACAGCCGCAAGATTTCCATTCATTAAAAAATTAATATAATGGGAGGGATCCTGCAATCAAGCAGGATAGGGTGTTTTTGGCTAGGTAAGATCAAATTTTCTGGTTGCACTGTCTTCAGCAAATATATGAGCTCTATCGCTGCATCATCGATCTATATATGTAGATACCACTTTGCCTTTTTCATTTTCAAATTGTATGCACCTCTGCTGTATGTAGTGGAACTTGTATGTGGCTAGGAGCAAAAGAATTAAGTGAAGCCTTAAAACAGTCTTTGCATCTTCTGTTTGGTGCTGTGGGAAGCTAGGGTGCCGCATTTTAATGCTGCATGGTAAGTTTCACATGTAGTTAAAGCTAAAAACTGAAAAGAAGGGCCTAAAACAGGGAAGACTTTAAATAGTAACATATAGGAATAAAGAGAAAAAGTACTGAAGCAACGCACTTTAAAAAGATTTCTAGCAAGAGAGGCAATACCAAGGGGAGTAATAGTAACAGTAATGTTCCACCTTTTTGATATCTAACCCTTTGACTCTGTGTAAAAAGGAAACATTCAGGAATTATGACATAAATTAATTGGCTGAAAACAGTAGAAGTGATGCATCAATTTACAAGAGATGTACTGCTACCTTTTGCTAGTGGCCTACTGTATAATAAAGCAGACAGGGGAGTTCAGGTTTCTCAGCAGAGGTAGTCTGTAGGTCTATAACACTCAGTTCCAGCAATGCTGAGAACCCTGATATTGTGGGTAGAAAGACAATTTTATTGAACTTCTGTCAGAGACAATATAGCACTGTGAATACAAAAAGTGTAAAGACCTGAGCTGTGGATACAGTGGAAGAAAACAACCTCTCAGAGGCTGGACCTCTTTGATAAGATGTGACTATATCCCCACAAAGACTTTGAAGCATTTAAAAAGTACAGACAATCTAAATTCAGGAAAGAAATGTCTAACAGTCTGAAAAAAAAAGAGTTACCTCGGGGAAAGGAAAGGAGGTTAGAATAGCAGCAAAACAGTGATGTAATGAAAAGGCAGGCTCTGTCATGTGTGTGCTAAGCAATTCAGTCTATTATGCAGGAAAACAATCTAAAAAGAAACAGTTTAAGATTTATGAAATATGAAGCACAATCTTGGCTAGATCAATACTATTCTGTACATTGTATTTAAAAACATATTTAACAACAAGCTATCTAGAGTGTAAAGGAAAGTTCACAGATTAAGAGATTGCCCAGACGGTCAAATGTGGAACATCCATACCCAAGAGCGCACGCTTACTGATAGGAATCTGTGAACTCTGTGTGTGCCGTGCAGTAAAGCTCTTTAACTATTTCACAGCAGGGCTGGAATACCCATGTGGAAGAATAAAGGCAAGATGTCACTGCCTTAAGAGAAATTATTTGGATGTTGACAGAACAAGCTTTGTTATGTAGGATTGTTTGTGTCCTGCATAGTATTTGCAAAAAGGTGAGCGTTTTCCGGGCGTGAAACCTGGATATGGCTTGAGACTGTAGACAGCTGTAGCTAAAAAAGCAGTGTTTGCCTTTACCAAAGGGAAGCTAGGGAAATTAGGAAAGCTGTAGGTGTTCATATCACATCTAAACCATGTTTTAATTCACAGGTTGCAAAATACCTTACAGCATGTGATCCCAACCTGTTACAGAGCTTGAAATTGTCTATTGTAATTAATTTCTAAACCTGTAGGGTGAAAGGACTGCTAATATGTGAGGGGTAATTTTTCCCTGATGAATTTTATGGGTTGCAGAGGGAAGGAAATTGATTTTTCTGCCGAATTAAGTATTGATTTAAAGTAGCTTTCTATGCTACCCAGTTTGGGGTCATGGAGTACTATTTCAGTGGATTTTGTAGATTGCTTGCTGTGTTTTCCTATTTCAATAAAGTCTTTTGGCGTGGATGCAGGTTTCACTTTCAATACAATCGGTTGGACACCAGCAAGTGGTTCAGTGATCACGGAAGTTCATGAAAACCGTAACCTTTCTGAACAGCCTAACAAAGAAGTGCAGCACTGTGTAAAATATCTAACAGCAAAACCTGAATGCACCACTAGAGAAAAGTGAACTACCTAAACATAAAGCAGGGTAACAACAGTTACTATGGTACTTGGTGCATACACTCGCTGTTTTGTTGCCTAGACTGCATGTTTGGACATTTGCAAGTATGTAACGTGAAGGAGGATTTTTTGCCTTGGCTGGTGACAAGAGTATTAACGCTAATGGAACTGTGCTGTCTGCAGTCACAACTGTAGGCAGACTGTATCATCGGTGGTTTGAAAAGATCTCGATACCGTAATGAGATCTTGGAATAGCGCTTGTTTATAAAATGTGACTCTTGGGCTTGTACCTCATACCATGCAGGGATGTGGTATGTGCTATACGCTATACTATACTATACAGGGGGCATTATATGTGCTGGTATCAGACCCAATACAGACTATGCTGGGTTACTGGGTGCCCTGCATCAATTTGCTGTTCAACAATTTATCGTCTCACTGCCTCTCTGTACTGTTTATTCCCTTCGAGTTTACACCTCCTTCCATTTCTTTAGACAGCTTTTCAGTATTTCTTACTCTTTGTATTTTGGACATTAAGTCATTTCATATTTACTTTTTCCTGCACTGACCTCATGTCATTCATTAGTGGACAGTGTCATCATCAAACCTTGAAGGGCTTGCAATGAGAGAATGTAAATGTCAAACATGAATTATCCCAAAATGCTTCTATATAAAAAGGCCAAGGTTTGTAAATTTTTGTCCATTTTTGGTGTGTTGTCGGGGCTCAGCTCTGAGACCAGCTGTGAGGAGGAGAATATCTACAAATGCAACCACACAGATAAGGTTGTGGTGATTTATTTCTTTATCTGTTCCCTTTGGAATAGAAACTACCAGTGAATAGCAATCTTCCTACACATAGTACTGGTATGGGGTGCTTTCAGGTGGTCTCTTTTGCTAGCTAATGTATCAACTACCAGCTAATGTATCAATTGTTCAAAAAAGAAAGTGTGGTGAAAATCTAAGTTTCTGGAGTAGAAAAAACAGGCTGTGAATATTTTTGGACATACCTTCAAATTGCATGCAGGAAGCCTTTAGAAGCCTGATGAGAACATAAAATACAATTGAATAAGAACTGACCATGATGGTGGTGGACTGTAAATATTTTCTTGACCATATAGCTGAAATAGTTGCGAGAATTCCTACTACAGTTGCAAGTATCACCTCACATACACAGAGGAGAGTAGGAGTGTAAATGAACTGCATTAGTATTTGCTGTTTGAACAGGGTTTGCAAATTCTATGGCAATTCAAAGAGAAAATGGGAAGCCTGGCAAAAAGCAAAGGCTGTATCCTCATGGGACAGTATCTATATGAACAGATTAATAGGGAGGGCACAGACTCATGGTTGCTTTCTACATAGATGCATTTTATTCAGTGAAAGAAGCTATATCATTTACACGCTAAGGAACAACATCATTTTGGTAAAACTTTTTTTAGCCTGTAAGCAGAATAACTCAAAAATGTTTTTGCTTATGAAGATTGTTACAATCTGTAATAAAAAATATACATTCAACTAATTTTATAAAGTCATGGATATGGCCATAAACAAATAATCATGCTTTCAAATCTTATGTTTGTGTACACATATACACTACAGGTTTTTCATGCTTCAGGAAATAATAATAGAAAGCTTTTTTCCCACTGGCAGAGCTAGGAGGAATCACAAAGAATTTCACCAGGGCCTTTTTAAGAGCTTCTATGAAAGGATATAGGAATTACCATATTTTTAATTAATATGCATTTGTTAAACAGATCAAAATGGGAATGCTTTAGCCATCAACTTGGCTGTAGCGGAGCCTAAAAAATTCCTCTTTGCATTCTGTGTCAAAAAAGAAATTGGAATAAAATTTCTCCAAGTAACTGATAGTTCTAATATCCATCTGATTTAGTAAAGTAGCATTTGCAAGTTTAGCTGTAAAACTTAACACTATCAGGTATAGCTTCTGCTATGTATATTGTTTGTCCTTAATAAATGTGTTTTGATGGTTTTGTTTCTCTAGGAAAGTTGGGAATGTTTTAGTGCACACAAGCAAATCTACAATCAAAATTCTACCCCAATGGGTATTTCTGTACTATCAGTCTGTGCTTCAGAAAATGTTGAATTTCATCTTAAGTAGAAAACCAGTGAAGACCAATTCATTAAAAACAACTGCCATAGGAGGTATGTGATTTGTTTTGAGAGTCATTTAGGCTCAAATTGCATACTGTAATAAAAATTCAGGGAAACAATAGAAAATCTACATGGACAACTCATTTAAAGGCTGTGATGATTTTATGTTTAAAATTAAGGTAATATGCATCTGAAGTGTAGTATTCTGAGCAAATCTCTCTTTTATTCACTTTAGATTTAGCTTCTTTAGACTTTTAATGTATTTTTAATGAGTGTTGAGCTATATACTGAAATGAATCCACTTGTTACTCAGGGCTACATGTGGCTTACTTGATGGAATTCAGAGTAGGATTCCTGACAAATAACAGAGTTTGAAGGGATAAATGCCAAGAGTAAACTTTCTTGTCTCTGCTGGTTTCTGGGAACATAGTTATTACACGGTCTATGGCCCATGGTTCAGTTCTGTACAAAATACTGAACTTACTAATCAACCTGCAGATGTTAATACAAGTGCCTAATGCAGTTTTGACAGTACGAATACCCAAGTCACGAAGTATTATTTATAATTGAAAGAATTTTAATATTGCCAATGAATACTCCCCCAAATTCTAATGGAATTTATATGTATGTAAGAGTTTAGGAGTGTCTCCTTCAGTAATTGCATGTAATATTGCCAGCCAGGACAGAAAAACAATATTGTATGACTTGTATGACACATGCAACTGCCTGCCATGTTTCAGCTGAAAACACAACTATTACCACCCTATAAAACTAAAAAGTATTACAATTAATCCATTACTTCAGAACAACAAATAAATGAGGAATTTGCAAAATACATCAGTGTTCTGTGAAGAAGAGAAGAATTTGTTAGGCAATAATTAGCTTTAATGCTAAGTATGATCTTGTGATACAGCTTATAAATATGAGTTCCAGTCAATAAACAGACAACAAACAGGCTTGAGAAGGGATTTGTCTCTAGTCCAGAGTTCCTTGAGAATAGCAATGAGTCTTTATTTTAACCCTCACTTCTCAATGTAAGGAGCACTTAGGTTCATGTTGTCTTATATCAGAAGCACAGATTTAAGCAGTGGCACTGCGCCTTATACAAACTTCTCACCAGTTTATCAGTCTCTCATTCTTTTCAGGCCAGTGGGAGTAGTAAGTCAAAGATTTCTGGCACCATATAAAGCACAGAAGATATGTGTGTATATATGTGTGTGTAGGTACAAATATATATAATGGAGACCTTTACTGACAGATTTATATTAAAATATATGCTAAAATATTATCTAAGATCTTTCTTCTACTGGTTTTTGTGACATTAGGAATTCTGCAATATTTTCCTTCCTAATTCCTCCAGTTTCTTCCTGCTTATTCAAAACTGTGAGGAAGTTTGAGTACACCTAATATTCCAGAGATCGCTAGCAAGCATGTACAGATTAACTGCATATAACACAGATCAAATTGCATAGAATTGTTAGTGTAGCCCAGTCCTGCCCTTTTGCATCTGTTCTGTCAGACCAAACAGGTCTGTCTTAATGCAAAAAGCTGAGAGAGTGAGAATCAGCTCCATAAAACTCCACCCAAATGAGAAAATCACTCCTCAATGAACGGTGAGTACAGACCATCAGAAATCATTTTTCGTGATGGGCAGATGGAAAAATGTGTTTTTGAAGGTAGGCTGTTAAGTTTTTGAAAGGCAACTATCAGAGGTCATTTTAGCTTCCGTTGATTATCTCTTAGGCTTTAGCTAAGACTAAGTGGCAAGTTCAAAAGTCTTACATGTACAGCTGTGGTGTGCAGAATGAAGGGTGTTTATTGTAGACGGAAGTTGAAGAAAAGAGGCAAAGTCCACAAAGAGGAGAGTCCTTCCTTTTAGGACAGCATGCTTATCGGTGAACTGAAAGCCAGGGATTGTTTCATGTTGTGTGACACTTTTGCTCCCTTGTCTATGTGAAACCAAACCAGAGTGCATGTTTGTTATGCAATTTCTGCTCTTTTTGTGAAGCATGCTGATTTTGTATATCTAAAATACTGAGTTGTTCCCCAGGAAGATTAAAAAAAAAAAAAATGGAGGCAGCAAGAAACTCTCCTAGTCAAAAAGGCATTACCAGCGTGTCCTTGTCTTTGTGATGTATTTCAAAGCCACTGAACAAAGATGAAGCAAAAGCTTGCAGAGAGATTTGGTGTTATTTTGTCTCGTTCCTTTTGTTATCTGCTAAAGAGTACAGTAGTCATATATGACAACTCTCCTCTACAGACAAAGTTGCCATCCTAACTTCATCAGCTCATCTGTAACTTAATGCTGATGTCTCAAGGCAACCGGTCTGCAGTATTGCTAAGACTTCTGCTCAGATGCTGCAATGACACCTAAACAACGGTCCAATCTTAAGGCAATTCCCCTTATTTGTTGAAGTAAGCTGAAATTTTCATCAGGGAGCTATTGCTTCTCATTTATAAAGAAAAAACATCAGCTATTATGGTCATAATACAGAAAGCCTCATTAATTGCAGCACACAATAAAGAACAAAGCAAGTGTAAAGAAGCCAAGCAGATGGTGCATTATAAACAGACTTTTTAAACAGTAACCTTCACAGTAAGGAATGCTGTAGGTAAGAGTGCAACTTAACTTTCATGAGGACATTTTTATTTCTATGTTTGGAACATAAATGTATTTCGAGATATGTTCTTTGTTGAAAGTCGAATTATTCTGGAAAGCCTGAGAAAAACAAAAAGCAATACAATTGCTTTCTAATTATGAAGATTATAGTGTATGGGGTGGGGGAGAAGGGGATATGCTGTAATGTTTTTACTGTTTTCTATCCTTCCTTCTGCAGTTTTGAAACATACTGTAAAGAAAATTTTGCTAACAACTTTTTAGGAAGAAATTTGGTGGTTAGCAGAGACAAAACCAGAGGCAGATGTAGCTCTCTATTTTGGGAGTGTGGAGTTGCGGCAGAGGAGGCCTAGAGACCATTGCATAAAAGCAGAAGCCTTTGAGGTACCATTTTCCCCAAAGGGAGGGAAGAGGAGGGTGAGAAAATACTGCTGTATGTTAGTGGCAATTTTAAGAGACAAACCCAGTAAAGATTCCTCCATCCATATCCAGCATTCCTGTATGCCTAGGAAATTAAAATGTAACATGCCAGTTTCCATTGCAAGCCTTCATAAAATATCTGTAATACAAACCTATAAAATAGTTGATTAGAGAAACGATATCCATACAATTGTACATACCATAAAACTAGCAAAACTAAGTCTGTGTGGTTTAAGAACTTAATTTCCTTCCAATAACTTACTAGCAGGATTTATTTTAATGAATGCTAGAAAAAGCTTCTCTCTGCTTCAGTGCAGCAATGCAAGAATATTGTTCATATCTGCTGGGAGACTGAACTGACCAGCCCCAGGAATGACAGATGCTCAGATAAGATACTTTGCGTCCATATTTTCAGCCTTTGTAGGCTGTCTAAACTCAGCCTGCGTGTAAATGCCATCTGCCTTTGCAGACATTGCAGTGGGAGCAACCTCAAGCTTTCCTTTTTTTGCCCAGTATCCTGTGACTTCAACAGGATAACAGAGAGGATAACAGAAGGACTAGCTCTCTGGTAGGAGCTGAGGAGGATCTATGAAAGAGGGAGGTCTTGGCTATTGGGCAGGTTTAATGCAATAGCCTGATAGCTCCAAAGCCTTATCTGGGAGCTTTTGTTCTAAGCTTTATTAGGAACATGGACTTTTTGCCTGGGGACAGTGAGTTTAAAGTAGTTTCTCTTCAGTCTCCTCATATTATTCAACCAATTAGGCTTTATTAGATTGTTCTTGAAATAATGTCTATAACTGTAGCTATTCACAGTATAGTTTTATATATATATACACAGTCCTGGTTCTTTCTGTTATGAGCTTTCTACTGCCTTACTGACATACATATTATACTTTATTGTTAATGAAAATCTAAGATTCATGGCAATACACTGACATTCCATTACTTTTTTCTTCCTGATGTAATTGGCAATTCAGTTTATTTTTAGTCTGGACATTCAGTGGCAAGAAAACAACAATCAAATAGTCTATATTAAAAAAAAAAAAAAAGAAAAAAAAAGGGAACATATTAAGAAAATACTTCTGTAGTCAAGCAACTGTTACTTCAATTCTGACCTGTACAATCAGGTGGAACTGGAGAAATTAATTTTGTTCAACCTTCTGGGCTGGCGTATGTTTTGAAACTGGGCAGTAGGAAGCGTGGATTTCTTATACTCTAGCCCATTTCTCGTCTCAAGCCTTTTTGTTTGTTATCTCTGAAATTGTAGTTCCCCTATATAAATATCCAGTGTATGGTAGTACGTATAGAGAATATTCAGAGTAAGGTTGCATTTGTGGCTGTTCTTCTAAGGTCTGGGGTGATTCATTGGCCAACCCACCCATACTTTATACCTTGTTTTACAGGTCAGGATGTCAAAGGCAACTCCATAAGATGCTGCCACAATTCTCCTTTGGGTACCATTACCACTAACATCGGCCTGCCCTCAGCATGCCAGTCCAAGAGGCCACATAGGCTTAGGCAGCTTATGGGGTTTTTTTTGATATATCAATGGTCATATTAATCTTGTGGCAATAGCAGGAGACAAATGCTATCTCTTGACGAAAACTCGCAGTTGTCAGTGAAGCTTTCAGTCATCTGTCTGAAAAGATATCTAGCTCATGTGTTCTCAAAATACGTGCATGAAACTGTGGCAGCCCTGAAACTTAGGAAGGGAGCTCTTTGCTGCCATCTCTCAGTGAACTGAGAAGAGAGAGAGATGTATATACAAACTTTTTGGCATATTTATTTGCCCACTTTCTTCCTGAGGGGCATTTTTACTGATTTGCTAAGGAATTATTAACATCTGGAGAATCAGAGAAATTAAATAACATTATATTTGCTCTATGGTGAAGAAAATCAGAACTGTGTTTAAATATAATCTTTTTAGGAGCTATTATAACTGAACCTCAGTCTTGCATGGGGTAATAAATGAAGCTGAGTCCATATGAATAAGTACATCTATTCCTAACTGATCTGATGTGTTGAATGTGGTGAAAAATGGAGTAGAGACATCAGCACGACAGAAGATGATGGCAGAATCATTTAAGTACAATGATATAGGATTAGCACTGATAAAGGGTGTAAATGGGGGAGACAGGAATTGCTTCCTCTGTGAAATAAGGCAGCTCTTCTTGAGTGTATTTGTGGATTTGTCTATTCCCTTTTTTGACAGTAAATTATGAAAAGGGTGCAGCTAATGGGTAAACTGCGAAATCATTTCTTCATCAAATGTTCAAACCAAGTTATGGAGTGTATCCAAAGATTCTATGTGTGTCTGTCTTTATAGGTGCAACAGAAATACTTTAAATATCAATATTTTGTAGAAACATTGCTAAGCAGTTGGTGCACATCGGTGCTGAAATCCATTTAATCTTCATTTGCTAGTTTTGGAATCAGACAAAGCTCTTCAGAAAGAATTAAAACTTCTTGGTGAACTCAGAGAAAATGTTTTAGTTTTTTTATGAGTTTATGCGTTGTATTTTGAGCTAGTTTTTGCAAGTTTTAAGAAAAAAATAATAGTATCTGAACCTGGTCCTTCTTGTTAGCAACAATATTTGGAGGAATAATTTAATGTTTGTGTCATTATGGGAAGTTTCCTTAACATAGTACTCATGAGTAGTCTCATTAAAATCAAAGAGCATGACTATATGGCTATGCAAACACAGGGTTTGACCCAGAAGAGGAGACGTGCTAGAGTTTCTGTGACATCCTCCAGAGATTTCACTATTGCTATTGATTTTACATGAAGGCACTCAGATGGTACAGTGATGGACGGCAGTATAAAACCCTAAGAGAGATGGATAGACATGATTAAGTGTTTATTGGCCAGTAGTCAGTACCTATGCCTTATCCTCTCAGGTCCCAATCCACATATGATATGCTGTTACCGCTTTTAGCTCCAGGGTTGGTCATTAAACTCAAGCAGAAATAGCTGATATATTTAGGTCCAGAGGTCTCCAGTTCATTGCTTGTTTATCTCCGTGCTGCAGCCTAACATCGTTACAATATTGAGGCCTAAATAAATAGCAGAGTTGTTGGGAATATTTAATTTATTAAAAACTTTCTATTGAAATGCCATTAATCTTTAAAGTTTTCAGCTATTTTGTTCGTTCCTTGGAGAATTTACAATTTCCCTTGAGATTGTGGTCAGTTGTTACTCTTTCCAAAAGAAACATAAAATCATATTTTATCCCGAAAGGATTTTATCATCCCTTCATGTTCTGTTTAATGTTTTTAGTTGAATAGTGTGAACTTTTCTACACACATTTCTGGGATTTATGCATTACTATCAGACTCCAGATGGAGAGGCTTTTTATCAGATAAGCAAACCTGGGAGGAAGACCTGAATGTTAACACGGGGGATGGAGACTGGTATGGTACTCTTTTTTTGAGCAAATCTGATTGCATTTGAATGACACAGAAGATAGAGTACTTTTATTTTATTCACTTGTTCTATTACTCCTGCAATAAACTATATAAGTTCAGTAAAAATTTTCTGGGATGTGGAAAAATTTGATAGCAAGGTGTACTAAGAAGCAATGAACATATTTTGTAGTTTACTACTGCTTGATATTTAGATGGCCAACTTTCTTAAGAGTGCTTTCAGATCCTGCAGATCAATATTCTGCTAGATTCTGATTTTAGTGTAGTTGATGGTAATGCCATCAATGCCTTGCTATACAGCAAGAAATCTTTCTGAAATCAAACATGAGGTCCTTACCCAGAGAACGCTCAACTTCTTTCCTAGCCAATGATGTAAGTCAATAGGGCATAGCTGGAACTTGTCCCAGTGGGTCTGATTTTATGATCTAGGATCTAGATTTGGATTTCACAGATTTTTTTTCCCTGCAGGAGGGAAAGGTATAGAGTTTCATGTCAGCAGCAACAGGCTGGATCTACCTGAGCTAGAGTAAATAAACATAGATGATACTTGTGAAGTCCACAAAAATATGAAGAAAATTATACCCTTTCCAACTTTGTTGCACCCTTTTAGTTAAATATAGCTTACAACTAATATAAAGCATATATGTGATTTGATTGGAGCTAAGTAGATAACTTTTTTGGTGAGCACTAATTTAACACAGTATTTAATTGGTATTTTCTGCTCAGGAGATGCCTGTGAACTGCCATAATTTCCTTCATCGTTGTTATTCAAGGATAGCTTTTTGGCATTTTTAGATTCAATGAATTTGTGAGGAATACTTGACATCTTAGACATATTACCCCAGTGTTACTACTCAAGCAAAGTCATGTGAAGTTGTCTCAGACCAACAGTCTCTCTGGCACTCATAATAATATTCTTTGTAAAATCTGATTCCCACTAGTTCTGTGCCCAAAACGCATTTTGCGCACCAAAGCCATGTGGAAATGGTCAATTGCAAACACCTCAGATAAGTCAGTTAAAACAATGACTGAATATTCACAGTAACCCTCTTTTGCATAATGTATCTTTTTACAATAAAAACATTATTATCTATTTGCTGACATTCCCTAGTGACATGTCAATGGTTCTGGGAAAAAAGCCTTTAAAAATATTGGTGGTTTTTATTGTCACCTGAAAGTGCAGAGCTACAAAGTCTTTGCCCAGACAGCCTGGCTTGTTGTCTATTGTCACTTGCTTCCATTTATCTAACAAATGCTGCCAGTTATTTAGGTTTGTCACCAACTCTGCTTCAGTTTCCTTTCACCTTATGATGTGACTTACAGCTCCATCACAGAGCTGTTTAATAGATTGCTCAGCACCATTTCTCACTCCCTTGTCCACACAGTGTGGGGGGAATGTTTCTGATCCATTTCCCTTGCAAGGGACTCTGTAGCAAAGACGTTATCTTATTGTCATAAAGAAGTACTTTTGTCAGCCTTCCTGTTGTGACTGAGTTGGGTGGCTGTTCTTCTCAGATGTGACCCAGCCTGTTTATTTTCAGCTGCTTTCCACCTGACCTGAGCACATGCATTTATTTCTTTTGTGATGTTCCATCTGTACAAATGTGAATGCAGAGGGGTTTTATTTTTTTGCTCTGGAGCTCTGTTTTGATTTTTTTTTCAGGTTCATTCTTCCACATTCTGGACTTCATGGTCAAATGCCTTGAAAATTCATTTTCTCAAGCCTAGTCTGAGATTTCATTGGAAATATTGCATTGTGTATGTAATTACACCTTCTTCCTCAAGATCACTCAATAATTTATACACCATTAGAATGTGTTTCTATAGGAAATCATGGTTGCTTGACCAGCTCAATTACGCTATGTGTTCCAGAAGAATTTGCTATCATAAAACTGCATAGTAAAGCATTAAAAAAAAGCAGAATAATCCAAGGATAGCTGGAAACTTTATACAAATTAAAGCAGTATTCCAATAGTACATGGCATCAAGTAAAATGTGCCCTAGCTATATTGGTATCTTCTACCCCTACAATAGAAACAATGGCAAATATTTTATTAAACTATTCTAACGCTTCAGCCATTTAACCTTTTTGTAGAGTATGCATTGTAAGCACCCTGTGTTCTGCAGCAAGGTAGCTGGTTTATGACAAACTGCTTCATAGCTTTTCTCTGAAAACCATTCATGATTGACAATTTTTTTTTTTTTTACTGAAACCATTGTATTTTTACTACATCAAAATAGTTCATAAGCATTCAATAGCAGACAGAGGAAACTGAGTGACATTCTACTAAAGGTGCCAGTAACTTTATACTTTCAAGTATACTTTCAAAGAAAATACTTCAAAGGAGCTGGAGAGCTCATACAGCATGTGATGTATTTTGGACAATTGTACTATTCTTATTCCAGGAGTTTGAAAGAATTGAATTTGATTTGTTGGGAGGTGTTTGATAGTGATTCTCACTGTGATTCTTAGTAGTGGTGTTATGGTCTAGTGGTCTAGATCCCCAGGAGCTCTGCCTGCTTCGGCTCAGTCAATGGCACATGAAGAGCCCAAGTGCACATCTTCTGAAGCTCCAGTAGAAGGAATGCTGTTATCTCCTTAACTGTGGAAAAAAATGGCGGACTAAAGTTCACAACTTTTCCAGAAATGGTGGATATATTGTTTTTCATTACCTAGTTGCTGCAGAGGCTCAGGGAGTTTAGAATGGGGAAAAGACAGTTGCAAATATTACACTGAACTGGAGAGCAGTGATAAGAAACTGATAGAAAAATGTGCCTTCCAGCTGCAATTTGAGGTTGCCAGCAGAAATCCTTGTGAATTCCAATTCCTTTCCTTGAGCTAAAAGAGGTGCATGGATTAGGAAGTGTAATTCCTGTAGGCAAAGGAAGAAAACCTTTGCCACCTTGCTGCTGCCTGTGCTTATCTCTCTCTTTTATTATTCCTTCACAGTTTCCTTTTCTTCAGTGATGCATCAACTCTCCAGGTAATAATCATAGAATCTTTGTGGATAATGCCTTCATTTTGCATGGCAAGCACATGCCATAAATCTAGGTGAAGCTTAATAACTGGTATATGGCATCCTTCTTCCTGTGAATGGCAGAGACAGAGGATCCCATTTCCACTCTGCTTTCCCACTAGAGGAGAGACAAAACTTGTTGATCAACTATTTGGGTACTACAGTGGTTAATATCAATACTCAAAAAAAAGCTAGGGGAAACAGACACTAATGCTGGCCTTATCTCTTCCCAAAATACTCATTGTAGTATGAACTCCAGGATCGCAGAGCCTACGATCGCAGAGCCAGCTCCCAAAGTGGAACTGACAGCTCTGAAACAAAGACAGCGGAAATTTTCTCTGAGCAGGAGTGGTAGTATCAGGCCCATCATATGTAAGGCAATTACAGTGTAAGCTAATGAAATCAGATGCCAGCTTTGCTGATATAACTAGTTTCACAACCTCTAGCCTTCCTAGCATAACACAGAATAATTCATAATGGAACTGCACAGAACTCTTTCAATTAGATTTCAGCAGTGGAGCGAGTTATTTTAGCTAGGCAGAAGCATGCAAAGCCTGTAGGCTCAAACACATGGTAATTGAATAAATAGACTCAGGCTTTTGCCATCACAAAAAGAAATTAAGAACTCAGTGTAAAAGATGCAAGAGTCTACCTTTGAAAGACACCCGTTCAGCTGAAATCATCTAACTGCACTCCATTCAAAAGTCACACTTCTGGATGAGGGGAAAGGTTGCCATTTCTCAGAAACACTCTCAGTGGTGAGGATGCCTTCAAGTGAAGATTTTGAGTGCAGTTGTAACTTTCAGATGGTACAAATGTCAAAAATGCCTGCAACGCATAAAAAAATTGAATGCTAATCAGTAAGCAGGGATTCTGAAGACTAACTCTTTCATGGATACTACATTTATTAAAGGTGATATTTCAGCATTTCAGGCAAGTATCCATCCTAATCACATGAACCCAATATAGCACAGGCATTTGTGTTTCTGCATGGGTTTTTTTGTATCCCTGCCCCCAGCACCTGTTTTGCAATGCTTATTGAAGGCTGCCTGTCAACGGGTATTGAAAACAGCAGCTAAACATGGCAGCAGCTGAATGTTTCTGGGCCAGTGTGTTCAGTGCATGGAAGTTTCTTCCTATCTTCATGGTGGTTGTTGCTCTTTCCTGATAGTGACTACTGCTAGGGATCAAGTTTTTGTTCACTTTATCTTCCCCATTATGATGGGAAATCTTTCCCAAGGAAGATGGCTTGTTCCCCAGCCAAATTAATTCAGCCAAGCATCTTTGATCCAGGGCTTTTATTCTGGGCTTCAGATGTTTTCACATACAAATCATAGATGAACATACTGGCATGGCTGACTCTTGGCTTGCTAATGGATTTGAAGAGAACAAGAAGAGAACAAATTCAGGACTCAATGAAGGAAGGAGAAGAAAGTCCATAAATGCCCTTTCCCAACTGTAATGGTATACTGGAGAGGAAGCAGGAATGGTTTTGTTTATAAAATTTTTATACTATTTTTCAGAAATTGTGTATGTGTCATTCTCTCAAGTAGAGAAGGTGGCATCACGCTGGGAGAGAAAAGAGTGTGGCCAGTTCGCAAGGAAACTCATGGGACTTTTGATGTTGGCTTCAAAAAGGGAGCAGAAATTAATTTCACCATCTAGGTTTGAATAAGAATTGCTTATAGTGAAATAGACTTTGCAGTCCATTAAGTTCAGTCAGTACAAAATGAGCTTAACTGGCCAGATTGACACCTGGAGAATACACCTTGTGCTAGAGGGAATCCTCATCTGTGTAAAGTTGATGCAGCTAATTCTGTTCTCTCTTGCTTTGGATCTGACATCTGTGAAGTTTCTGCTGCTGGAGCTACATTTTCTGGATGATTGGGAACAGGCTGAGACAAATAGGGGAGGAAGGAAGAGTCAAAGGAGAATCAATACTATTCTGCTATGCCCCATCCTCGATTAGCAAAATAAGCAGACAAGCACTGGCTCACACTTAGTATCCCACAGCTCCAGAGCCATACAGATTCTACTCACATTACTCCTCTGATGATCATGTCTGACCCATGAATGTTGTGGTACACCTAGTCCATTTGATACTTCTGTTTTTCCTAATGACTGTAAAGAACAGACGCATTTTCTTCAGTGCAAGGAAGAGCTCATGTCCTTTCCTTGGTGGAAGTGGCATAGGGCAAACTGATGATGTAAACTGCCAAATGGTGTTTGAGGCACTGAGAAGAGGATGAGAAGGCAGATTTCTTCTGTAGAATAGCAAATGCTAACTCTGCTCTGCTCATTAAAAAAAAAACAAAAAAAAAAATCCTGTCTGAGAGAGATCCAGAGTATTATATTCTTCACAGGAATGAAGAATTATGAAGTTCAGCTAAAGTGTTGACAGAGTAGTTTATCACGAGGTAAACCGCTTTCTTTAGATAACCCTTGCTTTTTGAATTCCTATGCATGCAATTGTTGTCCTTTTGAGGGCGTTTTAAAATAAACCGTTAAACAGGGTATTTCCAAAAGAACAAAATCCTGAACCAAAAGGACAAGATCCTGAACCTGAAATTGTGTAAAATAATATTTGGCCCACAGATGGAATAAAATTGCTCTCGACCATTCTCAGGTCTTGAATTAAGTGGTAGAGTATGAACCTGGCTAGCTACATGGACAGTGTCAAAAGCCCCCAGAATTAGTCCTATGGCAATCTAACCAGTCATGCTGTCCCAGAAAATCTGTTAATGGTGCATGTTTAAAGCATCAATCACAGTGTTTGACACCACACCACAGAGAATCTCTATGTTAATTTCTTTGCTGTGGGATTATCTTTTGGCTATGTGTAGATCATTCGATAAAAATAAAAGGGATGTAACTGGACAGGCACAAAGTTTGGCAGCACACCTTCTCTCATCACTCGTGATTCAACAGTCATTACGCTGAGTCCTGTAGTTAGCTGAGGGGATCTGTTGCTCTCTGGTCATTGAAAATTGTAGTGCATCATCATCATACCAAATTTCTGACAACTGATTGTTTTTTCCAACAATAGGGAACTATGAAAGCTGTTTTTTACTTCTCTATATTGTATAACACTGTTTTATATAGTTTCTTATTAAATCACAAACAGAAGTCCTAGAATTCATAGTGTTTTGATTATGAACTCAGGTAACACTTTTGCATTTACTTATGAGACTACCATGGGGGACAAAGAAATCATCAGAAGTGCTTTAGGCAGCCACTGTACCAGTATTCCAACCCAGAGGAAAGTTGTGTAGTTCCTTATGCTAAAAGCAGAAGACACACATTTGATAACTGGTCAGGCTCTGAATTGCACACATGGGTACCAAAGATGCGTCACTTCTGAGTGCTTTGTTTGGGAGAGAACTTTTGCCTTTGCACAAGTGTGAAGGCAGAGCCTCCAGTCAGTTTGTTTCCCAGAAATGGAAATGGACTATGGAATTATTTCCATTGATTGTAACTCAGACATTTACATTCTCTTTTTTTTTATTGCCTTCCCTTTTGAAGAATTGATTTCAGTAAGGGAAGCAGTACCAAGAGAAGATTGGCTGTATTGAATTCACATTGAACTGATTAAAAAACATGGAAGTTATTAGAAAAATAAACATATTTTCTTTTCCATTATGCAATATTTCATCAACAAATTTATTAGTTTAATATACTGTCTAAGTAAAAATGACAAGGAATATTATTTAGCATCATTGGAGAATAATTTTGGCAGATGGAGAACATGTTTTTATGGATGCAATACAGTTTACAATTAAATAAGTTCTTAATGAAAGAGATCATATAGTTTTTTGCCTTATGTGGCAAAGAATTAATAGTGCGAGGATAGTCTAAGTCTTCATAAAGAAGCCTAATTTTGTTTACATTTTTTTCCTGTTTATTGTAAAATCTTAGCTACTGAGGTAAATCTATATAAGGGTTATTTGGGTAATAATCAAGTGATAGTCTGAACCTGCAGATACTAATCACTGTGTCCATTGTGCAAAGCTAGTGTTCTTGCACTGGAAAAAACGTGCTGTAGCTGAGATGAGAATCTGTTTTGCAACTCACTGGGTAAGATAAGTAAAAAAATAATCAGGTGCAGTACATGCTTCCAAGTGAAGGCCTAGCTGATCTTAGAATCAGCAGTTCCTGTCTGTGAGCTGGTGCAGAATCTTTGCCTCAGTAGTGCAGTCAGCATTGCCTTCTGGAGGAGCTGATGGGAGATAAAATAGAGGCCCTGGGTACCTATGAATAATAGAGGTTTTGGGGCCGTTTTTGTAAGAATAAAGGATGAGTGAATTAAATTCCCTTCGATATTTTGTTGGGCATATTAATTCTTTCCCTTCTCTTCCCTTTGCAGATGCATACTGTTGCAATCTACTGTAAAACAGCTGCAATGACTCCTACTCTAGGACAGGTAAAGTAGTCCCAGATCTTTTACATGCCTCTTCCAGGTGTTATGAGGTTTAATTAATTTATGCTTTTATAGCACATTGAGGTCCTTGAAGAAAAGATAGTATGGGGTTGTACTGTCTGCTTTATTCCATTACTGGCCAAGAGATTGCTTGGAAATGCAATATGGTATGTACAGGTGGCAAAACCTTCTGCAAGCTCCTTCATCTGTGTGGTTTCCACAGGCTTGATCTGTTTCTTTTGCCTGTAAAATTTCTTGGTAAGGAGCAAAAAGGAGAAGACACGTCAGAGAAATGCTTAATGAAAGAAGTCTTCAATACATGAAACCTTGTCAAGGAGGTTCCACTCTATTGTCCATTGTGCTGATCAATTATGGTATCTTTTTTCTCATGGGAACTACTCCAGGAACAGACGATGGGTTTGCACAAATAAAAGTGCCAGTGGAATTTGATATGGAAGATAGATGTGCGGAGACTCCTGGTGTGCTGTGTGGCTTTGCTGTTCATTTTTGTCGTATGCTAGCAAACCCATTTGAGCTAGTTCTTAAGCACACCATAATCCATTTATGTTTAAGTAAATTGAAAATTTCATGTCAAAACCTGTATTTCTGATGGTTCACTGTTATTTATTTATTTATTGAAAATTGCTGCTCTCTATGGGAAATATTAATTTAATGGAAACCAAAAAACGCACACCCAAATGTCAATTCAGTTGAGCTGTGACCTTTTGAACCAAAGAGATTTTCACTCTTTGGTTCATTTTGGTTTTATCATCCAAAAACTTCAGGTCACACTGATGTAATTTTTAAGCAATGTCACTATGAAGATTGAACAGTATGGCTTCCTGATTTTCCTTTAGATTACAAATTGAAGACCCTTTTATACCCTTCTTTTCCCACTCCCTCAGCTTACGGTTAGATCAGGAATGTGAACTTCTGTTTCATCATTCCAGTTTGTGCCTTTCACTTGCCATAGATTTTCCATTGTTGCGACTGTTATTGGTTATTAGCTGACACTATTAGACTGGGGAGATGAGACTTTGCTGGTGAAAAAAGCATAAAGAATTGAAATGACAGGGTTGTACCAGTAGTGTGGTGGCTGCGCTAACTCCAGCTCAGTTGTAGGTTGTGCTGTGATATTACAGATGCCTTCTTGTGATGCAGTGAAATTAGATCAGTGCCCATGGGCCCTACCATAGAACTGTGAAACACCACAATGTTTTCCCTGTCTCTGTACCAAGAATATACACTAACTCTGTAGAGTGACTGAACTGTTATAAGTGTTACACCAAGAGGAAAACATCGTATCTGCAAAGCGCGTTGACAAAAAATTCAGGCAATGTTTTACAACTAGTGCTGTGGTTTTACTGCTTTTAATAGTCCAATTTTTTATTATTCAGTGCCTAGCACAGCAGTTGGAAGCCATGAGCTCAGAAACAAACTACGCTTCAAGTATAATATTGAGCTAAGGTCCACACATATCTGGGCACAGAGTGGGGTCCTAAACCTATATGTATAGTAGCCAGAGGCATCATTCGATCATTCGTTTACAGGGATTTCAGTGCAGCTTCTAGGCTGTGTAGCTGAGCAGAGTGTTGCACTATTTGGGCTGCCTCTCTGAACTGGAGCAGAAAGACTTCCCTGACAAGAGTTGTTATGTACTGCTGCCTGGGCATCTCACTTCTAAGCAATGCCTGGGTTTAATAGCTGGAGCCTTCAGGTAAAAGTCTTTTTCAGGTGCTTTCTCAATGGTAGGAAAACGTCTTTGGCTACTTTTTTCCTGGAGACATTCCCAAGACAGCATACTGCCTTTCTCTTCAGACTGTAGGACAAGACACCTTGCTGACATAAGCCTGACCATTTTCTCTGATGTAGAAGGACCTTTCAGTGATTTGGACCAGCTGAACAAATGACCTATAACTTTAACACCAATAGTTGTCTTATATATCTGTACACATTAGCAATTCAGCTCCAAATATTCATTCATTTAAATGTTTGAAATCATCAGTCTCACATTTATTTCATGAGTATCTTCTTCATACTTTTGCCCTTCACTAGTGGTACATAATGCCTGCATGTGATCCTCCCAACTTAAAAATTCATATATTCAGTTAAACATTGGGTTTGGAATATTCGTTATCATTAGAAGATAAGTAAAGCCTGTAAAAAGTGGCTTTTCTTATATAGTATAAGTATTTTTTCCATCATTACAACTGGGTGCTAAAGTTTGCTGGTTCGGAGCAGTAACGCAGATTCTGCACATCAGAGGTGCTGAGGGACAAAAATGACTGGTCTGCAGTAATGTGGGAAATCCACCTGAGGAAAATCAGGCTAATTTAACCTCTTTCCTAATTTTTTTGAAAACCAAAGAGTTAATTAGAGGAGTTAAGTTTCTGGCTGGTGAGAAAAACACTTATTCTGCATAGACAAATGACAACGTACACCACAGATTTAATTAAAGAGAACAGAGATAAGTACTGCATTGTATGCTAAAGTAATGTTTACTATAGCAATTGATTACTCTGCAGACAGCTTGTTATTTTCTTTTCCAATTTAAAGTGAAGATAAGAAATATAGAAGGATGATAAATATTCAATCTGAATTGTACGTTTTAGGGAGGCGACTGAAAGATATTGAGAACACTTATGAAAGAAATAAAGCTGCAAAATCAATGGGCGATGTAAATTGGCATATTTCCATTTGACATTACTGAGTGTTGTTTTACACCAATTGAGAATCTAACTCCCAAGAGCTCTCATAAAAAACTTTGGTATTTTCAAACCACTCTGTGAAGAGCTGGACTTTTTATATCAGTGTGCAATGGCCTGATAAATCATCATCCATTTCTTCTGAGAAAGTGAGGGAGAAATGATTGCAGACAGCACTGTTGTTGCCTGGAAGAAAGCTGTGGGGCATAATGAAGAGACAGTATCCTAATACTGGTCAGTCCTCATCTTTTCAGATCCTACACCTTTGTCATTTCTGCAATTGTAAAATGTGCCCTCCTCCATTTTGGTCTGGTGGTTGCATGTGGTTTAACAGTGGGCTTTCTGCTGAGGTGGTAGATTGGGAAACAGTTCTGTCCCAGATCCATTACATGACTTCGGCAAGCTACAATGCTACTGTGTGCCTCAATTTCTTCATCAACATGTTCCTTCTAAGCTACCCTTTCTCTTTTCACTATCCTTTTCTTTCTGAAAGGCAGGGTTGCTGTAGGTGAGAAGTGGTCTGGTGTTTAAATTCAAATGATTTGCAGTAGAGCATTGCCTCTGCCATGGACTGCTCATGTTTCACTCAATGACTGGATTATTCTGTCCATGTTAGAGCAGACTAAATGTAAAATAGGGACAACAAATCTTACTTAGTACCAGATCAGCTGGGAATAGATAGGGCTGCAGCTTCACAGCTCCACAAGACGGTGGTGATGGTGGGAAACAACTTGTGTCTTAAAGTTAGCGGTGAAAACTTAGCCCCCTTATCCTGGTGCGGTGTGCACTTCAGGATCATGCAGAAACACACCAGGTTCAAGTACTGCAGGAGGCACAGAGCTGTGAGCACTGCTGGCTCTGTGCATGGCTCTTGGACCCATGTGCCAAGCGCTCACTGGAATCTGGAGTGCTCAAAGCATTCAGCTCACGTCTCCAGTGTAGCAGAGCAAAGCCAGACTTTATATGTGTCGAATTTATACAAAAAGAAAGCTGGATTATGTGAGCTTCATTATTCTTTTATTATTATTATTAACGTGTATGTATTGCATGTAATTGTGGCATGAGCTGATGTTAATTAATTCCAAATAGCCTTTTTAACTAGAAAGTTTATGTTGTATTTCATTACTGCAACAGGCTCTGGCTTTCCAAGTTTCCTCAAAATGAAACAATTTTCTTTTTGAGTGTACATCAACGAAGTCAAAGAGACATAATATTCCCAACTGTATAAAACAGCCTGTGGCAACTAGGTTAGAGCTGACAGTTTTACACATGGGGTGCCTTACAAACATATTATACATACAATTCAAGGCTGACCTTATACTGCACCTGAATTTAAATCTGTGTACTGCATGATGCTTTATATCCTAAATAGGCTGTTAACACCTTCTTGCAGCCCTTCCCTTTTATAATGGGCTGTAACTGCAAACTCTAAATTGTCATGAGCAGCAGCCAGAAGGTAACACCATAAAATTAGTTAATTTTAACATAAAAATGCCAAATCACTGCTGCACACATTTGAAAAATATATTTTCTTTTAAGTAGTTGAGTGCTTGCAGATGAGAAGACTGTCCTGTAAAAATTCACCGTGTTTCCCAGTGTTTTAAAATGTCTGGTGTCTCCAAAACACATGGGATAAGAAAATGGTCAGCTGACAGGACTGGGGACCTTTAAGACAAAATTCAACTTTGAAAGAAGCTCAGAGAGTAAAAAAGTATTTCAAAGATGTTTTCTCCAGATGTTGCGGTAGGGACAGCTGTGTACAATGGGAAAACAATAGCAATCTCTATAGATCATGGTGCTAAGATACATCTTCTCTCAGGGCTATCGCACACGTTGTGGGGCTGCGCAGTCTGCAGTGCAGCTGAGGGGCCTTGCGGACAGAGGCTGGTGCAAGGTTGTGTAGCCTTTCCCGGGCCATGTGCCCAAAGTCATCGTGCAACTGGGCAGACGTGCTGTGTGAGTAGGGGACATGCCAAACACAGCAGGGGACTCCTGGCTGATGCAGAGGTGGTGAGCGTTTTGTCTCTGAGCTTTTGCAAGTCTTGTGAAGACACTTTGTGGGCAATAGGCTACAGGCGGTCACTGTGTATGTGGAGGGGGGGGGGGCTCTTGTTCATGTAATGTGGAGCATACTTTGCTAAACCGTCCTAGCTGAAGTAACTGGGGGATTTTACTAAAACCTCTTAATCCATCTGTGAGATAAATCACATCCAAACTAGAAATTCCTGGTTCTAGTGGTCTGAGGATGCTGAGATATTAGCCAGTGCTTTCAAAGGGTGTAGCACAGTCTTTTGCAGAGGAGAAAATCCAGTGCCAAATTCCTGATGACTTCAGCGGGGTGAAATTTCTCCTGTAACTTTAATGAGAGCACAGATATGCGCTGCCCACAGAGCAGACCAGTGTGCTTCCTCTGCTTGTGTGCTGGGGAAGTAATAATTTGCTTCCTCTTTTATTATGACTGGAAAATTTTCAAAGTCTTTGCAAGGGATGGTGTAACTGCAGCCGGTGGCAGGGGGGGTGGGAAAGGAGAGGATCTGAGTGATTTACTGCAACTCAGTGTAAACTTGTGTAGACTATACAGAAGGCTAAAAAGGGAGGACAGATGATGAGGCCGATGCTTTGCCATTGCTCTACACTAGGCAATCAGGCATCTCTTTTGACTCTCTCTCCCTCTCTTCCCCCTTATGCCTCAGCCCCAGGCAGCAGGTTTTCGAAGCTCAAGTATGTGTGGATTCAACATGTCTCCAAAATGGATTCTGCCCACCCATGGTCACAGAGGGAAACTGTTTTTCTAGAGCAGAGTTAGGGTATTTGTGATACAGAATTTAAACAACGCCTGTCCTGAACAGACTGGCACACTTGGATTTTGTTGTGTCACTTAGGGACAACTGGGGCAGGTCTGCAAAGTGCTTCAGGCTCTAAGTATTGTTCTGGCAGGTTAACGCTGCTGTAGTACCAGCACATCAATCCCGCAGCCTAGTAAATAGGAATGTGGAAGGAATCACAGAATCAAAGGGGGTCCATCTGCCTACTCTGTCCCTATGGTTTCTCCCATCTCTGTAGCCCCTTCCCAGATCTGGTCCATTAGCTCAGTGCTGTAACACTGCACGCACAATAACTGTGTCCTTGCTCAAAATGCAAACAAATTCTGGTGCTTACTTTACAGCAGTATGTCTCTTATCTTTCATGTGCTTGCTGCTGCAGAGCTGTGCTGTTTGCATATCAAATCACCCCCTCATTTGTGCTCAGAAGAACAAAAAAACCCAGAATTTCATTCAGCCAAGACAAGCTCAGGAGAGGTCCAGAGCAAGGAGTCTGATTTCCGACTGACCCAGGCAGTGGGAAAGTTCAGATCTAGATCTCAGCCTGAGCTCTGTAAATCAGGCTTGGCTTTTTAGCTTGTTTCCAATCCACACAGGAGGTGGTTGGGTCTGGCTTCATGCCCAGTCTCTGTGAGCTCATACCATGCCTGGCACCTTGAGCAACAATGGAAAAAAGACTGCTTTTCTTGGCGTAAGCAAATCCTTTGGAAATGTTTTCAGGCATTTCGAAGAACTGTTTGGAAGTATCCCATTTCAATCTGTAGATTCCCTTTGTTATTCTCATACATGCTCCTGTCAAGCACTACAACTAATAGGTACCATTTCCTTTTAAGTTCCTTTGGAAGTAAAATCCTTAGGATTAGTGGGTTTGTTTCCTTTGATTTGGGTAGTTGCCACTCATTGACTCATGTCAGACTTTAAAAAACGGGCTGCTATACTTGCTAGAGCAAATGAAGACTTAAGGTGTGGTGTAGCACGTATATTGTTATAGTTAATGAAATCATTTTACACCAGTGGTGCTTTACTAACAAACACTAGTAATTCATTGAGTGGATTAGTTTCTGTAATTGATTGCCAACTTTCTTAACAAGCTTGTGCTCAGAAACTTTTAAACATAAGACTTCTTCTCTCCCTTCTCTGGAGACATCTATCTGGTATGCATTATGAAATGGGCACAGCCTATTAAGGTACTCTTCCCTGCTTGGATATGACAGATATTCTCAAAGGAACTAAACTCATTTCTGCACAATATGCTAGAGACCTGAAGAAGTAAGGTATAATTTGTCTTCCTTGAATAGCACTTCTCAGTTCAGCACCTAAGCTGGATCACCTTCCCATGAACTTTGACTATGGATGTTTATCTGCTGACTCAAAGCCATATGGATTTATTTTCATAATATACAAATAATTTTGCAGATAATGTTGAAAACAAAAATTTTATTACTGATTTCCTATAAACTAGACATTGCCATTGACAAAAAATTGACTAGTTACACAGATTCTATTACATCCTTGCATATTGACTTTTAATTATGCACAGTTTAATAGAACAAATAACGTCTTTCCCATCAAATGATAGGTGAAGTATGCAGTCTCTATCATGACTTATTTTCTTAGCTCTTCCTCTAGATTTTGTGAGTTGCATGAAAATGCCTAAGTTCAAGTTTGTGTTGAAAAGAAAAAAAAAACAAAGGAAGCCTCTAATATTCTATAACATTCTTACTTGGAAGAATGCTTTGTAGAAGATGGGTTAGATGTTTGGCTGGCACTGATTTAACTGGCACAGTGTCATGGTTAACCCCAGCTGGCAACTATACACCACCCAGCCACTCACTCACTCACGCCCCTCCCCTCCCGCTGGGCTTGGGGAGAGAATCAGAAGAGTAAAAATGAGAAAACTCGTGGGTTGAGGTAAAGACGGTTTAATAGGTAAAGCAGAAGCTGCACATACAAGCAAAGCAAAACAAGGAATTCATTCCCTACTTCCCATGAGCAGGCAGGTGTTGAGCCATCTCCAGGAAAGCAGGGCTCCATCATGCGTAACAGTTACTTGGGAAGACAAAGGCCATCACTCCGAATGCCCCCCCCTTCCTTCTCTTCCCCCAGCTTGATATGTTGAGCATGATGCCATATGGTATAGGAAGTCCCTTGGGTCAGTGGGGGTCAGCTGTCCCAGCCGTGTCCCCTCCCAACTTCTTGTGCCCCCCCAGCTTGCTCGCTGGTGGGGTGGGGCGAGAGGCAGAAAAGGCCTCGACTCTGTGTAAGCACTGCGCAGCACTAGCTAGAGCATCCCAGTGTTATCAACACTGTTCTCAGCATAAACCCAAAACATAGCCTGGTAGCCCCTCTGCATGTGGTAGAAGTCACATGCATATTTCCCTTCAAAATAGCTGGTATTCTGTTTTTGTGTTTCTAGCCTACTTTTGCTCATCCCAAGATATCTCTTAAGCCCACTGTTTCCCTGTAGCAACAACTGTAATTCCTCAAGCCATTCCTAAAATATAGTTTAAAAGCACAAATAAAATTAAACTATTATGAGAATGTTATTCATGTACGAAACTGTGGGCTGAACTACGTTCCATGTATTTTATTTGCTAATTAATCTGGAAGCTTCCCAGAGTTTATTTTTAAAGAGTCCAGTTTATAGACACGCACACCCAGTGATGTAGTCTGTGCTAAGGCATATGTTTACAATATATGCATGGAATTGCTTTATGCCCATATAAAGTATAAATGTTGTTTTCTCCAGGTTGCAGTATCATGCTTCTAAAAATCGAAGACAAAGGGTGCTATACTAAAATCCTGCCAACAGAATGAACAATAGTTATTAGTACTTAAACTTTTTTATTACAGTGTAAAAAATACTTATCTTTAGTCTCTGCTCACCTCTGCATGACATCAGAGGGGGAGACTAAGGAGTCCTAAAACATTTCCATTTGCTGTTATATGAAACACACTGACTATTTTCCATTGCTCTCACTGCCAAGCAAGCTGGTGGCAATTAATTCTTTGAAGAACAACCATTTTTTCAAGTGGCAGAGCTGTTCCTTTAACAACTCCTTCTGTTAGAAAGTTACTGGCACTTGGAACCATAATAGAGAGATTTCCTAAACCCCCTTTTGTAAGAGAAATTTGGCTTGTAGACATAGTGGGTGGGTATTCATACTCTTTACTCTTAAGTGGAGTTTAACTTGTTGCTTCCCTTTAGGTTCCTTCTGTAGATGATGAAGAGAGATGCTAACTTCTTCAGATACGATTCAGATCAGAAATAGACTAAGCCACCATCTGGAGATACAGAATTTTTTCTAGGGACCGTAGAAGGTACATAGGATTACGTTACTTATACCACAGGCATCTCAGGTAGATGGTTATGCTGAGCTGAGCTGGGATGAAAGCAGACTCCATTGTGTGTCTGAGGAAAATAATAGATTAAATTTATCCCATTCCTTGATTGGGTTGGAACTGCACTAAGTGAGGAACAGGAATTGCCTTCTTGTTTCAGTGAGTACCAAGTATAACTTTAAACCCATTTGTAGATAGATGTGCTGTTTCCAGTGTATTAGAATCAGTTAACTCCATCTATAAGTCCTGGCAGCAAGAAAGTACCTGTGTGAGGTGTGCACATATATTAAAGGATGAAGTTGGAACAATAGAGTTTCCATTGAAATCAAGTCCTGACCTTCCAGAGTTGCCATTTTCTTAGCGGTAAGGGGGGCATGCAGACAGTTTCTAAGACAATTAGTTAGCTGTTGCCAGTTGCATGTTAATTTACTATTAATAATTATTACTCAATAACTCCAGGACAAATGCAAGAGGAAATGGTGCTCTAGATGCATAGGTGTAAATGGTTCAGTATCATTCTTGGCTGGAATTAACTCACTGCTGCTACCTCTGGTGCCACAGGGAACATATATTCAGTGGTCAAATTCAGATGTGTGCATTTGGTGAGACATGCTGCTGCATTCCTCCAAGAGATGCATAAACTGCAGAGAGCTGAGGATTAGTCAGATATACACCATCATATTTTTGGTCTAGCAGTACAGCATATGCATTTGAGCTAGGAATCCCAAGTTCAGCCCTTACAGCCAGCTAACTTAGCCAGGTGCAGGACATATATCAGTGACAATAGCTATCTTAGGGCTAATGAAGGAAGTCTGCAAGAACTGGGACTTCCATGCGTAATAGTTTTTTTGATGCTGTATAACTTGTACAACACAGGTGCATTAAAGCACTTAGAAGCTGGATTCCCTGTGTTTTTGGCTGTGCTTTTCTAAAAGTGGCAGGTTGTCTGTGCTTCTACATACAACAGAAAACAGTGGAAATATCTTAAGAAGTGGTCTCAAGAGGCTGAATCATAGCTCCAGCAGAGAGATATACAACTTTTCCTTATTGACCTTTAATATAGCTTCCCTGGCACTCTGCAATCAATGTAATCTTTTCACTATGATCATAATGGCCATTATCCTGAAGACAACAGATAGAATTGGAAGCAATACTAAATTAGAAAAATAGCTGAAAAATTTCTTTGTTTTCTTTATGGATTTCTTATGAGTTTTTTCTTTTTTCTCTCTCTTTTTTTTCCCTGAAGTCAAAAATATTTTTATGCTGAAGCAAGTGGTTGGCCCCATTAATATTACACACTTTCCTCTGTTTCAGTATGTTACCAACAGTAAGGTATTATTTAGGGAAAAAATATAAATGCATAATAAACAGATCTATACAATCATTACTGAACTAAAATAGCAGTTAGGAAAGTATTTTTATTGTGAAAAATGGCCCTGTAAGACTTGCTGGCTATTTGTAATGTTGCAATGTAACTCAGATAAATTGGTGCCCAGGAGTGTGACATTTCAAAAGCTTGAAAACACACTACATTTTTCTGATACACCATTTTTGTAATTCTGCTAGCTATTTTGCAGTAGCAAGAAGCAATTCCTCTATGCCCAGGCAGTTCAATTAGAGTGTTGTAGATGTTGTCAGAAAGACTCAAACACAAGTGCCCCTGAGCAATGGTTGCAATTTCATAAAGTATCCTGTGCCCCTTTTCCCTAGTAATTGACATTTATGGTCAGTTGTGTGCAACACCATTAACTAACTTTTTAAATAATGACTCATTTGTCTTGTAAACTTTGTATGATAAACCCTCCTATTTAATGTTAAACATGCATTTTTTAGTAAAAAGAGGTTAATAGATGAAGACTTCCACAGGGACAAAAGGCTCTTTTTCCATTAAGTGTTTCTACTGACATAAGCAAAAGTTCACCAGATTCTGGAGATGGATGTAGGGCAGCCTGGTAATGTTATCTGCTTATCTGTCATTATTCATAATACAGATCAAGAGTTCAGGAGATATCAGAAATCCATAGTGAATTGAGGCTGTGGAGTAAGAAGGGGAGAAGTAGGTCGGGCACTGACATGGCTGACCTTCGGTTAAGTAGGCATCCCAGCTACCTAAAGGCTGGTCAAACAGCACTGTGCTTTGAGGGGCAGAATTTGAAAGCATTTGGGAGTTCAGATGTGCAGACAAAAGCTTAATAAAATGTACAAATGCACCAAGATTCACAAGAGTTTGTCTTTCATCCCTCACTGGTTGATGCATTTTTACAGACTGTGTGGGTGTCTATAGTCATGTCTACATTAGAGGGGGTTATTTGGCACAGTGGGAGTGGAGCAGTGGATCGAGGCAGTTCGTGCTGCAGCCCCTCCGTCTGCACGCTCTGTGGCTGGGACATTATTTGGGACTAGATTCAGTTTGATTCCCTGAACCTTCCCATCACTTATGTGGTTTGTTGCCTCAAACTCTTCAGTCCCAGCAGGGGCTGGAGCACATTTGACCTCTGTGCTTCTGTGTGAACCAGGCTGTGATGCAGTAACGGTGGATGAGTCAGGGATTCACTACTGTTCTGTGCCAGACACAGCCCATTGCACCTTTAAGCACCTAAATGTCCATATGGATTCTGTGTAAAAGAGAAAAGACAGCCATGGAGGTTTAAGAATTCAGTTCACCAGCAGCGCAGGAATGCTGACCACATTGTATTTTAGACTGTAAGCAACAGGCTTCAGCTCTGATCCAAGCAACCATCCGTGGGGTTTAGGGAATGCAGCCCTTGGAGCAGCCAGCCTTTGCCCTGAATGCTAAGATTACTTACAGGGCACCGGCTCCTTATCCTCAATGCTACCCCAGTTGCCTAAATAGTTGCAGTCTTCACAGCTTTTCCCTGTTTTTCCTTCACTGACTTCATGAAGAAGAAAGATGATTCGTGCACATTCAGGAGAAGTGGATTTACTTCTTGCTTCTGCTGCAGTTTTCAGACAATGGCCTTGATTTCCTTGCTCTTAAATAGGACAATAAGATGTTTTCTGATCTATCTATGTAGTTAACTTTGTAAGGCAAGAACATTTTCCTACTGTGTGTGCATCTAATGCTCAAAACAACAGGGTGCTGATTTTGCAAAGCAAAGCACAAACTCTTTGTTAACCCCCAAAGTCTTCTGAAGCCAAGAAATGGGAAACACTTTTTATAGGTGAGCTATGACAAGCCCGTTCCTATTAGTTTTCTGATTTGCTGCTAGAAGTTTGTGCTGGCTGCCATTAACAATGGTTACTGACCAGTTGTCTAAAGCCCTCTTGATACCAGGCAACAGTATTATTTTTGCAACATGGAAATTAATTCACTAGTATGATGATCAGCCTTCACAGAGGTGCGAGTTAGAAATCCAGTTCCTAGTGATGACAAATAGCAGTTGGGCACAGTCTGGTTTTGAAGTCTTTGAAAATCTCTGCGTGTGACTTAACATCAGGGTATGAGACAGCATGACTTGATGCAGACTTGGTATTCTAACCCAGAGGCTTAAATGTCATAATATAGCATCATATGATGTTATTACTTAAGAGACATTTGAAAGCTTGGAGATGACAATATAAAATAAAATTATAGAGTATGGTTTTGACAGTTTCAGTTTCAGGAATCAGAACACGTTCTAATTCTTTAAACTACAGTTGTGATGTTTCACATTGAATCACTTAATCTCCCATTAAGTATCTGTCTTATCCTATTTTTCTCATAGGTATTTACCCAAATGACATCAGTATCATTGCCTAAATCAAATCAAACACTAATACTGAGTTGGGAATTTGTTCTTACGTATACTTTAGCAGGGGCTGCCCACACAATGTGGTACAAAGAAAAGACTAAGCCAAATGCCCTAATCCTAGTTTCTGCTACCACATGCTTTCTATATCTCAACTTTCCTTTGACCTTGAATTTTGCCTTGGAGGAAAATATTGCCATTTTCTGTTGACAAAAGCACAATCATGAAGTCTGGGGAAAAAAAAGCATCATTGACAGATATATTGAATTAGAATTATAAAACAAGCACACAGCAATTCCTAAAATTGCTGTTGGCATATGCTAAATATATAGTGTACCACTTGAAAATCTATTATCATAGGCTGCTGCTAAAAAGAGCAGTTATTTTTATAATCATTGTGCCTGCAGCCTGTTAAACAATCCTGAGATGAGAAGCTTGCAGAAATTTTTTAGTGCATGTGAAGAGTTAAGTCAGATTTTACCCACTGAGTCCAATTCAAAAAAGAACAACTTGCCTGATCTGGAATATATTCCAATTCAGCTTCTACAGATGTTGCCACTTAGTCTCTCCACTGTGGTTCGAGATCAATTTGGGATCTGTATCTAAATCCCTGTCTAATGGGAACTGTAACAAAGGGTCACAGAATATACAGACCTTACCCTCCATCAGAGATAAAAGCCAACCAAACCACCAAACAAACAAATAAATAAACTGCAACAGAGTTCCCCCAACAAAGTTATTCAGAGGATAATAGTACTATGGAGAGCAGTTATTCTTATTGTTATAATCATTGTGTTTGCAGCCTGTCAAATACTGACAGGCGCCTCTTTACCTTAGTAAAACGGAAACAAAATGATCAGATTGCAAAACTCGTAGACTTTGGTATCTGATCATGTCTAGACAGCCTATGTCTCTGCCTCTTAAAGACAGTCGTCAAATGCTTTGCATCAATAATTTGATATGCTGCTGTTTTCGAGATGTTGAACATAAATGTCACCTCCTTGGGTCCCAAGTGTCTGCCTCTTCTGCATTCATTATTTTTTGGTAATAATGGATACTTGCTTCTGTTTAGTTTTAATAATCATGCAGAACAAGCAGCTTCAATATCTGAAAAAAACTGCTTCACAAATTAATCAAGTGTAGAACAAAGCCATTTTAAGTATATGACAGCCAATAAAGTCATTTGTGATGCATTATACAGTATCTAGCCTTTTCTACTCTGTGCTAAATACTATCGTCAGCTGCAGAGATGGAGGAAATTTTTAGTAGCAATCAAGTTCTCCGGGAGTTTTTACCAAAGTGTAAAACTGGCTTTTATACATTAGACACAATCATTTAATGTAAGTCCTAAAATTTCAGAGGATTGTTTAAGAGACTGCATGCTTTGGAGAATTAAGAGAAAGCTGAAAATGGAATTGCTCTTGTGATCCAAAGATGTCTTGGATAGGTTAGATGCCTTGCAGGCAGTCATAGTCAAATTTCTCATACTGGCAAATACAATTTAAGTCTGTCTTTGAGTAGAACTGAACTGTTTGTGGTTGAACTGTAATGAACTTCTCTTAGCTCAGCAGCTCACTTGTTGGGCTTTTAAGTTGTGTGGTTGTAGGAAATAGCTGAATTATATGCAGCAGTTTTGCATCAGCCTATCAATGCAGGAGGAACTGACCAGAGCTATCATTCATTTCTGTTTGTTTTTTATATTGGATATGAAAAGAAATAGTTGTAATATTGAGATAACTATTCTTCTTGCTTCTGATTACTCTCGGATTACATTTAACTCTATCTTCTGTCTGTTCAACAAATCCACGTCCCTAAAGCATTTAAGAAAATAACATGGGGTACAAACTGACAAATTAACACTGATAGATATGCAGAGAAAGTGATGGTTTTGAATGTATCACATTGTAGATGTGAAGACCTCGGTATAGAAATATCTCCTGAGTAAAATCTATGTGAGATATATAGAAGTTGCTACACAGAATATTGGCTTATTGTGCTCCATAGATTTGAAACCATCTTTCTTGGATGGCAGTGGAAAACTTCAATATACTTACATGAATTATAAATGATGTCTGATTCTCTTGTTGAAGTAGGTACTGTATGTTTTTCTAACATAGGCCCTTCAGCCTTTAAAAAGCTGCTTTGTGTACGTGCAAAGGCAAAAGATCTGCATTTGGAAACTTTTACTGTTGTCAATACCATTGTGTAAATTGTGTACCCTGCTGTAAATATGTTTGTTTTAATTGGGAGTGCCACAGATATTCCCTTAACATGGGAGTGAAATCATGGCTTTTAAACAATTAGTTTAGAGATGAAATTGATTTGGAAGAAATAATGCCTGTGAAGATGCAGTATATGAAACCAGAACTGATTCAAGGTGACAATTCCTAAATAGTTCAGACATTATAGTGCCTTGAAATGAACATCTTTTCTGTCAGTTCAGAAATATAATAATACACAACAAGGCAGATCAAAGACAAGGAATCATCACTTTGCTTTTCAGATTCTCAGCAGTGATATAATTTACATTTTTTAGATGTCTTTCTATTGTTTTTATTTCAAAACAATACACACCCCCTGGAAGAGCCTATTGCTAGCCTGTGGCATTAACCCTTCATCATAGCTATAGTAATGGGCTCAGTACATGAAGAGCTGGATAAAATTCACAAGGCTATGTGACACAAGGTGCTAGACAAAAAGACCTTTTAGATCCTACAGTGCTATGAACTTACTGCTGCTTCTTGGCAGAAAGAAGAAGTCTGTGTGGTCTTCATTGGAGCAATCAGGATTCCAGTTAATTCATCAAAACAGCAGAGCTTTTAAATTTGGCATGCAATTCCTAATGGCTAGATTCAGATGACTTTTCTTGTACTGAATAGTGCCATAGAGCCTTCACAGCCCTGTGTGAATGAAGGCATTTTAGCACAGCGAGGTGCGTAGGTGCTCACTCTGCCACAGACCTGTGCCCAGGCACCGGATTCTGCCATTGCCATCCACAGGGGATGCTGAGAATCTGACTGAAAAACTGAAGTGTTGCACCTGGACAGAAACATGTAAGCGGCTTCTTATTAAGATCAAACCTGAAGGTTTTGACACTGCAGAGATCTCATTACAATATTAGTGGAGTGAAGTAGCTGCTTGTAGTGCTATATCTGTACTTCCTGGAAAGCACTGCCCTGAATAAGAACAGCAGAAGACCGTGAGTAATGGAACATGGAACGGATAGGCAATGCATTAGCCAGACTAACCTAACAAAGGTCAGTCAAGGATAAGAAAGCCTGGCAGACTGCTTGATGTAAGAATTACTTTATGCAAAAAGGGCTTAATGGAAAATAGAATGCACTTCCTGAAAGAACAAGCTGACAAGGATGCAGTGAAAATAGTTATTATGTGTGCCAAGAACAGAAAGTGGTCTAGACTGGAGCATGCCAATGGGAATGAGTTTTGCTACGTTTCAGACCCATGCAGATGTGGGAAGGCTGTACGCAGACTCCAGCAAATCTGAAGGATGTTTACCTGGCTTAAAAAGAGTATATTGTCAGAAATGGGTTGCTCTAAAACCAGTCTGGGTCCAGCCCTTGCAGAGTCTGTCTTTCAGCTAATCCGAAACTAAATCTGAATCCCAGACCGAATAACATTTCCCTGTCTGATGGCACAACTCAGGTCACTATCACAGCTCAAAATGTAAGGCTTGCCCTCAAGCAAGTGTGTGAAGAGGGCCATCATAAAGAGTCTTATCCGGTCAATAGCAGCCATGGATAGTGTGACTGCAGAGGAACATGCTCAATGGTTACCTGTGCAAGGGGTACTCACAGAGGGACTGAATGAAAGGACACAGACCTTGAAGTGACCTGGGTCATTTAAAAGAAACGTGAGTTTCAAACAGGCACCTAACATAGATTGACACTGTGCCTGTAAAAAGAGAAACGGGGTCACATAAGCAGAAAGTTGCCTGCAGCATCGCCTTATCTAAGCTCTGACAGAGCACTTTTTCATCACAGATCTCAAGGCATTTTAAAAAAAGAAGACAATTATCATTACTTCTGTTGTATAGCTTGGGAAACCCAGGGAAAGGGGAAATACTATTTACCTATTCTCATGCAAAGCTGAGTCTAAAGCTGGAAAAGATGGGTTTTCTAACTCAATCCATGCTGCTATCATGTGACCCTTAAGTCACAGATGAATGAACTGTAAAATACAGAAGAACAAGTTGATGAATATTTAAGTCGTTTAGAATATTTGAATTGATATTTTTGCACCTTGATCTCTCTTCTTACTGTACCCATCTGCCTTTCATTTTCTGCTGCCTGTGTGCTATGCTTTTTTTCATATTCATGATATAATTTAGCTCTGCTAATGTTTTTTAAGGAAGTTGTTCAATTTTTGTTCTGCATTCCTTTGATGATTTTGTACCAAAATCAATTATAAATATCAGAAGATGTTGGGGTTTTAAAATACAAATTATAAGCCAAATTCCTTGCTAGAGTAGGCTGATTAAAATAACTAGAACAATGTCTATTTATCCTAGCAAAGACTTTAGCTTTTTGATTATTACTGGTGCCACTATAATTTTCAGACTTCATTTCCTCATGTTCCAAGTCTTCATGTAGGAAACATGCCTTTTTTACAATTTAAGACTCCCAATGCTATTATTTCTTAGTAGCAGAGCAGCCTGTTGAGTAGTCCCGCACCCTTAAAGGAAACTGATAGGAACTGATGGAATGTGGCAAATGCAGACACAGAGGAAATGTTTTTACAAAAGAGAAAACATGGAGTGTGATGTAAATAACTTGTCAGAAGCTATTATCACTTCTTATTTTAGTGAAAGGACAATGATCCATCCAATGTCACATGGCATGCTACCTATATGTATAGCTGACATGAGAGCGTGCACCTAGACAACGCTGTATGTTGCATAGGAGTGTAGGTGCCATTTATAGTTCAGGAATCTTCAATTACAGGGTGTAGCATCATGAAAATAGCTCATCTGATTTTTTTTTTCCTTCAGCAGTTTTCCCTGAAATTAGGAGGAGAGGAAATGGGCAATGCGGGCAAACAGGCCTCCAGCAGGTTGTTCGGGCTACGCTGCGTGGTGCATGTCTGCTTACTCATTGATGATAAAGATGTGATATAGATAGCTGATCCTGGAAATATAATGGATAGCAGGAAGCTGAACCTGGTCCTTCTCTGCACCACAGCAGTCAGTGATGCATGTATGCCTTCTGGGAAACATGCCCTCCTCAGTCCTTTTGCCCATGGAGAAGAATGGTGAAGGCAGGACAAATGACACTCTTGTTTCAGCCTGTATCTGCCAGATTGGGGCAAAACTATTTTTAGTAAGGAAAATTTCTCCCAGAAAGCTGAAAAATATTTAGTTGAAATCCCATTTTTCCTTAGAAAATGAGTTCTGCTCATTCAACCAGTTAGAACACATGATGAGTTTGACAGCACACATGCTTGTTACGCAGTCAGGTAGGTGCATCAGTCTTTTAGTTTGCTGTTTGCTCCATGCTCCTAACAAACGCACCAAAGGGGCACTCTGAACTGAGCTCTATGGCTGGATTTGAACTATGGCATGGTAGTGTGTGTGGGGCTGGAGTGCGGGATAAACAACAAATGAGAGACCATAGACTTTGGGCAGCAGCAGCCACTCTCATTAGTGAACTAAAGGCAGAAATTGAACTAAACTTTTGTCACTTAGGAATGCAGAAATACTCAGCTGTATCTCCTGACTGGGTGAGATGGTAATTGTGAGAAGGAATGACACAAGCCCTTGACACTTGGAGTAAGCAAGAACATCTGGGTTCTTACAACAGATATCACTGAAAGTACCTTTGATATTTAAAGGATGTGATCACCTGAGTTAAATTAGAAACAGATTTCTCCCTTTTTTGGCCTTATTCGCTCCCAGAGTTTTCCCAAGAGATGACAAAATGAATCTTGTCAGGGTCATGTGTTTGTGCAGTGCTGAATATTAGGGAAGTCAATACTCAATCATAACAAAGCAGCAGTGTGTGATTCAACAGCATTTACCTTTAAAAAAAGCAAAAGGGGACTGGTTGCCTATGGGTTTATGAAGGAGTTACTGAAACTTCAGAACAGGTTGCTAGGTTGAAATTTGCCTCTTTTAACAACAAGTTGATTTTGGTTCAGTATGACGAAGCTATCCATTAAGGTTCAGCGATCCTTTAGCCTTTTGGCAACTGAGCAAAGACATTTGCTCCTCCGTCCTCCTGACTTGCTGGCTAAGGGAACACACGTGTATTCCCTACCTTACTAGGACTCTGGAGGAGGCCCATTTTTTCTGCCTGGTTGGCAGGCTACTTGTGCAGAAGTCCCTACGCAGGTGGTACGGACTGAGTATGAAGAGAGTATAGATGGAGTTTTCACATTTAAGGAAGAAGAAAGAGGAACACTGGGAAGCACTGTGGTGTGGGCAGGTAGAAACAGGGATATGGTGGAGCAGTACAATTCGTAATTGGTCCCCAAACTCACACAGCTATGCATGGCAGCTAAAGAAATAGGATGTAGAAATCCCTATGGCATATTCACTCATTCACTAAATATTTCTTCATATTTACGAACATGGTTTAGAGGTCTCCTTCCATTTCTGTTGTATTTATCCTTTTGCATTAGCTACTTTGCTTTTCCTGTTATCCAGTTTTTCATCTTTCAACTATTTTCCTTTGTATTTTATAATGCACAAGAACTGAATACAATAAAACTAAATGTATATAGTGCAGAAAATACAAAGGATCTCAAATAGCTTTACATAAAATAATATCTAGGAGCTTTAAAACTGAGCTGCATTTAAGGCTGGAAAAGCCAGACTAAAAAGATAAGATTTCAATTTTGTCTTAAATGAATTCACTGAATCTGCATTTCTGATGTGAAGTAGAAGCAAATTCCATAGCTCTCATGAATAGCAAGCAAAAGCCCTACAGCTATGAGAATTTAATCTGAATCTTTTATTTTGCATGTCTGGGATTTTTTAAAATACATTTCTTTTCATATGTTCTGAAATCTTTGTAGATTTTCAGTCTTATGGCTTGCATAGTTATTTATTCCCCACAATTGTCCTTACTTTCCAAATCACTAAATTAAACAGTCTTCTGGAAAAATATTGTTAACATGATAAATAGCTTTGAAATGACAGCCATGATTCATTGGAGCAGAATACTTTTAAGTGGAAAAGTTCCTTGCTGTATTGCTTTCTCTTTGAAAAAAACCTAGCCATTCAACAGAAGTTGTGGTGCACGTGATGAATGCATATGGAAGTACTTATAATTATGCACCAAGAAAAGATATATACATGAAAGCAGATCATCCAGGAGCTTTCAGTTCTGAGTCTGCTGCTGTAGTCTAATATGTAGGGTCATTAACCCAACGTACAGTGTTCACAGATGACGAGCTGGTAGGAAGAATGATTTTATGGCTAAGATTCAGGAGATCTACATTCATTCCTGCCTCTTTGGCACTTTATGTCCTCCACTGCCAGTTGCCAATGTCCAACAGTTCCCCCGTCATCTTTTTGTCTGTCTGATATGCTTCACTTATAAACTTTCTGGGACAATGGAGGTTTCCTCCACTGTGACTGTAGGATGTCAGTTAGGGTGGAGCTGAAATTGAGAATTTCCTTCAAAACTGTTGACATGACTGCAATAAAGGAAGGTTAATACAATGATAACGGACAGTAGGTAGACATAACCCACTAGACTGATAGTATGTTTCTACTGCTATGGTATGCTTCTCTCCCTCCTGGCAGCAATCAGTGTGTAATCTCAGAGTATGTCTTCATTGCCATGAATACAGAGCTTATAAACATATCTAAGGTAGCTTTAAAACACCTAACCTGAGTGTCGAGACTACTGCAGCCCCTAACAACAGGGTTCATTTAACAAGCCCAGCAACAGATCTGCTGAGGTGCCTGGCATGAGGTGAGATGCACGCTTTTGTGACTACCACAGTTTTGCTCCCTGAGACAGCTAGTTTAACAGTAGTTTGAACATATTGACTTAACTGAAAGGAACACAGGTACACATGCCTTTGGTGAGGCAGCCATGGGCTAATCCATCCAAAGAGCTGATGGCCCCTACTTAGCTAACTTTATCATTGCAGCCAGCTGCAGGAGACAAATGCAGTAGCCAATGAGGGGCTAAATTCTCAGAAACATTTTACTGAGGCTTGTATATTTTCATCTATAGCCATGAGTGCTATCAAAATGGTAAGAACTCCTCAGTTCCTTGTGTTATTCAGTCCAGAGAAGAGGGAATAATAAACCACTTTCCCTCTTCCCCCAGGCCATGTGCTGGCACTGTTGGAGGGGTTTCAGTGAACATGGTGAGGTTAGGGACTGGAGAACAACTGCTCTGTGCAGCGTGTTTGCCAGGTACCGGCAGTGATCCAGGTAGGCATTCGTGCCAACTGTAATGCCTTGCAGAGAGGGAATACTGCTCCTGGCATAGACAGAGTATGTGTTGGCCACATGGTTACAAAAGGGCAGATGCACAGGGCATTTTTCAACTTGGCTGGCTCTTCCAAATTTCCGGCAGCTGTTATTAATATTTGAATAATGCTACTAGCATGCTCCATTTGGACTCAGCCAAGCTGTCTCCTCCGATTTCCCCTGTGCAAACTCCTAAGCCGTGTGCTTCTTTACTGCCATGTTCAGCCTCCCCTAAAGTCAGTATGGGGCTGAGAGCATGGGTACCGTTTCCTGGGCATAGGTTAGAGCAGGCTTGTAACATCTGTTAGCAGGAGCCTCCAACTCCCTGCTCCTTCCTCCAGCCCAAAACCAACATCTGTTCTGGTGAGCATATCTAGTGAGATGCCACTCTCAGTCCTCACCAGAGAGGACTCCAGCCTGCATGTAAGGAACAAACTGAACAGAAAGTATGCTCTGTAAAGTGCAACCTTTTCCAATTTTGCTCCTACTAGGGGAAAGTACATTTCTGCTTCCTTTGATTGCAAAGTCCCAGGACAGGTTGTAGGTGGGCAGAAGAAAGGACAGGCGTGGTTCTGTGGCTTTGTCCTCATACAACCAAGCTGGAATTCCAGGTCACTTACAATATCTGTTGTTTAGTTTTGGTAAAAAGCTGCTAGCTGAACTTCTTCCCCTTCTATCAAGTTGCTAATGGTCATCAGAGTCTCCTGGGGTTTCATAGAAGTTATCCCCTTTTCACAGAGAGCAGCTCAAAGGATTATAAAATGATACCAGTGTGAGAGGTCCCTTCGGGGTATTCAAAGATATGTAGTATCTCTTGTTCCATCTCTAGTCCTCACAGCAGAAGTACTGCTACCATGGGCTATTTACCCTGTGCTGTGGTAAAATGTCCTTGGCTCACAGGTACACAATACATACAAGACTGTTTCTAGGAGGCCAGAGATGCCAAGAGAAATGCAGATTAGCAAGTATAGCACAAACACAACTTATCAGGGATGTTAAAGTGATTATAAACTTACCTAAATTTGTACAGTTACTTGCTGTTCATCCCTTCCTATCAATGTTATATCTGAGTCTGTTATAGTCATATCCATTAAAACCTGGGCAGAATATAACATTTCTCATCTAACTCTATTCCCTGATGCCTGACCCCTGAACTATACCTACATCGGTAAAAAGTGCCCAGGAAAACCTGAATGTCCAATGCTAAATAACCAACATGTTCCAATGTGGGAGAAAAAAAAAGGATCAAGCAATTCATAATCAGTTCTAAATGAGAGTGTGTTGCAGAAGCAGACACATCTCTCTCTGCAGGAACACCTGGATGGAAGCAGGAGTACCTGATACTGCACTTGGGTGGGAAATGGGTTTCCTAGTCTGCAGCAGTCTGTAAAATTTTTGAAACAATAATTTTGAAGTAGGATGAAATTGGAAATGGAAAAATCCAAAGCAACTGAGCATCTCATGCTGTATCACTTAAGATCCTTGTTTCAATCATTTTGAAAATACTGACAGCCTATTAGACCAGGAAATGAAACTTCTTGGCAAACAAGATGTTTGCTAATTTCAGTATTTTGTGTGAGTCAGAAATGTGTAGAGGGAAATATATTGAAACTAACCCCTTCTTGTGAACTGTTTCAGATTGCATAACTGACATTTGGCAATAAAAAATGTTACATCAGAAAGTTTCTGAATATATCCAAAAGAAAAGGCATTAGAAGCTACTGCAAACACATTCCTACACAGGATTAAAGGCCATTGGTCACACTGGATTTACACAATGGTCAATGTGATGAACGTCTGCTTTCCTCTGTGCCTAACTCCAACTAATTGCAAAACAATCATGTTCATTTATGAACTTGCATATTTCCACATCATTTACTTGATCACAGAGCTACACTGTCCCATTTCTTTTTATTTCGTGCTTTCAGCTGCCTGGTGAAAGCAAGGTGATGGAAAAATCCAGCTCTTTGAAATGTGAATATATCATCTAGAAATCAGTAAAAAAGTCATGTTTCCCTTGATAACTTTTTCACACCCACATGTATTCAAAACTTTAAAATTTTCATTTTGGCTTCTGGAAAGTACATTACAAAGTGAAAATTATGGCTACAAAATTAGAATTGTAGTGTTCAAAAATCTACAAAGTAGTTTGATTTAAATTATCCACAATTGCCTGTTTTTCTTCCTACTGAAAAATAGCGTGTCACAGGTTCTTAGGTTTTCCTTTGAGTGATGCTAAAAAGCCTTTCACGTTACTTATTTGCTTAGTGCACTTTTGAACTGAAGCATTTAATGTTTGAAAATAAGCACTAAATATATCATAGTTAATTGGAGAAAAAGAATAATTTGGGAAAGAATTTGAGCTTCTGCAACAGCTTAAAAGTTACAGTGAGATGTGATTTTATTGTCTTGATTTATGAGACTCATGTTGAATTCTAATTGCATTAAATGAGCAATGTAAGAGTTATGGAAACTACTGAGAGACAAAATAAGGGGAGAAGGTATCTAAGTAATGTGAAGAATGGAAAATCCTGCTTAACTAACCTCTTTTGATACCAGGTCATTCAAGGATTTCAATGGTAACAGTGAAGAAACATGTAGTCCTTTTAAATTTTCAGGAAGTTCTTTATTAATATTGATATGACATCTAAGCAGTGTCTAAACACAAAGTTACAAGGATTTGAGTGGGCAATAAAGAGTCAAGGACATAATTCACTAAAGATTGAATGACCTTTTTTGAGTGATCCTAGTTATTTTTTGGGTCCAGATCTTCAGCAATATATCAATGATTATTCAGGGTGTGGAAGGCCATGGGGGCTGGTCCTCAGTGAAACAAATCACTGCAGAGAAAAGGATATTTTTTTGCAGTGGCTTCAATCATAGCTAGGAGCTCTGTAATTGTGAAATGATAAGGCCAGAAGAAATAGGTGACATCTTTTTCTTCTGGAAGCTTCTAAAGACATTTTAGTGACAGTGCCTCTAAAATAAAAACTTCATGTTTCCACTTATCCTATATTGTTATATGTAAAACAGGAGGGGGAGTAATGTTGTGGTATTCTCCAGGTAACAATAAAATAAAGCATCTATCTGAAACTGCCAAACTGATCCCATTTAAAAACACAATCAAAGGGAGATATCAGATTGAGAGTTTCTTTTATGCTTTGTGAACACAGAAGTGTTGAGATGAATCAATATGAGCAAAAGAGAATGAACTGGAATCTGACCTGAGCAGCTACAATGTAGGACTTCAGGGCTGCCTGGGTGAATGATGCTCTCAAAGTCAGGACGGGTGCACAGAGCACTGGCTGGTTCTGGCAGAGAGTTTAAAGCCACAGGTGTATTGACATGCTGGCTGTGGTAGGATAAATGCTGCTGGTTGTCTGCCCGTCTGAACTGCTGTGCCCTGAATGAGTGTGATGAGCATCACACTGAAGGTGATGTGGTTGTATGTAGATATGCTCTTGTGCAGAGGCTTTTGGAAAAGCCAGATTTGGACTTATTTTTTCCTTTGCTTCTCTCAGGAGTACTGTAAAGACCTGGTATTTCCTTGTAGTGAAACCTGTCTAGTCATGCAATGCCCTGTGGATGTCTGAAAAGAGTGTCTATCATCACCAAAGAGAGGGGACAAGGGTGGCCAACACTTTCCCCAACAGTTTCGAAGGAAGTTGACTTGGGGCAGTGAGTTTTCCTGGCAACTATAAGGCTCTTCCTCTGTCATTCTCCAGGAAGTTAAAGAGAGGTGACACTGTAGCCACCAAGTCCTTTTTGTCTTTATTTATCTGCCCCTGTCCCAGTGTCATGTCGCTCTTTTGTCCCATGAAGTGAAGTCCTAGCAAGAAAATTGCTGTGTGCATTAAACAGTGTTTGTGCCCTGTGTATTATCAGGCCGCGTGGCAGGTTTTACTAAATTTTTGGTCCAATAATCATCTTGGTGTCATAGCACCAAATCATAGAATCACAGAATCATAGAATCATTTAGGTTGGAAAAGTTGAGATCATCCAGTCCAACCATTAACCTAGCACTACCAAGTCCACCACTAAACCAATTAAGGGGAGAGTAATAATTAATTTCATGTTTCCTGGCTTAGTGGCTGGATTATTTTTTAATGAAAGTAAAACTAGAATAGAATCATTAAGGTTGGAAATGACCTCTAAGATCATCAGTCCAACTGTCAACCCAACACACCCACGTCCACTAAACTATGTCCCAAAGTGCCACGTCTATATGGTTTTTGAACGCCTCCAGGGATGGTGACACTACCACCTCTCTGGGCAGCCTGTTCCAATGCTTGACCACTCTTCCAGTAAATAAATTTCTCCTAATATCCAATCTAAACCTCCCCTGATGTAACTTGAGGCCATTTCCTCTTGTCCTATCGCTAGTTACTTGGGAGAAGAGACCAACACCCACCTCACTACACCCTCCTTTCAGGCAGCTGTAGAGAGCGATAAGGTCTCCCCTCAGCCTTCTCTTCTCCAGGCTAAACAACCCCAGTTCCCTCAGCTGCTCCCCATCAGCCTTGTGCTCCAGACCCTTCACCAGCTTCGCTGCCCTTCTCTGGACACACTCCAGCAACTCAATATCCTTCTTGTAGTAAGGAGCCCAAAAGTGGACACAGTATTCAAGGTGCAGCCTCACCAGTGCTGAGTACAGGGAGACGATCACTTCCCTGCTCCTGCTGGCCACACTATTCCTGATACAAATGATACAGAGGGACAGTATCTGTGCTCTGGCCAGGTCTTCCTGCCCAGCTGTCCTGCTCTTGAAATTGGTGTAAAGCCTGCACTATGGCAGCTATGGGATTTCAAAGTTCCCTTATGCAGAATGCCGTTAGGTCTGATTCCTTCTGCATGGGGGGGTGTGTGTGGGGTGTGTGTGTGTCATAAAAAGCATCCCAAGTCTCTGAAAAATAATGAAAAAGCAAATACTGTCAGGAGTTAAAGCTGTCTTAGGTTTTCAGCTCCAAATGCGGTTTCTTTGTGGAGTTATTTCCAGTAATGACACATGGTGGGTGGTAGGTTGTGTATTCAGCTCTCCAATTAGATGTCTTTGCATGAGTTCCACTTTTATCAAATTAAATAGAACAAAACTCAAGACAGATGCTACCTACTGATCAGGATACTGTGGTACATATGCCACATGAATGCTGTAACAAAACCAGAGACTGAATAATCCAGACTGTGGTTTTATTACAGCTAGAGTAAGAACTGATATTGATCTAAGTTCCAGCATCAAAATATCTGTTCACTTGCCCTCCCTCACAGAAGTGGTCACAACCTGAAAACATTCAGAGCTGGTTTTAGTACATCTTTCTTCAAAGCCCTTGCAGTTGTTCCAAGGACTCTGGGTTATTAGAATACGCCAACTTGGCATAACCCAGCTCTTAGTATTTCTATCATCAAGAAATTTGCTGCAAAGAAAAAGGAGCTATGAAATAGAAACTATTCTGGACAAATGGGCAGCAAGAAATACGAGATGAGTTATTCTCCCTCTCAGAATTCAACATCTTTTTAGGACACAGCAGAGTTGATGTAGTGTGCCCTGTGTCAACTCCCTGAACATGTGCACCCGTACTTCTCTTTTCAGTATGGCTCTGTAAGTCCATAGAGCTCCCGTGTCCCTCTGCCATGAGTGTGTAAAGGGATCGTCTGAGCCCACAAAGCTGGGAGCCTCTGCCACAGAGGGATCTGTGCACCTGCCTGTCCCATGCCTAGCACAGTGATCTCTGTTCTTTTTTCCCTCATCAGTGGATAAAATGCAAGAACACAATGGTCACGGTGTTGCCAGTGGTTGTGAGTTAACTTCATACATAAGTTAACACTATCTGCATTTCAAATAAGCTGCAAACTTTAAAAAAAAAAATGTAGAACCTTCTCTAAAATTTGTTTCAACAAAATGCTTAAAGCATCCATCTCTGTCAGCACAGATTCCCCTTTCCATTGTATATACATATGCAAACCGTTTAAACCACCCGTTATGTCAAGGATGTGGAATGGAAAGAAAAGTGTGAAGACTGTTTTCCCCATATGTTGAGAAAAAATCTGCAGCAGGCAGTAAATAATCTGGTAACAGGAAAAGTATCTGAAGTTATATTACAAGGTAAAAGACGAGACTGTGGCTGTGAAAACAAACTAAAACAAGAGGAGATAAAATACCCTTTACTAGATAAAGTGATAGCACTGTGATGCCATAGTGTGCTGAAGCATGATGGTGAGGGAATTTCAAGGGTTTGGGAGCTGGCCCAGCTGACTTTGCTGATGCTGGTATTACACAAAGTTCCCTCTTGACTAACCATGTGAAATGTAGCTCTGACCAGGAGACAACCCAGAGAATGAAAGGTCAGAAAGTCTGAATTAGGAAAATGGGAGGTTGGATTACCCTGAGAAGGAGCAAGATGTTTGCCACAGTGGAATATACAGCCAAGGGAAGGAATCCCCACTCTGAGCTTTAACACTGGAGAGCTGTAAATAAATACTTGGAGAATATACTTCATTTGACATTAATAATGCAGTGCCTAAAGTATGTTGGATGTGCTTTAAATATTACATGTGAATCCCAGGCCTCTCTTGTAATAATTTTAGGAAATATCCGTAATCTTGTCATTTTAACAGCAGAACAAGTTTTCTGGCCTTTTCATCTTTCTTGGTGTATTAGGAACTGAGAAATGTGGACCTTCTCCACATAAAAATTGCATTTACTGTTATTATTGCCTTTGAAGCTATGCAAGTAACAGTCTACTTGATTTCAGACAAGTAAAGTAAATTAAGAGAGGTTGAAGACCCTAGCACAATAAAGCTGCTTTGGAGTCATTACAAGACATAAATATAGAGCAGCTCTCAGGTCAAATCCAGGTCTGGCATCAACAGTCACAGCTCCAGCCTCTACAAGAAATGCCTGTAAACATCAGGGTTAACATCATCGATCAATCAAAATTTGGATTGATTGGAAAATAGTTTTAGACTTTGGAAAACAACATTAAGAGTGCAACAGGATCACTGAATCATCAGTGCAAGGCTCTTGTCAACATGATTTTGACTGATTTATTTCACAATTCAAAAGAAGCATTACTGTGCATGCAGATGGAGACTACCTAGTTTTATACAACATAAGTTTGAGAAACAAATCTGATTCACTTTCCTACTTCCACAATTTGCCCTAAATTAAAGAATAAATAGTAAAGGAATGTATGAACACGAAAAACAGTTAGGGGATTTTTTTTTCCCAGGGAGAAATGTGTACACTCTCAGCTAGCATCACTGGGACTTTTGAAGTATGCTTGCAAGAAAACAATTTGTTCTTTAGATATTAAAAGATACTCAGACTGTTGCTGTCAACAATACAAGATGGGCAAGTGACACAATGCCTGCCTGAACTAAATGGATAGATAAAATACATATGGATTACATTTTTGTTCAATTTATCCCATACCTTTGATATTGTTGGATGGTAAAGGTCATGGTGAAGGCTGAAGCTTTCCTTTGATATTATTAAAGCAGCGCTTAATTAAATGAATCCGGAATATATTAAAAGAACACACAGTGTTACTCTCTGTGACACCAGTCCCTTCCCCTCTAAACTAGGGACTGACAGAGATTCAATCCGATACAGAGCCATAATGATTATCATCTTACTTTCTGACTATTCAGTTTACATAGTTGTACTTACATTTTTTTCTGTTTGATACAATCAACATGCTGTTTATTTGCTTAAGCTGTCCATACTGGTAAGTGTATCTGCTCGGTGCTGTGGCTGCAGAGCAGCGTTTCCAACATGCATTGTAATCATCCCATTTCAGTAGTGGTGGGGAGGGAGGCAAAATTGGATGGGGGATTAGGAGAGCAAATTCTCATGTTTATCCTGATACTGTGTGTAACTACAGGCAGGTCACTTCACCTCCATGTCCTCCTTCCCTTTTTGTTTGCTTTGACATGCTTTCAAGTGGGCATTGCCTCTTTCCTTGTGATTCTGTGAAGCCCCCGGTGAGTTTTTCCCCTGATGCTAGCTTTTGATCTTGTAAGAGGAGCCTGAGGGCACTGTGCTGATGTTTTTGCTGTGCTGAATGTCCACATGGCAAATGGGAGGCTGAGCAGGTCAAGCCAGAGGCTCAAACCACAATGGCTCCATTCAGCACCCACAAGCTTCAATCTCACTGATGCCACGTAAAAACTGAGCCCTTCGCAACCCGATGGGGACTAGGGAGCTCTGCGACATGTACCTTCTACTCCATTTTGTAATCTCTAGAGTAAGGTGTGCTAATGGGGGTTACAGTCCTTTTTCACTCTTTTCTGCTTTATCTGCTCTGAGAATAAACAAACATGCTGTACATGCAACCACACACTGGAAGCAGAGAAGATTCTGCAGGAAGCTGTTCAGTGGCGAAGTCATAAATCACACAAGAAATAAGTGTCGCTTCCATGGTCTGTGTTATATGAGGGCTCCCTCAGATAACAAACATCTCCAAAGAGAAGTTAAAAATGGATTCCTATGGCCAAGACTGCTAAAATACAACATTTTGCTGTAGAAGAGGAGGGCTGTAGCAGGGCTCCTGTATTTAAGTTGTCACTGAAGGCAGGAGAGTGCACATGAAAACTGGGGGAATGGTAATGCAGAGAAGAAGAAGAAAGCTGGAAAGAAAAAAGAAAACCACACAAAACTTGAGCTGTTAATCACATCCCTATGCTGATAAAATATTTATGAGATCTCATTCAATTAATTAGAATAAACTATGTAACACTGCAGGAAACAAATTGAAAATTTAATAAAGTAAGTTCAGTTCCAATTTCTTTTGAAGAAAGAAGCTAATTATATTTAGTTCTGTAATTATAACTTTAATTAAAATATAATGCAAAATATTTCATAAAGTGAAAACAGTTCTGTGTTAGAAAATGGAACCTTTAAGACAACTTGCTCCTCGGACAAAAATTCATAACAATTTCAAATGAACATTTTAATACACTTGTTTCTAAAATCTTTTCAGGGTAATTTTAATACAAATCCATCTTAGAAATCCTCATTAGTGTTAGCTTTTATTTAAAAGATGATGTCTTACCTTCCTGCCTCTATCCAGAAATGTTTCTTACTCTATGTTGGGGATGTGTGGTTTACTTACTGTATTTAAAACAGAGACACATTCCTTATTTATGCTTGCCTATTGCAGCCTACAGAACCCAATTTTTATTTAGAGAATAATTTCAAAGCACATTGTAAAGTATATCCACATAGCAGCTGCCTTCACCTGAGCAACAAGGGAAGAGAGCGCCTCAGGCAGAGAGATCCAGGCAGGCACAGGGAAATTTGGGTCTAGCAATATAAAATGAGAACACTAACAAAATGACCTTTTGCTGATGTTTTTGATGATGATTTAATAGCAACAGAGTCTTCTAGGCTTGTGTAAAATGAATTTGTCTTTAGGACTAAAAAAAAAATTTACAAATGATTTCTAATGCACAGTTCACCAGGGAGTCTGGGATGAATGTGCTCTTTCTTAATTCTCAGAGTTTATCTGAACCGTATTTGAAGTCCGGTTGCATTTCTCCCACTTTGTTGGATTCTGATTCAGCCAAGCTCATAAGTATTTTCGTTTAAGATAGAAATGGTAATAAGACACTTAAATATGTTTTTAAATAAGTGTACCATTGAGTCCTGTTCTCAGTGAAATCGTTAGAGTCCTGGACCTTTAACTTTTCTTTAGTTTCCAGTAGGAAAATAGTTACACCAGTGCATGACCTTTGAATCTTGTCCCCCATGTGGCTTTAGCTACCTGCTCTGGCTGGCTGGCTCACAACACTCATCTTTCCATCCCTGACCTGTTTCCTACCATTTATTCTTCATCTCTCAACCTGCGCACCTTCTCTCCCAGCTGGCTCACAAGCCGCAGCTCCAGTTGAGCAGTGGCAGTTCAGGACCACCCAACCTCTTGCACACAAGGCACTTCCACAGTCCCTCCAGAGCATCCTACTGGCAACCCTTCTGTCTTCTCCGCTGCCCACACAGCTGGCAAACACCCACAAGCTGGGCCCTGACCCTCTCACGTTTTGCTTCAGCATGTTAAGCAGTCACCACCATCAGCTTTTTACCTGCCAGTGCTCAAACACAAAGCTTTGCTCGGAAACCATGGGAGTGCTGGAAGTGCTCCTCTGTCCTTCCCGCCTACTTTTTTTTTTTATTTCAGAGTGCTGTGTGTGAAATTAGATCAGACAGTCTTCTACACAGGGCCGATGGCTGTGCCGGGTGGTACTTAGCGTGATCAGCCTCACCGTAGAATAACACTAATTGTAATCACTAGTGGTTTATTTGGCATGAAGAGATTTGGGGTTTTAAAAGAGGTAAATTATATAGGTGTTTGCCTGTGGGACCACCTCTCCCAGCTACGTTAAGCCCTTTCTCCCTAAGCTTTCCATGCTGGGCTTTAGTCTGACTTTTTGGCTAAGAGTGTGTATGTCCTGCTGGCATCTTCTGTTAAATAGTTAAATTCCTGTTAATACACAAAGGAAAAAGAGAGCAAATGGAAGAAGTGCACACAAGAAACTTAAGAAAAAAAAGAAAAAAGATTGCTTTATCACTCTTAGCAGTGTTAACATACAACAGCGATCACTGATGGTATCCGGTACAAAGGTGCTTTTTGCCTCTGTTCTTTTCTGGCTGGAGAAAGAGAGTCACAGACTTTGCTTAGTCTTAATACCAATCCTAGGGACATACCTTTTGCCACCATTTTGAGAAGGAAGAGAGGATCTGACCTCAGATCTTTCTGATTTTCACCTGTGTGTGTCACTGCTATAAAATTGCTTAACTATCGATTTCCAGTGCTAACGAAAACTCCTTCTGTTCTTCCCAAGCAGATCAGATGTAACAAGAGTGAGTCAGTTAAAGTGGTGTTAATTGAACAAAACAGGCACCCAAAATAGAACAGTTTGAAGGAAATGCTGGATTGACATATGCTGTTTTCCTACATTTGTTGAACATTATTGAGCATTTCTAGTGCAGTAATCAGAGAGTAGGAAAATATCTGGGAGTGTTTATTTGATAGAGTTTACATTACACAGCTTGCAATACAGCCAGAGCAGCATTTTGTGATCTTTCTGATCATATAGTTTGCTTTCTTCTCCTCTTTGCCAAGGAACTTGTTATGATCAAAAATGACAGCTGAGTGACCAGACGCTGGCGTTTCAAAGTCTGTCTAATGAAGAAGCACAGTAGCAATGGGAGTCCTCTCAGAAGCTGTGGCACTATTATTGAAGAAGCTGCAGAGCTGACTCCTGTCTGAGGCTGTGGCAGTGGATGCTTTTATCTCCCACAGTCTCTAGTTTGCTCTGCCTGGTGAGTCAATCGGGGTGGTGGCCATTCATCCCCTACACCACAGAGCCCTTTGTCCTCCCGGCCCTTTTTATGATGGAATTTCTCCATCTCAAGGAGAGCAGCTGAAGACACTTGCTCAGATCTAGCTCACTTAATCCCTGTGTGGCAGACCTGGGCTATCCAGTGACATTTCAACCTCCCTGCAGAACTGCAAAGCTAAAGATCTAGGATGGCTGGACTCATCCAGGTGAAAATCAATCTTGAGGTCAACTAAACTGTCTCAGGACATAATTCGTGCAAATCAGTAGTACCTCCACTGAAGTTACTGGAATTACTGCCGTGTCAAACCTAAAGTAATCCTGCTAGAGTCACAGGGTGTATTTTGGTGTAAAAGTAACATTAGAATATGCTTACTTGCTGCCATATTTATACAGACACAATATTTATCACATGTTGCTTTGTGCTTTTGATCCACAAATAAACTCAGTGGACTTAACAGGCCAAGCTAATTTAGGTAAAGATAAATTTTTAAGAAAAATCTTGAACTGTACTTGAGCAAACACACACTTGGGTTGAAATGAGTTTTTTGTTTTTCCCAGATAAGGAGAAAGACCAAATCTATTCCCTTGAAAGGAAAGTTTACTGTTCAAAGTTTTATTCTTTCCAGTAGAGATCAATTCCCAGTGGCCCCCATTGCTGACCAGACTGAACTACAAGAACTGAGCATGCTGAGCAGAGGGTAAAGTGAGCACTTACATTGAGTTAGTTAATATAGAATTATGTATTGTATCTTTGTCATAGTGAGATCAAATCCCCTAATACAGGCAAGAATTTATGCTGTTTTTTCTATGTGGCTGAAGAGAATTAGGCACTCAGCTCCAATTAATTAAATTTGCAGAAAGATGTGGTTTATATTCTTATTTCTGTTGGTACTGTAGTACACTGTATACTATACTGTAGTATAGAAAACATCCGTGGGTGAAGATTGTCTTCTGCTGGGTATTACGGTTATGATGTGCAAAAGCAGGGACCCTTCTGCAGTATTTGCAACCTAAGTATCATCTCTAATCTAAATATAACACATTGTGAGGTCTGCTGTGAATCTGCTATACAACTGTTTTCTCTTTCTGTGCATCTCTCTGCTTTGATATTCTGCCTGTCTGGTTTATGTAATTTCTACACTTTGCTGCAGGAATTAACCTTTACGGTATGTCTGTACAGTACCTAGAATAAAGGGCTGTTAATCTCAGTGGGGGCCTTTGGACAGTATCAACTTGCAAATAAGAATTTAATCTGTAACATGTCTGACCCTATTGTTATCAGTGCTTCTATGCGTCCAAAGAAAAACTCATAACAAAGGGAAACAGACTCAGTTGTCATACAAGAGATGTGAATACTTAAATAGCTGCCTGCTTTCTTTCATATTTTTAAGACTTAAAAGTTCATGGGTTTTTTTTCCCCTGCCTATGTTAAATGAAAACATCTTTACTTGATATTCATCATTCTACAATGGCCATTTCATCACCTAGACAACATGAATAAAAGTTATTATTCTTAGTCATTAGTCACTCAGTCAGGGAAAAGAGAAAAATTGAACGTTTTAGAACATTTTACTTTTCTGTCATTTTAGAGTAAATGACACTCCTAAATGATGGCCAGTCAAACCAACAGAATCTATTAGTAACTTGATAATAAGTGTGAAGGGATGCTGGGACCCAAAGGAGTCTTAAAGTTGCATTTATCAGGCATGTCACATCATTGCTACTGGTAATAAAAGCATTTTTGTTTTATGCTGCAGCATCTATAGAGAATAATATTTTTTGTACTATAGCCAAAAGTGATATTGCTGCATTCATCACACTGTTTGATATGAAATAGCCTAAAAGCACTGGAAATTGGCTGTCATTATTTGTTTCTTCCTTTTTTTTCCTAATCAAGGAGCCTACTACAGTGGTGGGAAAAGTTTGCCTTGTCTTCAAATTAAGGCACATAGACACACAACAATTGTAACATTTTTCCATCAGAAATCTAACGCTTTGTTTCTAGCACTGTCTGAAAGTTTTAGTGTCCTTTCAAGAAGAATATCTATGATTAACTAATTTCATTTTAATTTTGTATCTCCTTCTGAAAATAAGATTTAGTGTGTTTGGGTTACTATTACAGTCTTTCCTGGTAAAATCTTCATTGGCTGTAGTGAAAATTCTGTGTGTTTGGGGAGTGCAAGATGATGATTTTGGATGTCAGCTTCCAAGTGTTAAAAATCAGAAAGTAGTCAGTTGCTGTGAAAGTAAGAAAATGATTTGTTTTTCCCTCTTTATTCAATCTTTTAAACAAGATAATTTAAACAAGGACAGGTCACAAGGTGCAACTACGAAGGTCTTTGTGCTATAGTACTATTGTGGAAACCCCTGGTGAAGGGGTAGTGTGTACTGCTGAAAGTAGTTTTCCTTGCTGGCATAGCTGATGCTGATATAAACTAAACTCTTTTGGGGGGGATTTTTGAAGTATGTAATTTTTTTTTTTTTTTCAGGCCTGAAAGGCACAATAAGACCAAGCTGAACTTTTCAGTGTAGTCTTGGCTCATAGCACCATGGGAACCGACTGCTGAGTTGTCCATGAACTCAGACTATGATGGACTCTGTTCTTCCTAAAAAATAAGAAATACTGGTAGCAGTAAAAAAATGTTAACTGGGGGGAGCGGGCGAGAGGGGACCCCCCCCCAAAAAAAAAAAACCAAACCCCTAGAAGAGTCTTTCTTCTTTTCAGCTGACTTCCTTGGCAGGAAAAAGATCCATCAGTTACTTTCAATTGATGGGTCATGGCCTTGTGCTCTGTGTCTACTATACAGCTGCTGCAAATTTGCATGGAAAATTTTGTGCAGTTTCCTGTGGAAATGTAAGGCTAGGATAGGCAAATGCATCACAGGAGCTCACTTAATAGCAGAGAGGAAACAGAGCACATTTATCATATTGAATTCTTTCCTACTGATATTCATCATTTGCATGTAAAAACGCCATCTGATTTTCTCCCTCATAAACCTGGTGTGATGTTTTCCTTTTTTCCTGTTGTTGTTATTTTGGTTTGGATTTAAATCTGTCAGTTTTGAGAACTTATGCTTTTTAAGCCCCACTGCACTCTGGAAGTAGAAACAAATGGGATTTTGAAGGACTGGGGAAGTTAAAATACTCTTTGTTGAGTGTGCTTGTGCAGCATGATGGATTTTATAATTACTCGAGCCTGTTCCTGGTGGTGGGGTTGCTCTTTGAAGCTAAATTCTACTCTGACCATTTTTTTCAGACTACAGAATTTGTCATATTGACTGACTCTGTTAAGATCTGGCATGTCTTATTAACGCTCTTCAGCAAAGCAACCCACTCTTTGTCTGAAACATATAGTCAGGCAAGACTGTTTGAATAGCTAGAGCAACCTTTACACTTCTTAGGGGCATGATGGTGCCAATATTGTGAATAGCTCTCTGCACTTCCTTCACATTAATCTTACTCTGTCTTTATAACGTGCAGACATATCAGCTGACTCCATGGGACATTCAGTCCAGTAAGAGTATGATGCTGTGACAACTTAATTCAGGTTTTTAGAATTTCATGCAACCAGACAATAAAAAAAGCATACCATGCAGAAATGTAGAAAAGCACCACAAATGCAGAAACACTGTATCATTAGTATGGGTGGCCACAATTAAACTGGATGAACAGTTTATGCCTTCCTTTTCCTCAGTTCTTATGTAATTATTGCTGGTTCTTTGCACAGCAATTAAGGACTTGCAGATGAAGCAAGCTGTCACTTTGAGGTCAAATATGTCACTCACAGAATATGGCGCTAAGGAATGGCTCTAATCAAATAAACTAATTTGTAAATAACACTAATTCATTGAACTCAAGAACTCTCTGTATGAAGCTATTCAGCCTTCCAGAAGATATGACACACCTCAAATCACTGGTTGAAATATCCAACAGTTGCTACAGCCTGCAGACCACACCAAGAAATCATAGAATCACAGAATCATGGAATGGTTTGGGTTGGAAGGGACCTTTAGAGGTCATCTAGCCCAAGCCCCTGCAGTGAGCAGGGACAGCTTTAACCAGATCCGGTTGCTCAGAGCCCCGTCCAACCTGACCTTGAATGTTTCTAGGGATGGGGCATCTGCCACCTCTCTGGGCAACCTGTGCCAGTGTTTCACCACCCTCAACATAAAAAATTTCTTCCTTATATCTAGTCTGAATCTACCTTCTTTTAGTTTAAAACCATTACCCCTTGTCCTATTGCTACAGGCCTTATTAAAAAGTCTGTCCCCATCTTTCTTATAAGCCCCCTTTAAGTACTGAAAGGCTGCAATAAGGTGTCCCCAGAGCCTTCTCTTCTCCCAGCTGAACAACCCCAACTCTCTCAGCCTTTCCTCATAGGAGAGGAGTTCCATGCTTCTGATCATTTTATGAATGCCTTCATGAATAAACATGCATATCACCCTACACAGACTTAATTTCTTCTACGTTCCCTTTCCCCAACAACATTCCCTTCTGGAGCTGTTTCTGGCAGAGAACAGTTTGTGTGGCCCTAGGGTGACTCTTGTGCGTGCTGTTTTCTGCCAGTGGCTGTTTTCCTAAGCATTCCCTACCCCTTACTCTGGTAGCATTTGCCGATTTATTTCTGAAAAGATAATGCATACACTAGCAGACAGTTCTGCTATAATCATGTCTCAGCAGTTGTCTTTGGTCACCAGTAATGAGAAAAAAGGAACGAGCTTGAGAAAATGCACTAATTAGTTCCTGTAGATCAGAACACTTCTCAGCTGAAATAAGCCATGTGTCTTCACAGAGCTAATGTCATTGCACTGAAATGCGGGCTTTTTTGAGGAAAGAAATTGCAGTATGTTTTAAGGGACAAACGAAAATAATTTTATTATGCAAAACAAACAAACTGCAGTAGACTGAGGAGAGGAAGTTCAAGGTTTGTATCTCAAAATCTCAGAATCAAATATGCTTGTATTTATATATTTATATTTTTATGTATTTATAGTTCCTATTTTGTTTGTTATGCTCTGTGCTCTATGGATATTTGCAGGCTGGGTTTTGTACGCTGCTTGCAAAAATTCACCTTTTGCTTTTTGGGTCCTCAGTTTCTTTCTTGCTGGTTTCAAACATCACTCCCTCTCTTATTGGATTTGAACTAAGCAAAATGACCCACTTCTGCTTTTGTTAGTATTTGCATGCAAAGCTAGAGGTATTTGCAAAGAATCTATTAATTTATTCTACAAGAAAATGCTGCTACTATTGTGAGCAAAGACAACTTTTCCATGTGAGCACAGTGAAATTTCCCCAGGAGCAAGCCACAGATGCGTTTCACTGAGGCAGTTTGCCATTTGTTAGTGGAAACATTTTGCGGCTTCTAAAATATCACTTCTTTCAGAAGCAGCTGCCTCAGTATCCACTGCATGTTCTATTGAGTAAGTTAGGTGTGTGGATTGCTGACATCCATTGCATGCATGCATCTACCATATATATGCACTCAAACTTATCTACCTATACCCCATTTAAACAGAAGGAAAGCAAAATAGTGACATTTTCCTGCCCAGCTATTTCTTGGCATATGTTTACCACTTTGCATCAGGGCTGTGTCCCCTACCTCTTGCTATAAGAATGAGTTATGAGTCAAACTAAAGGTCATAGAATCATAGAATCATAGAATCGTTTAGGTTGGAAAAGACCTTTAAGATCATCCAGTCCAACCATTAACCTACACTACCAAGTCCACACAAAACCAATCAAGGGTAGACTAGACTAAACCATGTCCCAAAGTGCCACATCTACCCGTTCTTTGAACACCTCCAGGGACGGTGACTCCACCACCTCTCTGGGCAGCCTGTTCCAATTCTTGACCACCCTTTCTGTAAAGAAATTTTTCCTAATTTCCAACCTAAACCTCCCCTGGTGCAGCTTAAGCCCATTTCCTCTCGTCCTATCACTAACTACTTGGGAGAAGAGACCAACATGCCCTTAGCATCACAGGAATCGTATCATCAAAGCAACTAGAGGAAAGATATAGATGTGGACTTTCATTTTACACTTAGCACTCAGTGAATTCTTTGGATTCCTAGATACAAACAAAAAATACAAAAAAAAATGCAAACAAGACGATGAGCTTTCACATCAAATGTAACCAACAACAGAGGGAAAGTTACTGTAACATAGAGAATCTTAAAATTTCCATTGAAGTTATTTTTCGTGGTCACTTGAGTAGGAGAGAAAAGCTGTCAGGAAGTGTCTAAAAGCCAGCAAGCCTATCTTGTTTCACACCTCTGTCTGCAAAGTAGGTGTTTCCTCTTCAGTGAACCAATGGAAGGAGTCTGGTACCCCTCTGTCTGATCTTTCCTGACTCAGCTGACATTCCTAAGGTCTTTCATAGTTTGGACTGCATATCACCATCAGCTACAGTGTAGTTCAGGTACGGAGGGGAAGGAAAGTTCAGGGACTCATGAACAGGTTTAATAGAATTTAATATCAAAACTAAAAATTATATCAGGTCTATTCTGTTCGGAACATTTGTAAGTATTGTCCTTTTGTGATCAATGGGAAATACTTTTTCTGATACTTGGCTGACTGTTTTGCTGTTTCTGTTTAGTTAGTCTGGTTATCTGCCCTTGAGAATGCCTTATAAAGTTTGGACATAGCAATCTTATTTCATCCAGGCAAGTGGAGACTCTCTGGATCTGGACAAATATCTGAATTCTTAAATTCTTCATTCTTGTGAAACTTTACATAAGAACTGATAATCTAAACAGTTAAGCTAACATACAGTTAAAGGTCTAAGAAGGCTAGAATGGGTAACTCTTAATCCTTAATTTATTACTGGATGTTTATGACCACAAGGCAAAGTTTCCTAAATAAATGGGAATGAAGGCTATCACTTACAGTTCATCAATTTATACTGATAACATATCACTGTATTTATTATCCACCATTACACAGAGCATTCAATTAATTTGGTAGAGAGTAGACCCAGATGCACTGTCTTCCATTCAAGCTGTGAGTGTTAAAATGTCACTCATCTTTAAAAAGAAAACTGCTGAATGTTTTTGCATGTTCACCAGTTTGCTGCAGTCTTGTATTACTTGTGAAACTTAAGTGATGGCATTTCTGGGACAATCTTGTATGCAAGAAACTCAGCATTTCCATCTTCTAGAAGAGGCACATCCAGTGGTGACATTAACAATGATGCATAAAACAGCAATGATAAAGTAGACATTACATTTCCTAGTCTAACTCTGAGTAATTATGCTTTGAGAGACACCTAGGTTTCTTCAGTTGTTTCTATAGCATCTTTGTATTTGTGTATACAGTCTATGTGTATGTAGTTCCAAATCAAAGCTGATGAAGGTGGGAGGAATATAGGAAGACAGAAGAGTAATGTTTGCAGGAAAAGACCTTAAAAAAGGAGAATTTCACTTATCTGGACAGCTGGATTGCTGTGGAAGGCAATATTTGACGGAAGACCCATGCAAATGTCAGGGAAGACAGCAATACGTTCTGACAGCTATCAGAGATCTAACAGAAAGATGCCTCTGAAAAGTAAAGTGAAGTTCTACAGCAGCAACATCTTCAGTGTTGTCTGTAGAGTGGAGATGTGGCAGGTAAGACAGAGTAGAAATTGGATGCTTTGGTACAGCATTTCTAAAATCTGTCTGGAACTGGAGAGCAGGGTGGGGAATTGTTAAGCAGATTTTTTGCAGATCTACCAACCAGATATTTGAACCAGATATTGTACAGCAAAAAAGGATACAATTTCTATTGAATTCATCACTTTTCCATATTACTCAAAGCTTGAATAAGCAAGGTGTCAGCTGTAGCTCACAGGGACAGTGAAGAAAAATGGAAGACAAGACTATGGCAGGTTGGGGTGTTAGGACTGAATACAGAAAGGGAGGACATCATCTGAGCTGAATTTGAACAGAGTCCACACAACTGAGATGCAAACGTGTCACCTCCCAATCTCTCTGCACAAAGGAACGTACATGGTCAAAATAACCTGGTACTGCAAAAAAAGTGCCCAATTACTGCAGAATGAGTTGAAGAAGTACAGTGTTATGACCTTTCTACTTGGGAAGACTCATAGGATATAGTAGCTCAAATAACCACTGTTCCTACTGCTACAGTCATTCTTGTATCAAAAATAAATCAAGATTCGTGCTTATCTTTCTGGATAACACTTTATATTGTAGTGAGAAGGCCTCTGTAAATAATCATGCTTCAAGGACCTTATCTCCCTGTTTAGTCTGTTCTCCTAGGTAAGGAATAGATGGTATAATGCAGTCCCTGCAGCTTACAAAGGATCAGAGAGCCTGCTTTCCTAATTGTAGGAAGAGGGCAGTGTTTCTTTCAGTTCTAAGCATGCTTTTTTAAGAAAGGAAGGGGCAGTGTGAGTGAAATACCCAAGATGTTAATCTGGAGGAGGATTTTTATCACATGTAGACATGCTTCAGATGGGATGAGAGAAATTCTCAGTCTTGCCCACATAGGGAAATATCAGAGCCATAGATTTAAGGGAGGAAGCATGTATCTAGCTTAGGTGTATTTCCTGGCATTTTAATTTTATATCTACATAAATTTCTGGGTGCTTTGTAGGTAACTGCATCTACCCATCTGATTAACCCTTGGACAACTCTTATCTACAAGTGCAGCCAAGAATGTAATTATTTAGAGCAGCACATTGTATCAATACTCTACAGCTCATCAATGAATGGGTATTGTGTAGGTACTAAGATACAGGTCAGACTATACTATTAGATTATGTCAGACTTCAGGAATTCAGGGATATAGTCTCAAAGTATGTGAGTGTTTGAAAAACTGACTCTAAGTATAGTGCTGCCTTCCATCTCAGTTTCCACCAGTAGTCCTCCAGGGTATTTGGTAATATGAAATTCTGTCTGATATTCAGGTTTTTTCATTTTGCTCTTGAACCTTTCTCCTTTGAAAAACAGTGTTAAGCAGAGGTTACTGGCTAGTTTTTCTGTCAGGTGAGCAACCATGTTTTTTACACCAATTTATCCTGCCCCCCTCTCCATCTAAATCATCCCTGACTTAAAGATCACTGTTAAATAGTGTATTTTTATAACATGAAATAGGAATGATTGCTATCTGGCCAAGTGGAACTGAAATAAGATCCCACAGTTTGTGATAATACCTTCAGAATGTGTCCTGAGGGCTGCTGAGCCACTGCAGTTCTATTGATTTCAAGATATTGCATACAAGTTCTTAAAATGTGTTATTAAATAGGATTTTCTCCTATTATTTGTTAGAAGTAGAATGTGAAACACCCCACACAAAGTCACAGTGGAAGGACAGGTAAGGAGGCAGGTGAGTATGACTTGAGTCACTATAATACGGATGATGCCCATTTTGTTCTAATGCAACCAGGTTTGTATGAAACACAACCATAGCAGTTCACAGGTGGATCTCTCAATTTTGTTGTATGCCAAGTTCATACTCCTTTGACTCTTTCTTGAGATTTTTAATCCTGCAATTTAAGGGAAATGAATTTCAGCTGCTGGCTTTTGCATTGCTTTCTAATAACGGTAAAATTGCCCAGGTGCTTTGGAAATTGCCCAAGGATCATGAACTACAACAAACCTTTGGAAAATATTGTTATAAGTTCCAGATGCTCTTAGGAGTGTTTCCAACAGCCTTCAGTGAGAAAGCCTGGAAACTGTCCAAAGCTGGTAAATGCATCTAATTCCCTCCAGGTCCAACAGCTACTACAACCTCCCTTGGAGCCTTGAACCATAAGCACACTGTACTTTTGTTGGGTAACTCAGACTTTCCTTTAGTGGATGATCAGAATGTAATCATATTAGCAGTGAATTTTACATTAAAGCAATCCCAAAAATACTACCAATCACTTCAAGTTTATGAACCACATCTCTCAGAAATGAATGTGAGTAACAGGAATTGTGTAAGTCAGATAATCTTTCCAGCTGCAGAGAACTCTGCTAGCAATTGTTTTAAGCTGTTACTGGGGGATGAAAGCACTGTTTTAGCTGTTGAACGGCTAAATAAATGGGGCTTTTTCTTACACAGCACTGTTTTTTTTTTTCTTTTTTTCTGGCCATCACCTGATTAACTGTGTATTTTAATTTGATGCTGTAATGGTTTACCTCAGTTTCTCTCTTACTGCTTTTAGACCAGAGGCATTTTATTTCATTTACTTACATTCCCTAATACTTCCCTATTACGTATTTCCCATTACGATGATCACTACTGTTTTGAATAGTTCTTGATCTGAAGGATACTGCAATTATTTTACCCACGTGAGTTTCAGCCTTGATGGGGTACAGAGCAGGACTGCTATTTTGTCTAATAGTAGGTTTTATATATTAAATCCTTTCCTCTGACCTGTACCATAGAGCCATTCAAAACTAATAGCTGTAAAAATGTTTGGCTGTGGGCCCATGACTGACTGTGTTCTAGCTGTAACAGCTAACCAAGTCCACCTGCCCAGCCAAGGCATAGCTGGGGACAGTAATATCAACTCTGACAGCTAAATCCAATTGGGCTATCTGTTGGGAAGACCAAGAGCAAATACCTGTTCAGATACAGAACTCAGCTAAGCTGTAGCTGCCAACCTGAGGTTTTTCTCACTGGATGGGGCAACATAGGCTGGTGCAGGTTTGTATGTGTACAAGTCCAAAACAATCGATAGAGGCTTCAACCATCAGCTGGGGGATTAAAATTGGATTGCAAGTGCCCCTAGACCTTCCAGCTCTCTGTCTGATCCTGGTTGACATGTCTTCATTCTATTTGCAGGGACACCAGAACATCTTATGAAAGACTCCTAAAACTATTCCATTTCCAAATCAGTGCATTAAGTGAACCAATCTCAGATTATCTAATAGACCAAACAGAAAACTACCGAGTCTGATGGTTCCTCACAAGCTGTCCAGTTATCCCCACAATGGTGACATCTACCATCCATGTGATAGGTGAAAACCTGGGGGCAGTGACCTCTTGGTCTGGCAGAACGCAACCCATCCTGTCATGTGGGCACAGTCCCATGGTTTACACTGATAGTTTAGGGGCTTGAGCATCCATGTAGACAAACTTCTAAATTTATAATCCATAGGGGATGTTTTTCAGATCATGGGTTATAATCAGTTTCCTTCTAAAGGATTTTATCTTTGTGGATGTACATGAAATCGTGGAGAGGTTTTCTTGCTTCAGTGCCTTTTCTGGCAGAAACTTCAGGACAATAAGATGATCTTGCTCTAGTCTCATCCAGATGCTATTTTAATCTTTCCTTATAGGAAGACTAAAAATCACTAAATGTTAGGAAAGGAAATGCTGAAAACTTAATTCTGTTAGCATAACTTTTCAGGGATTTTTACTTTCACCTGCTTCCAATAACTCATTGGTACTTAGATTATTAGGCTTTGAAGCTGTGTACTCTGCCTGGGATTTGGGTTTTAAATATGGACAGGCTTCAAAATGGAGTGTTAGACTGCATCAACAATGTTTTTCATTACACAAACTCTAAATTTTGTGTGTAAAAGTATTTTTTTCTTGCAATTTTTCTTCAGTGTTTGTGGTGACTGTAATGTCACCATCTGTTCAAGAAGAAACAGAATAAGGTGCCAGCTCAGATGTGTCAGAGAGACTAAAGCCCTGTAATGTTCCAAAATTTCATATTATGATAAATCTATCTGGTTTCATTTAATATATGTCTATACTGGTTATTTTTTATAGTCAGAATGCCCAACTGTAAGAGTCGTATGTAAGAATCTCCTGACTGGGTACTTGGGGTGAACTCTTGGCTCCAGAGAAGTTGAAAGCAGCTTTTTTTCTGACTTCAGTTTGCAAAGTTTCTGAAGTCAGCTCTAAAAATTACCCGCTTATTTTGGGCCTGCTTAATAAAACACTTCAGTTCAGAATAGACATTGCCTTAGCAGATCAAGTTGTGTTCAGTCTAGTCCTGCATTTCAGCTGTAGCAGTTATCAACCTTTGATGCTTCAGTAAGAGTGGTGCTTCTATTTTATCCTTGTCTGAGATAGTGTTGTCATCAGAGATGGGATTATACTAGGTGTAAGGTCTTACACCTTGGCACATGCAGTTTTCAAGTCCAAGTTTTGTGACTAAACGATTAATTGTGCGTACTTGTTTTATTTAGTGACTTTTGGGTGGGTGCTGACCCCTTTGAAAAATTAATCATAGACAATTTTTTTACTGCAATAACTGTTTCTATTATTAAAATATTTATAATAGGAACTATTTGAAGAGGTCCCTTTATGTAAAGGGATATTTGCCAAACAGATTGCACAGGAAGCAATGACTACAAGATCTATACGCAAGCTGCTTGTTTCTGTAAAAAAATCCAACAGACTGGATGTCCCCTTTGGAAACAATCAAACCAAACTGGAACCTGCAGGGGGGACCATATCCAACTGCATTTTAACAGGATCCTCTTCTGGCATTCAGATCCGTTAATCTATATAATCTGATAGTTTTTAAATTCTTCTACTCATTCAGTGTCCAAAGCACGTATGAGATTTCTTCTGACACGAAGAATCCTCTCCTCTGACAATGAGGAATAGCTGAATATATTCCCTTGCTAAGGCTCCAGAGTTTATCACAATGTTAAATTTCAAATGACAGAAAAGAATGAAACTATGGTCATGGTGATACTTGCATCAACAAAGAGTGCTGTCATCTCTGTGCATCTCAGGAGGTTCTCAAGGACTTTTGGCTTCAAAGTCTTATTAGGATCTTTACTATTCTGCCCCAAATAGAGTTTCAACCTGTGCACTGTGATGTTGAATACATTCTCCTGCCAGCATGGAGCTAGTGCAGCTACCGCAAGTTCAGAAGTAATTGTAGACATCAGAACAGGGCGTGAAGGTCTGGCTGAGGAACTGTTCAGCCTTGCAGATATTTTTAGTTGGCTGAACATCTCACTTAGTGTGACTTTTAGAAATACTTTTAAGGAGATTTACATAATAGTTCACTTCTGTGTGCAGAAGGAATATTTCTCAAGATTAATGTTGCAGAAGTTATAAGGAATGCCTGTACTGAGTACCTAATGATGACAGCCAGTGAAAAGGTTAGTGTTCAGATTATTCCAAGAATCCTCCCCAGAAGTGTTTCTTACCTTGTCTTCTGAATCTGGCTATTGTTGGATAGAAGGATCAGACCTGGTATAGGAAAGCCTATTCTCCTAAATACTGACTTGACCAAATAGAAATTGAAAAGACATAAGAAAAGAAATAAGCTCTGTCTTCTAATGAAGGTAAGCAAAATATTTGCCAGTAAGCACCTCACTAGAAATTATCATATGTTGTCATTCTCCTTCAATAAACAATTTGAATTTAAGGTTTAAATTCAAGAAAGGTTTAACAAAATTGCCAAGCACTGAATAGTATGAAGATTTGATTCAAGCATAGCTAGGTAATAAATCTGCTTAATTTCACTCTAATGTAAACCAGCCATCAAGTTCATAAATGCAAGTAAAACACAGTAATTTTCCTTCAGGTAACTAGGCCAATTTGTGAGTGCTATCTGGGTAAGAAATGGATGTATCTTGATAGCAAGTACATCGTATCAAAATGGTTCCTTTTTTTATGTATATAGCAGATTCAGCAGCTACTCCATGTAAGAAACCTGACATGTACTTTAGGGTCAGACATTATTTGGAGAAATAGTTTTAGAACGATCTGTCTCACTTTGGAGAAGAACCAGTGCAACTGAAATGATCGTTCTTTCTAGCTGGACAATAGCTTTAGCACATTCCTCATTGTCGTGGTTTAGCCCCAGCCAGCAGCTAAGCACCACGCAGCCGCTCGCTCACTCCCCCTGCCCCGATGGGATGAGGGAGAGAATCGGAGGAGTAAGAGTGAGAAACACTCCTGGGTTGAGATAAGAACAGTTTAATAATTGAAATAAAGTAAAATAGTAATGATAATAATAACAGTATAATAATGATAATAACAATAATAATATACAAAGCAAGTGATGCACAATGCAGTTGCTCACCACCTGCCGACCGATACCCAGCCAGTTCCCGAGCGGCGATCGCTGCTCCCTGGCCAACCCCCCCAGTTTCTATACTGAGCATGACGCCATATGGTATGGAATAGCCCTTTGGGCAGTTTGGATCAACTGTTCTGGCTGTGCCCCCTCCCAGTTTCTTGTGTACCTGGCAGAGCATGGGAAGCTGAAAAGTCCTTGACTAGCATAAGCAGTACTCAGCAACAACTAAAAACATCAGTGTGTTATCAACATTCTTATACTAAATCCAAGACACAGCACTATGCCTGCTACTAGGAAGAAAATTAACTCTATCCCAGCTGAAACCAGGACACTCATGAAAAGCAGCAGGTGGGATTCAAACAGCTTGTACAGTTTGGAGGGCAGGAATGCTCCTGAGATACTGCATCATGGAAGATTTTGTCAGTTCAGCAACTCCTCTATTAAAACAAACAAGCAAAGATAAAAACCCAGAGTAGCAATGCTAATAAAGTACAAATCTGTATGAGTTGTGGTATTTAAAGTGCAATCTGAAATATAAAGCATGCTTCAATAGTTACATTAAATGTAATACTTCAAATCCAGATACTTTAGTATCTCTACAAAATGAAAGTAGGAGATGATAATCTTCAAAATCCCTAAGGCTACTTTTTTTCGGCATTTTTAACCAAGAGCTTAATCAGTACAAGGAAATGGGTGAAAAAAGCTTTAGGCATATATAAGCCAACCTAAAACTCATTGTGACAAATCTCATGCAATGGACAGGATCGGATGATACATACAACCATGTCAAAATCCTTTTTTACACTGAATGAAACAGAAGCCTCTGGGCGTGTGAACTCAAGCATGTGAAGAAGTGAGCAAATGTTTCTAGAGCAGTTTAAGTTTTTCATAACCTGTTGAGTTTGTTCTTTTAGTTCACTTTAGAGTACGATACCTACAGCTGTCTCAGGTACAAAGTAGTGGGTGCTTAAAAACTGTAGAGTAATTATAAAGAAGACAAGATCTGAGGTCAGATCTCTACATTTTAAAATAGTTTTGTCTCCTGTCACACTGTCAGTCGTATCACTATTAGTGGTTGGTACCTAAAACCAGAAGGACTGAATAAAAAGTATAATGGTGTAAGCCAGTTGTTCCCTGATATAAAAAGGGGGGAATTAATGTTTGACCCCTGTGAGCTGACTGGCGTATGTCTAGAAGTGTGAGATTTAATTAAACAGATGGTAGCATTCATTACTGCTTTAGAAATGTGATTAATCGTTATAAATGTTCTAGGTCCTTTAGAAGAATGACTAGAGCATCTGGCTATCCACACTGAAACAGTGTACACCCACCTGACAGGAATCCGTCTCCATAACGTAGATGATACTTGTGTTTATGTTAATTACTTTGCATCTTTATGCTTCAGTTGAATGGACAAGTGCTGGCACATTCTTTTAAATAAGGCAGATCCATTCTGAAGTTGGACTGCATTTAAATTCCATCTACTGTTGAATTTTAGCATCAACAAAAAGCATGAAGCAAAAAAATCCAACCTTAACCCACCAGTTTTCAAGAAGCCTGGAGATGAAATTTGATGTAGACTTTTAGACTAGCAAAAGGCAAAGTGCCTTTACCTGTTGTGGGGGTACTTTACTGAATCATCAGATCAGTTAGGAACCCCATCACTGTAAATCCCGGGTAAGTGCACTAACATTAGTCCTAAAGTGTTCTAGCTGACATGCTCACCAACTTATTTCAAAATAGCTCTCATGTTACCCATACCTGTGATCCAGCTTTATCAGCAGTCAATGAACAGAAGAGCTGCCCATCTCCAGTTCTCTGATTTTCATGTATATCATCCTAACACTCATGACCACAGGCCAGGTGTCTTAGGAGTATTCCTTACGCAGGTGCTTGGTAAGTGCCTAACAACTTGCCTGTGTTTTTCTGAGGGGACACAGCATGAACTCAGGAGGAGCTTGCTAATGCTGGTCAGCCCCTTCTGGTGGGTAAGTACCTTTCCTTGGATGGTTATGAGCATGGTGATTTATTTGCTTCAAATAGATACTATATCTTTTAGTCCTCTATATTTACCTATGTTCCGTCATTTAGTTCCATCTGCTGTACATGGGAAATTGAGTCTTTATTTTAGAATCCAGTTCTGCAAAACTGCTATCAGCTTGAGGCTTTCAGAGATCCACAGTGCTTAAACCTGGACAGGACCTGTGTTCTTAGTCTGTTCTCTAAAGTGCACGCCTCAACTTAATTAATTTGTGTTCTCCAATTGCACACTGCTGGCTGATTTCCAAAGTATATAGCAATCATGCAGGAGATGTTTGGTGCCTTGCAGGATGGGAAGATTCCCATGCGGCTCTCTGAGGTTCCTCTTCTTGGGAACATTTCAATCATGCTCAAAGAAGTAAGAGATGAGACCAGCTTGAGGCTGAATGATAGCCATCAGGTTAGTAGCCAGTGTTGCAACACAAGTACTGTAGACTTAACTGATAACCAAACTATATAGGTTTCTATACACATTTTTCATTTGCTAGAAGTCACATTAAGAGCCAAAGATACTTGGACAAGCCAGATTGCTCTGTTTCTCTTGTTCAGCAGATCAATGGATTAATACTATCATTTTCATCTGACTCTTAAAGGCTTACAGAAATAAACTTACTTTAGAGGATTACCTTCTAGTTTCTGTGCATTTATAAATGCCATCTGTTCATATCTGCGAGCTGGGTGTTATGGTAACCTGAGTCTTTTAAACTTGAGCTAATTGCAGAGTACATGCCCATATTCATGGAGCACATATGCATGTGGGTGCATAATGCTGGCATGAGGATGGTGACAGGGAAAATCCAGAATATTGGAAACGTTTGAATGGATCTTGCCTGCCACAGTGGTCTGGTTGGAAGCAAGGAAGTCCTCTCCTCCACAAGCCCAGGAAGCAAGGAAGGTTACTTGTAATACTACAGCATGCCCAGAGGCCAGGTGGCAAGGGCTCTGCTCTTTTGACAGTGTAAATCAAACTTTGGAGAAAGATGAGGGCAAGGCAGAAGCCTCTATGCTGAAATTTTCTTTTTCATATAAACTTTGAGATATCTTGTGGGTGATTCAATGTGAAAGAGTCATCTGTTCAGTTCATTCCATCTGTACAAGGAAAAGCTCATGATTACTGTGGCCATGGAGTGAATTTAAATCACCATGCACACAACTCCGTGTGCATTTACCAAACTTTTTAGGTTATTCTTCATAGAAAGTCATTTGGCATATGTACACAACATTTTCTCAAATTATTTTTGCTCTTAAAAGTGTCTTTCAGCATGTGGCCATGTATCTACATAATAAAAGTTAATAAAACAATTTCACAAAGCTGGACAGGTACACAGCCTCATTCCCCATAGTTGACTGTTGTATTAACTAGTATCCTGCTACTGTTTTCCTCTTCTGTGCACCCATTAATTATGGATCAATTATTCAATTCTTTAGGAACTCAGGTGATGCCTGGGCTACTGAGTTGTGAAATTAAAGCAATGCCACAGTGAACAGGAAAGAACGTGCATTTACTTTAGAACCATGATCCTACGATACTGATATTCCTAGGACAAAAGCATTTTTCTTCAATCAATAATTAAGCCAATTCATATGAATGTCCTTTTCCTCACACTGCTTCTACCTGTTCTAGCATAACACTTATCAAGCTCTTCTTTCTCAGCAACAATCTTTCCACATTTCTTTTATGGCACAATCAAAATCTCAAAGCCAAATGCCTGTTATCACCATAGGCATAATTCACTGTGCTCTATATTTTTCCTAAATGAAACACAGCACAATTACCAAAAGAACAACTGCTTTACAAAGTGAATCTTGTAGTTCAGTAAAATTTAGCCACTGTGGATCAGCTCAACAAATAAAGTATTAATTTGCTAGTTGACATGCTGGAAAGAGTGTGAAACCAAAATGAGAGCGGTGGCCTCTCAGCTGCTGGGACCAGGAGGAGTAGCACTCTCCAACACATTGCTCATTTTGCAGTCAGTCTCTTGCTTATGATTTCACTTAGGTTCCTGTAATATTTAGCTGGTTAAGTCAGTTCCTCTTTACCTTTGGGGAGTGAAATTTCTGATGACAAGTCTTTTGTTAGTAAAAATTGTTTGCTTTTGAAAAATGTTCTCTAGTGTAAGAACCTGAAGAAAATCAAAACACAATATTTACACAAAATAAAAATATGCTAACAAATAAAGATAATGGCCTGTTTTTCATTGCTTTACCCTTTGTTCAGTCATCTACATCAATCAAATTAAGCAATTAAGCAAATTACAGGAAAGAATCTAACACTTTACAGCTTTTCTTGCATGGGGCAGCAAGGGAAATGAAGCTGATATTGTTTTCAAATATCTGTTATTTTGCTAAAGTGCCAAATCTTTAAAGAGTACCATATTCAATGCCCAGCCTCCCTAGCATCAACTGCCATGTTGTAGATTATCTTAACAATACAGTGCGAGGTCATGCTTGTATTTATAGGTGGGAAGGTTCTGCATGTATGTCTCCATCAGGACTGAAACTGGTGGCTGTCTTACCAATTTGTTGCATTTGCCCTGAGCCTGTGATGTATGACAGACCACACAGAATGCCACTGGGGTGAGCACAGGTAAAACTGTGGCTCCTAGAAGTTCTTATAAGTACAGCAGGTGTCATTAACCCTGGGAAGTGTGGCACTGCTATCTGTGCTGCTGAGAACCAACCTGCTGGTGTCAGAATTCATTAAAACCTCAGGACAATGGGTACAAACCAGTTTGTGCCAAGATTTCCTCCAGTTCCATTACAAAACGCTGCTTCTGTGCTATGTAGTAAAGGGTTGTTCACACCACCACCCTGAGGCTGCCTTGGGCATCTCAGCAAAATGCTACTTAGAACCCCCAAATCTGGAAGCCCAACTTTCCTCTATAGTTAGTGGGAAACAAGTTAAGGGCTTCTAGTTCATTCATGACACCAAAGTTAGATACCTGACACTGAGTGGGTTTAAAACCTCGTAACTCTCTAAATCTTCCAGGTGCACACATGTCATGTTTGGCTCTTGTCAAATCTTTCAGCCTTCAAAAATGTTTTTAGTGCTCAATCTCTGAAGTATAGTTTAAAATTATGACCCAGAATGCCAGGCTTTAAAAAAATGTTGATTTTCTTTTCTTCCTGCTAGGTTATCTGGAATTCCCACTTGAGTAAAGCAGAGCTGTGGCCTGAAAGATATGTTTGTGATTCAAGCTTATTTAGAAATAAAAATGATTTCTGGACTTTCTGTTTTGTTTTGGGTTTGGTTTTGGTTTTTTTGGGGGGGTTTGTTGTTGGTTTTTTTTTTTCCCCAGAGAGGAGATCATGACCTTCTGTGATGGGAAAGGTTCTCTTCTCTCATGTGGTCTGTCATGGTGTGAAGTGTATAAAATGAAAGCTCAAAGTGTTTCTTTTTTTCCTTTTTTAGGTTTTATCATTTTAAATGGCAAGAAAACTTACTCCAGGGTAGTCACATAGCAATGATTTTTGGATCATGTAAGAAGACTACAGTATTGTGCTGTTTTGGCTGGGCTTGTACATATGATACTTCCAGAGGTTCTTGGTGAGTGAGAAGCAACAATGTGCACTAGGAATTCAGAGCAACTTTTTGGCATGCATGATTTATCATAGAGTTACAATATAGAGAAATTCTTAATGGGAAATTTTAACCTTTGAAAAGGCTGTGTTGGAACATTAGTTTGTTAATTTAGAAATGAAACGGTGAAGCTTCCCTTAGTTTCTTTTGAAAGCTTCAACCTACATATATTTTCCAGTTTATTCAGAAAAATACTTCTCAGGTGTAATAGCTGCCAAAGGATGGTGACATGGTGCACTTCTCTGGTGGTTATTCATCCATTGACAAACTGCCTGCTGTTGGCACTAGATTTATATGGTCATTTAAAGAGAGAAAATTCAGGACCTGTAGACTAGACAAGAGCATCATAATGTGCTATTTCTCCATCTAATGGAAATGTCAGCTTCCCTGGTCACTCTTTCTTCTGCCCATGAATTTCTGTGCCTTTGAAGGGCAACTGTGTTTTATATAGGATGAATCTAATGAAAGGGCTCTTTTTTTGCCTCCTGATGGAATGTTTTTTGTGTCCATGTGTGGAGCTCTCTAGAGAGGGACAGCCCTGGAGGGGGTCTGAGCATTTGTTCATTCCCATGGTCTGGCCGGAAGGAGCACCAGTGAGCTCAAGTCCAGTCCCCTTCAGGTTTCAAATCCATATGTTCCTGAGATGAATACAGACATCTTCAACTCACCTGTGCCAGAAGGCATACGATCCCATGGAGGAGTTTGTCCAAATCCACTGCCAAACCCAGAATTCATCTTGCAGCACTGATACAATAGAATCACCTTTGATGTGAAGTTGATTGTTCAGGAGCGAGGAACTGCAGTCTTAGAAATCTGCATCTCTGGGCCTCTGTTTGGCAGTCCTTTTAATGGAGCCAATAGTATCAGCTTTAAAAAGCAGCTAGAGCAATTAAATAAGCTATTTAGTAGAAAGTATTATTAGTAGACTTTTTCTGACAGCCAAACGGGGATGACACTTTTCACTGCTATATATTAAATGTGAGTTTTTCCCTTTTTCATGAGTTGGAATAGTGTTAGCAACCATAGCAAACGCATTTCTTGTTTGCTTTTTCCTTTCTTTCTAACTTCAGAATACATCACTTCAGGGACTGTGTATCATTTACTGAATTGCTTCTGTTTGCCTCCCCCAGCCATTGCCTGCTTTGTCAGCAGTCTGGGATCCAGCTGGTGACATTTTTTACTTTTTGTCTCAGAGGCACGTGGTGCTAAGTCCTGCCCAGATGCTCTTGCACACCTTTCTGTAAAGTCTAATGATAGAGCCGTTCAACTGAGCGATCCTCCTAGCAAGAGGGGCAGGTCTTGAGAAAGAAAATCAGACAAAAAGCAGGCTTGCCTCAGATGTTGAGAACAGTTGGGGAAGAACTTGATTTCCATTTAAAGGGCACTTCTGCTTTGCCAGTTCTGAAGTGCAATGTGTGGTAATAAGAAATGATTATGCCGCACAATAGCCTGAATATAGTCACTGAAGCCGGGTGAAGCTAAAAAAGGTTTCTTCTTATAAGGCATGATGTAATGATTTCTGTCATGCTTACAGCCATAAATGAAAATAGCAATTCATTACACACCAAAACTAAGCAAATACTTGAGGCTGCAGGTAGTACATAAGTAATAAAACCAAAGCCAATCTAAGGACCCAGAAGCTGAGTGCGTTTTCTACTTTATTTATTAGTTTTGATCTAGACCAGAATGGACTTGACTAGAAATAACCATCCACCTGCTCTGAGCACCCTGCCAATTATTTCAATCTACAAAACCAAAATGCAATATGAACAGCTCACCGCTTCTAGCAAAGTGCAATACCCACTCAGATAGTCCTACCCCTCCTTTTCCACCAGTACTTTAATTCACTTCTCTCTCTCCCAGTGCCAGGTCACATAGATGAATATTGCAAGCACTGCTGATAGATGCAATAACAAACTATTCTTTTCTTTTCCTCGTTTTTCAGTGAAAAGTAGTGAATGTTGCCTGAAATGCAATGAAAACACTTTGCAGTGTCTGTTTTTAGAAGCAGGCTTGTAAATTATTGGGCTTTTGTTCCTTGCTCTGACTTTTCTTAAGAGAATGCCTTTTCTCTTCTTTTCTGTGCTTAGCTACTTCATGTAATATTTTGACCTAACAACTTCCTCTCTTTGCTCCCTTCTACCTTTTAGCTTACTAAAATTTGAGAGGATGAGTAGCAATATTGCTTTTAGTGGCAGAAAGATATATGAAAATCTGCCAATGTTCTAGCTATTTAACCATCATGTCTTTATTTCTTTTAATCTCACTAGAAGTTAAATTCAAGAGTAAATCCTATATTATTCTAAAAGGATTAACACCTTAACAGTTAACATTCTTAACAATGAGTTTAATAGGTGTCGCCATAGATGAAGTCGTAGCAGCCTGAAAAACAATGGCGGAACTTCCTAGAATGCCAGTACCTAGATTTTCAAACAAATTAAGTGCCCAAATCCCTGTGAAAATCTCAAATCACCCACAGGCAATGTCATCTCAACATACAGATGGTTTTGAGTCTGTTATCTACCCTGCAAAGCAACCCCATGCCAGTGAAAGCAGAATTTAGCAAAGGACTGCTGCAAGAATTTAAGAGACTCAGATGCCTGTATCCATGATTACTCCTTCCACTCCTGCTACAAATATTATTGGTTCGTGCCTCATCTGACTCCCCACAACTGGGTGTAAGGCTGCAGGCACACATTCTCTTCTGGAGCATCTGTGCTGCTTAAAAAGGTTATGCTCCCATCCCACACCCATCTGTCTCCTCTCCCTCTTGCTCTCTCTTTAGTTCTCCTGAGTCAGCTGGTACCCTCCAAGTCTTCCAGCTGTCTGTCCAAACCTCACTGCTATTAGCAATAGTCACTGAATGCTGGGCCACAAAACAGGAAATGAGGAATTCTTTCACTGAAAGGGAAAAACAATATTTTCCCTTTTCAAATCAAGGAAAATAACTGGAAAGGTATTTTTTTCAGCCCAAAGTCCAAGGTGAAAGGTAGATTTCTCATTGGCTTCACCTTATTGTTTTCTTCATTTTTTATATAACAGAAAAACCAGCATGGTGAATGTATGTCGCATTTCAGATCTGCTCTAGGTTATGCTGCAGGGGAACCCACCCCTTCTCCAGGGGATGCATGGGATCCCCAGGGATGAGAGTCTCTGTATAGCTTCCCCTCTCTCCCCTACTGTAGTATGTATCCCTTAGGCTTTGGTACAATATACGTCATATGAGCTCTGAGCTGAAACTTGACGTACATACTTTTTTGCTGTTTCATTTCAGGAGGTGTGTTAGCTTGGTACATAAAAAAATCTGAAGGTGACTACACCAGATGAAATATTAATAAAAACTCCTCCCTTCCACTTTTACCATATCTTTGGTGAGTCTTTGCATCCAGACAAACCAGCTAAGTGACTTTCTGATGCTGCCTCTTCTGGTCTGGTCCCTCATAAGCCCCTGCTGTAAATCCCGAGGCCCTGCTGGCTGCTCCCAGTGATCTTGGTCTCTGTGCATGCTACAGGCTCCTGGTGCCGTGCTGTGCACAGCTCCTTCCTGCTCGCTACATGCTGCATTCCCTGAAACCTCTTTCTGGTCAGGTTTAGTCGCTCCCTCCATCAGGAACAACGTTCCCCTTCCCACGATGGCCACCTGACAATGGCAATGCCCTTTCAGAGGATCTTACTGCACAGACGGGGAATAAACAGGTACTATCACTCAGGAAAACTGAAAGCCTTTGCTTAATCAAAAGGTGTTGTACGGCCTGTTTAGTATTAATAAAATTGATTTTTAAACATAATTCGGAGATAGCTTTGATACGCAACTTGCCTTATGTGTTTTATAAAAGGGCTGAAACGTTCTTCTGCATTTCCAGACTGTTTCCTTCTACTGTTTCAGTAGCAGCAGTGATATGTTGCTCCCAAGTACCTTTGTTTGGATGCAAAACAATATTTGAAATGTCATCAAGACTTCCTTTAAATACTCTAGCAAATAAAAGGAGATAAAATCCAATTTATGGATGTGGATTCTAAAATTCCATATTCAGTGCCCTTTTTAAGTATTGCAATCCTATGTTCTTGAGATTCCTTACAGATATATTATCAGACTTAGAACTGAGTAAAGGTGAACTTTATTAAATAAGTTCATTATAATGGTATTTCATAGGTTTGGGCTTGCGATTAACGGATTGTAAATTTATACTTTAAGACTAGAAGAACATGATCATATAAATAGTCTTATTGAAGTTAACAGCGCTGTTCTTTGAAGAAAAATGCCATTCAGCAGAACACTGAAATGTATGCATAGCTCTAAGCATATGTTTAAGTTCAAATGAAGTCAATCTTTTTGGTTTTAAGAGGGCTTGACTGTGCTTAGGTTCCTTGAAACATTTATATTAATATATAGGGTGGCTGCTGCAGTAGCCTTGGGATGTCATTAATGTTTTAAAAACAATTGTCTTTCTAAGCACTCGTGACCATTAGCTAAGAGAACTACTGTTAGTTGGGAGCCAGATTAAAGCCTTAAAAACTCTGTCATCTGATATGTTTATTACACTTTTGTATATATAGTACAGATGCAAAGAAAATAATTTAACTGCATACCAGTTGCTGAAGACTAGACCCTACTGCCAAGTGTTGTAGGTAAAAAGTTGCCAGAGTGCAGTTCAAGAACAGTGGTAAAAGGATTTGCTAGTTCTAATTTTTCTGCCTAAATATTCAGAAAAAAAAAATTGTGGATTTGCTCTGGAAGTCATTTTCCTTGGGTTATTTTGGCCTCTCCCTCCCCTCACAGACTGTAATAGTACCTTATGGAAGAATGGGAAAGAAACCTCTGTGGTCATGTTTCTCTGTAGTGGGCACAGCAAAACATGATGAAGGAGCATCGCTGACACAGCAGCCACTTCAGTGCATCTCCCTTACAGCAAAAAGCTGCACTGTATAAGGGTAGTTTGAAGGCAGAAGTTAATTTATTATATTTCTGTAACAAAGACATCTAATGTCTTAATTACAAGAAACTGATACAGAACTAACAGGAATATTCTACATTTTTAAACAAGAGTATAGAGGTTGAACGTATTTTTTGCTCTATACACGTAGGACACTGTATACACAAAGGAAACTTTTAAAGTAAGCATTCCAAATCTAAATCTCAAGGTCTTTATTGTAGGTAATCCATCTAGAAATGCAAAACAAACAGCACGCTTAATCCCCCTGCTTCTTAAGTGTATCTGTGGGTTACTTGGCAGCATAAAGCAATCACATGCTCCACAGAGCATCATTTCCCTGATTGAGAGGAAATCAACCCATAATTTTTTTCTCCTCTTGATTTCCAAAATAATTTTTACAAGAGATTCAAAGCCTTTATATACCTGCAGCCACCGCTCTCTCCAAAACTGAAGGATACTGGTACTGTCCCACTGGTGTCCATAGTCCAGTCATACCTTATAATGGACCAAACCGGATTTTCCTGAAGTAAGGAGTTTCATTGACATCAAAGAGGTGTTATAGTTCCTTTGGCCTTAGGATCCTTTTATCTAAAGTAAGAATAATGAATAAAAGAACAGTAGAATTATGATTGATCAAATCTGGCCCCTTTATTTTTGAGCAAACCTTCCTGGACATCATTTTACATGACAATTTTGTCATACTTTTTGGCAATGACCAGGTACATTCATAAAACTAGAGAGAGAGATGGAGTGTAAGCTTATAACCCAGCAGTCCTTCCTTGCCTTTTCTCATCTGTAGTTTGAACTCTGCTATATAACACTTGGGTGCTGTTGTCTTGAATAACAACATTCTCATTTGCATAAATGGGCTGATAATCTGAGGTTTTTTTAAGTTAACTCTTCCACATAAATGCACAAAAGTAGCAGATTCATATCACCATGCTTTATGCTGGACACGAAATGGTGCAATTCAGAAGAAAGTCAGTAGTACCTCTTTTTTAAAGCCATGCATAGATATGCATGAATTGAAAATAGCAAAAGTCCTTATCTTCCTGTTGGTATTGAGATCCAGTACAATGGGTAAATGTTGATTAAATGTCAGATACACTACACTGGGCAGTGCTTTAGTCAGTTGTTTCTATATATTCCAAAAATAGATGCACACTTTGAATTAAAAGCTCTGAGGGGAAAAAAAAAAAAAAAAAAAAAAAAGACAGTAGTGCTCTAGTCAGTAGGATATAGAGAAATACCAGAAGTCTCATTCAAACATTTTCAAGCTTTTGTATGACAAAGCTATGCAGGGTTTAGAAAAATATAATTTCAGAAACGTAAGCTTTTAACATTGCTGTTCTGCTCCAGTGAATGCCATAAATATGACATTTATAAAGTTTTGTGTTTGTCACTCAAGGATCCAATATAAAAGCTATTAAGTTTATAATTAGAAATATATTCTGTTCCCTTCTCCAAATTCCAGCCTGTACTCTGGAAGTCAAAGTGCAAACTTTCTATCACATGCATTGACAATAAAGGTGAAGGCTCTATGTCAAATTAGGCCCAAATTAATGCCTCGATAACTTCAGTTTCTTTAATGTGTCTGCACAAGACTAAAACTCATTAAACAGTTTAGGTGATGATGGTTCAAAGGAGGTAACTTCCATTCCACTCTTACCTCTGATCTGGTTCTCAGGAGCTGAGAACAATCAAAATAATTTCTGTCAAAATAGTCAGCAGGACCGGTGTATGAAAAGGACATAGGGCACAGAAAAAGGTGGTGTTCTTTTATGTTCTTTTCCAACTGAAACCACAATTTGTCTTGTAGTGGATACCCTTTTTTTCCAATTCAGAAAATTCTTACTGAGCTGGTGTAAAGAAGCTGTGAGCAAGTTATTCTCTGGATATTAAGGTTTCGTTGTGCCTAGAAAAATAGAAAGTAGCTGTAGTCCACCAGCAGCTGACCAGTGTACAGAGCTGGCTAGTATTAATCTTTAAAATACATGGTGGTATGCAAAAATTAGGCAGTGAGATTTCCATTCTTTTGATAAGCAATATTGCATACACATGCTCACTACTGTCAAAGTTCAGAGTTGTTGTGGTCTAAATAATTTTCTAACAAAAAGATGTAGATACTTGCTTTGGAAGAGCACCTAGCTTAATGTTTGTCACTTTTGTTCTTACCAGATCATTTGAACAACATTTGGGAATCAACCTACTGGGTTTTTAAAATTAAATTTTACAGAAATAATGTAAGGTTGGCCTGTGAGTCTTCTGAGCATTCTTATAAATTCCTTTTCAGTTCTTCCTTGAATTAAAAATAAAGTTCCTGTGAATGGAAATTTCCTCTGACAGTTGGTGTTTAGAGAAGCATTCCTCTAGTTGCAGCTTGCGTGGCTGTTAAGGAATAACAGAAACTTTTTAAATTATAGAACTAATTATCTACGTGCAGCTGATCAAACACTTTACACTTATAGCTGTGAGCACAACTCACCACATCTGTTGGCCTCTCCCTGGGTAAGTCTACGCTGCAGTTGCTGCTGTGAATGTTATGGAGTGGAGACACACCAAAGGCAGCATTAAACTAACAAGCCTTGGATTTGTTAGCCTGACAGCACAAAGCTTAGTGGTGGCTTTTTGCCTGGAGTCTTACCAAATCACTTGCTGCGTGTTGGAGTCAACAGAGACTTTCGGGGTGCCACAGAGCTGGGCAGCTGCAACTGCTCTCAGCTCTCAGTACCGCTCTGTCCTTCACAATCTCTTTCCTCTACTGTTTTTTTTTTTTTTTTTTAAAGTTACTTTCATTATACAAAAAGCTCGCTGGAACTACAGATTGCACTTAATATTCTTAGAGGACAAAGGGCTGACAGTGAATTGGCATAACATCAAATAGGGAAAGAGTCCACGCAGTCTATGAGGTAGTTTATCCCTCCATGAAAAGGTTGAGTACCCTTGAGTTGTAGCTAAGTGAAAGAGGAAATTTGTTGAGACATGTACAGTGTTCTCTTGCGTACATTGTATTGTGACTATTATCTAATATTCAAAATATCCTTTTCTCATTTAGATCATGAGGACTCATAGAGTTGCAGAATATAAGCACTATTAATGTACAATGTGCTCATCCTTGCCTATCACGTGGATGGACTGTATGAACAGTCTTTCATACAGTCTTTTAGACTGCATGAATAATCTGTCTGCAAGCACAGAGATTTCCACATGCAGGAGTGGAAACACAGTCATCCATATGCCTTGGGAAACCCTCCACTCATATCTTCTGTACAGTCACTAACTTGTGCTGTATGTCCAGCTTTCACTATGCATAATAGTAGTGATAGAAAGGCTTATGATGTTCTGTTTCATGTTTGTGTATAATAACAGTGCTAGAAAGCTGTATGATGCTCCATATTCTCTTTGCAAGCAGAAGTGAAGAAGCAGTTGAATCCTTTTTGTTCAGACTCATGCCATTTCTCACCTTTCAGGATCCGCAATTGTCAGCCCATTGTTTAAAAATCTCTTGTACTGGTTCTGTTCATGGTGCCTAAAGAGCTTGCTTTCTCTGACTAACAAAAAGCTTCTTTTTATTATTATTTTTGCCTCCACTGAATGAGAGAAAAAAGCCAAGCAATTTTTGATTTAACCTCCTGCTGCTGAGTTTTCAAATTTTAAAGTGTTAACAAAAGGGACTGCATGTTTTCAGTGCTGAAAGCTCTGATTATACTATGGCACAAATTTATAAAAATCAAACCCAGGCAGAGAATAGCAGGCTAGAGATATGTGACTCTCTTTAACTGCCGGCCTCCTATAACAGAAATTGAACTTTCTCAAGAAAGCAAGCTGTAAAAAAGAGACTGTTTTACCAAGTCTTAGTCTGTATCCATTTTTGATAGATTTAGTTAGCCTACAAGGGAACAACAGTATTGACATATATCACTTTGAAAAATGCCAGCTGAATGAGATATTTTTGTTTCCTGGGTTACATGCTGAAGCCATGTCATTTGTTCTGATTTTTTTCTGTCCCTGCTAACACACTCTGTTCCTGTATTTTATGATTATATGTTCACTCTCTGAACTACCCCAGACATATTGATTACATTTTTTGGTGAGCGAACAATATTTCAAACAGCCTACATGAAACCCTCACTTTTGTTCCTATTTATGTAATTGTTTGGACTAGAAATACAATCAGATGAGTAAAATTATTAACCTAAAGGCCTCTAAACCTGGTAAATAATTTTTGGCGGGAAGACTTCTGGTTCCATAGTTTTCCTCAGGTGACATCACACATGAGAAAGAGTTGCCCCCAAAGGAGAAAACTAATGAGATTAGTTAAATTTGGGTGTTGCCTCAGAGTTTTTTTCCTAAGAATTAATCACTGTCTGGTCCTGTGCCTTTCGAGTCTCCCTCCTGGAAGGATAATAAATATTGAAGAAAGGAACCTTTAGGTTTTTTGAGTCTTCAGTAAAACTACGGATACAGCTGCCTGCTGAGGCACCTCACAATACAGACCCAGGTCTGAGATTTTAAGATTCAGATCTCTTAAGATTCAGAGCATGACCAGAAAACCAAAACGGTATGGACAATATCACCACTCCTTTTAGTTACAGATTGTTCGGTGAGAAGAGTTTGGGTCAGGCTTGTCAAGAAAGTTTGATGAAACAAAGCTTTTACAACAGAGTTGTTCTTTTTTTTCTTTTATTCTCTTTTCTTCTATTTCCTACACGTATAGGGAGCGGACGTCTGTGGGCAAAATCTGCTCTTATTGCTGTTTGCTGGCACCCCATCCAATTTTTGCGCACAAGGCACAAGCACTTGTATGATTCATACTGGTGTGGCTCAGGATGCTGATTTGAGCTTCCTGCTCAATGCTCCCTTCCTGGGAAAGCCATCGCTTGTTATTTAGGAAGGAGTTGATAGCGTTGATAGTGGCTCCGAGCAGCTTTGCTCCCAGGCCAATGCCAGAAAACAGATGTGTGACATGCCATATCCTTAACAGATGGACATGCCATATGCCATTAAAAGTGGTTATCCAACTTTCTCTCACATTGTGGGTGAACAGCTCTTCTCTTTTGCATCAAAGCCTTAACAGGCAAAAAAAGTGTTAGCTCCTAGGGGAGGTAAGTAACTCAAAGGAAGATTTCCCAGGTGTCTTCCAGAGTTTCTCAGTGCTGAACAGCTGTGTGCCTTTCAAGGGTCTGTCTTTCTGAGAGTTTGCTGTGCCCACATTCCCAGCTGTGGGCGATATCGTCTCTGATTCACGGTCCTGGGATTACACTAATGCATGTCCAAGTCTGAGCTAATTTACTTTGCTTTTCCTAACTAACGTGGTCATGGGGCGTCTGGAATGACTTGGCATACACGAGGAGCAAGCTCCCATCTCCACAGGGCAGAGGCAGGGCTTATAGCAATAAACTTGGACATGTAACTGAACTCCAGCTTCCTTACAGGAAGGAGTAGAAAGTTGTACAATAAGCTAAGAACAGCTACACACGTAATTTATGTGCTGGTTAGGTATCTAGGTTAGGTGAGACACTTCCAGGCCATGCTCCATGAGTACATAGGTACTGAACCGCTCCTGTGTTTTAGGCTCACACCTAATTATGGACCCATGAGTGATGCTATGGCACCATGTGCTTAAGTGGCTTGATGGACTGCTGTATAGGTTCTTTTTGATATTCAGGGGGAAAAATTATTGTCATACCACTGGCCACTTGTGGCCTTAACAAGAAAGCTGAGGTGTTCCATGTGTTGTCATTTTAGGGTATGAACTGAATTGCATAAGGGACTAAACCCATTTTGATGAATGGCTGAAAATGTTTATAATGGAAAAAGTTGCAATTATACTGAGAAGCATAGTTTTTATAAAATAATTTGTACTTAGAAGACTAGCCTCCTATGAGAAGCATAGAGTTTTGCTGGAAATGTGCCAAAGCAAGACTGTTTCAGAGCTGACTGGCATATTGGGTTGGTTTCCCTTTCACTATAAATTTCGTTCATTCAGATGAATGACTGGGCTTTGGGCTGGTTGGTATTTTAGGTGGAGATGACACAAAATGGGAGTTGAGAGGAAAAGATTTGGGAAAAGTCTTCACAGGTGAAGTCTTCTTAGACCCAAGCCAGCTCCTGAGGGAGGTTGTTTTTCTGCCCTAAGCTATTTGGAGCCCTGAAATACAGGAGGATTACAATGAATGGTTTTGATTTGAAGAGTCTACAGCGTAATGTAAGACAATGGCCACAATAAAACCTACATAGATTGAATAATGCAGAATCAATACATGAACGGAAGTGTGTGACAGGGGTTGCTATGGCATCTCCCTTATTTAATAAAGGAATAAATAAAGGAATGGAAATCTCCATAAATGGTCTCAGCACAAATTAGAGCTGTTCCTAACAGCTCTAATATATGCAGTAGCATTTTTTAAAAATTAATTATCTTCCTCCATAAATAAGAATGGGTTTTTTTGATCATGCTTGAAATGAATTTAATTTGTCTAAATTTATGCCAATTCCAGTTGAACTGTCCCTGAAGCTTCACTTGGGGAGTAGGGAAGTTATGAATAGAGAGATCTGTTCAAGTGGTTTGTTCAAATGCCTTCTGGTGCTTTGTGCTGGAAGTGTAAAGAGGACAGGCATAAATACACCCCAAAATGCAGTTCCTTGGAGAATATGGAACCTAAATCTTCAGGAACTTGAGCCCCTAATTTTATTACTTGACTTGACAGAGAAGGGACAGTAACAGGATTTACTCAGCGTGGCAGAACCAGGATGAAGGCTGTTCTGGCAGCCTACCTGTGAATCCCAAACTGGCTCCCAGGCTGGGATGCCCATGAGCTAGAAAACCCACACTTAGATTCCAGATGGAGCTGCCAGACCACATCCTCATGTGTTTAAAATCAGGGTGTCCAAGGAATTAACAGGATTACACAATTTGGGTGTGGAGAGATTAAAGGGCAAGCAAGTTATATGCAATGAATAATTAATCTATGAAGTTGAGATCTGGTTTTGCTTGTCAAACATTGATTTTCTCATTTAGCTTTACTAGGACTTGATAATATCACACACATTTGAATAATTTTGCCTGATCTGTAATTTTTAGGGTATGTTGTTTAATTATGTGTCATTAATCATGTGGTATAGTTCTTCATCTTGAATAGGACAGTGCTGAAGCAGTGCACCCCGTATTGTAGGTATTCAGATATGTAATTTATTGACAACAAATATTTTCCTAATAACATTTCTTATTGCTACCATCTCAGTTGTTCTAACATCTTCATGCAAATGAATACCAAAGGGACATATTATGGCAAAAAGTAATATCAAGAAAATTTGGATGCAACTTCTTAAAATGTTTTTTCTTCCATGTAAAGGTTGAGTGGGGGTTTCTCTGCACTTGAGCATTTTTTACCCCTTAAGTGTATCACACCCACCACATCTCCTACTGTTCCTGGAGAGTGTGTCAACCTTTAAATGAATAATTTAAAGCTAACTTAACTTTCCTGAGAAGCAGTCTAATGAATAGATGTAACTGATGCCCACCAGTTATCACATTCCAGGGTACTTGGTGAATAAATTATCTTTTTTTTCCTCTTGCATAAATGAGTCCTAATTTGTGGAAATGCATTTGCTAGTCACCAATACCCCTCCAAAAAGGTATGCAAACAAAATAGTATTTGTTATGTGCAAAAGGCCTTCACTCAACTTGAGCCACAGGCAAGTTTGTACTTCAGCAACAAAAAGTAAATACCAAATGACAAATGATTAATGTGTGCTTAGGAGAAAATATCATTGTTTGCTTGCAAATTCAGGCATTTTTATGGGCTTGATTTAAAGCCTTCCAGCAACCTGAAAGGTTCCCACCTCATGCAGGTCAGGCAGCTGAAGAACACCTCTTTCCCCAGACTTTTGTGAAAAGATAAAACAGCTTATGGGGATATCTAAAAGTAGTCAAAAGTAACAGGTACAGACAAGCAAAATAAAGATCGTTCAAATAGCTCCATAGCTCCTGCTGTTCATCTCAGTTACGTCGCAGGAAAATAGAGCAAATATATAAGAAAACACTTCACCTTGTGAACTGTGGGCCTATGTAGCATCCTGGTTATGAAGGGGACTGCACTTTCAGTTACTTAGAGTCAGTGAATTGCTGAAGTTAATTAAAAGTATAAATAATTTGCAACAAGAGGACAAGCGGGGCTGGGAAAATTATTTGTCCGCATATTGATTGCAAGTACATTTTTCAAATTCCTTATGATGTGATAAATCCCACAGGCAGTAAAAAAATTTGGGCCAGATCGTTAGCTGAAAACTCAGCACCATTTGCATTGAATTCAGAAGTGCTGAACAATTTTGCCTTACTGTAGCTCTGCTCTGTAAAACAGCAAACAAAATTTGGCAGCTGAGTATTTTATTCTCAATAATAAACTATACTTGAAAATGTTTGTACTTACTCTCTTCTGTGGATTTGCATAGATATGCTTTTTCTTTGGCATCATGTCACTTTTCAGCCGTAATATATTTTGAAATGTAATGGGAAGCTAAAGGATGCTTATTAAGTTATTAATTACTTTTCACTTATCCATTAGGCTGCGTTTTCACCTTTTTACAAGAAGATATTTCAACACCTTTTGACCAAAAATATACAATAGGAAAGGTTATAGCCATCCTGATTCGCAAGGGGATTTTACATGTGCCTCACATAGGGACAAATAAACAGCTGTATTCACTGTAATATCACTTCATACAACTTTCTCTTGCTACTAGTTAGTTCTTAATATACTTAGAAGGTTGCTCTTCTAATTTGAACTGTGTGAGACTTTGGCTGGAGGCTACTTCTGTGTCCCAGTGATAAAAGAAGACATAAAACAACCCAATGCCTGATCATTCTCCCTGGCTGTCAGTGAATCATGTTTAATAGCATCTCCATTGCAGTTTTGGCCAATTTGCTTGCAATGGCATCCTTTTCCATGGGCTTACTGCTCAGCAGGCCCTGAAGCAATCTATGAATAACTTCCCAACAGATGCTGTTTATGAATTGAAGCAAATGGCTTCCCTGTTTCTCTTTTTTCTCACTTCAATAATTTTCAGTTACATTACGATGAATATTTATAGTCCTATAGCAGTGCATAAAAATGGGAGCAAGCAGACCTGTGCATTGTTTCATACGTGAGTGCTGTTCTAATGGGTTTTGGCTCAATGGTTTTAATAATGTTCTGTTGATGGACTGAAAAGGGAATGCAAATTGTAGATCAGTCACTTCCATTCACTGTTTTAGCAGACTGGGCGTTGATGGAAGACTATATTAGGAGCACGTATAGTGCACCTTATCTTCTCGAAATAATACACCCCGTAATACAAGCCTACAATACCTTGCTACTCAGCTTTATTTCCTATGAGTAATCCCCACTAACTGCATTGTTAAATGCAGGATCTTACACTACTGCAGCCAGTCCTTACTGGGTTTACCAGGCTCTGGCTAAAATGTCATGTGATTTATGATAAAATTAATGTTTACTGGCAGAAGTAGCCAGTGTTACAAGTATGTCATTGCTACAAATTAAGTTGGAAAGTGCAAAGGAGAAACTGGTTTGTGATCAGCCATCTTTCTTTAAGACAACCACGTAAAATTCTCGTTCAATCCTGAAAAAGGCCACCTTACAACGTTTTCTAATTCTGTAACAGTTCTTCAATGTTGTTTTGCCAAGAAAAGTGGTTAGATTTACAACTGTAGATGTTTACTGAGTTTTTTTCCAAGGGAACTGTTCTTGGTTCTGTTTCATTCATCTCCAAATGTCTGATCTACTTGTCATTTCTATTGAACAATGGAGAAGCTAAAGAAATAATGCTTTTACTACACAGTAATTCCAAGATTAATAAACCCCTCTAACTTACTAGATACACTTGTGCAAACATATTGTCTATAAGTATATACTAGATACAAAGCATGCATATTTAAATAGCGAATATGTCAAATTATTGCATTTTCCATTGCCGTATAATAAATTCATTTGTACAATAAAAATCATTGGAAATACGAATGACCAGACATATTATTCACACTACACATCTTTAATCCAGCATTTTATTCCCCAGTACAGAAGTTGGAAACAGGAAACAATCTGAACAATTTCTTGTATCCTAATATGATGGCACTCATGTAGATTACAGGTTTTAAAAATCCATTGTAAATAGGGCACACTAAATAAATATGACTGCTGTGCCTATGGAACTCAGACGGTGTGATTTCATCACTTTTGGCTTCCTAGAAATGAATAAAAAGTATATACCACATTAATTTATATTATCTATTGCCATCTCAGGAAAGTAAACTGAGGCATATACTGTGTCCTGAGTTCTAGACCATTAGGCAGCAAAATAATACAATTACAGGCATGCCAACCTACACTTCTTGAAGCATTTCTTTAACATTCTGAAGACTCTTCTAAAAGGGTCCTGTTGTAGAAGGTTGGCATTTCTAAGTCACAGGATAATTTGACTTTTAAAAATATGTATTAGTTTCATTTTCCACCAAATCAATAACTTCAAGAGTTGTCATGTTGCATTATTAAGGTGTCAGGGTCAGGTCTGGCTCCCCATGCTAGAAGCCGCTGGGTGGTGGGCCCAGACCTGTGGCCGTTCGTAGAATTTGTCTCCAGCCTTCTCTCTCCATCTCTTGACCTGCTCTTCTTCTCTAGCCTGTGCCACCTGCTACAATTTCTTTCTAAGTTCTTGGCAATTCTTTTCTGCTTCTTTTGCACCAGGAGAGTGCAATGTCCCGGTGTCTTTCTCACATCTTTGCTGACGTTTTTTCTGGTCTTCTCTGGGCAGTCCTGCATACAGTATAGAATAATAAACAAGCCCTTCCCTTGAGACTAGACTTAATTAAGAAAGGTACCAAAACCACAGTAATGGAAAGGCCTAATTTACATTTTTCAGTATCTTTTAAGAATAAAAACTATGCATTAAAATGTTGACTAGATATTCACAAAAAAAGTCTTCTCCCTGTCAATCACATGCAATACTTTTTTTATTTAATTATTCCATATAATTTATCTTCACAGTTCCCTCTATAACTCATTTCCACAGCTCCTTGCTTCCTGGACAGTTTATTGATCTAATGTGTACAGAGAAGGTTTTTTAAAGGCAGTCTTTTAATAATAATCACCTATGTGCAAAATCAAGGAGCTCTTTAATGTAAGCAGTAGTAGAAATTTGATCAATGTGAGCATTACAGCATTAGGTCTTAAATTAATTGTTTCAGCTTACACTTTAGGTAACTTTGACATCACTTCAATATCTGGTCTTTTCAGAATTTTATCATGTAGGAAATGTTATCTTCATAAATCACTGTCAGCCAAGAAATTTTGCTGGAGACATAAAGTAAGTAGTCTGAACAATTTTCCAGTGGAAGCCTGGGACTGAACTAGATCCTGGCCCTAGTTTCCAGCCCCCATGATAGCGATTTAATATCTCAAAAATCCCCAGGGAAAGCAGTGAAAAAGCTCCACCTAAAACATTTGACAAATATTTTATAATGTGTTACCTAAGCATCACTCATAAACTGCCATTGGGATGCAGAGATTAGCTATGCTTAAAAGGAAGATTGGGTCTATATCTAAGAACTTTTTTCTTTAATTCACCATACAAATTCCTGCTGAGGAATATTGATATCAGTTAAGTGTTCATTTAAAAGAAAAGGTGAGGTTCTTTTAAACCTCTGAACTAAAATCAAAAGTGTAGACCCAATACTCCCTACTTATTAACCTCAACTAGGGGTGGTAAATAGATGCTTTCTCAAATTAATCATAAAGAATTGATTTTTTTAAAAGAAACACCTGAAGTAACATCTAGACAGTGAACGGTGGGGGTCAAGCATGAACACATTTGGGATCACACACTGGTCAGCTGCCCACTGGTCCTCGGGGACCATCGCTGCCGGTTGTGAATAGCCTTTAGTAACACCAATAATGGAGCAAGAGATGTGAGGGAAATGGATGAAATGGATGTTCTTTCCATGAGAGATATGTATATAGTGTACATATATTCCTTTAAAGGCATTTAATGATTTGCATGTAGTTTTGAACAGTTTTCTGTACATTTAAACAATTCTAATGCTTAGTGTTTCTAATAAGTTGTTTATTACTGTGGACCTTCAATTTACCACATGCTAAGCAGGCTATAAATATTGCTCCTATATAAATTATTAATAAAATCAACATCTTTTATCACTTTCTTCCCTGACATAAACTATGATGAGCTGGAAGTCCTACAAATGCTTTTAAGCTCCCCGCCCCTCCCGGTACACATGAAGAAAATATTTGCTTTTATACAACAGTGGAAGTGCTTTTTCTGTGGCTAGAATAAATTTCCTCAGTCTTTCTGTAGTGGATACTAATAACCAAAGTGGTTTTGTTATTACCTAACAAAAGGCTAACATGCTTTAGCTTTTACAAATCATATCTTTCCTATTGTCCTTTTCAGCTCAGCTTTGTTTTCTGCTATAGTTAATTATTTTTCTCACAGACAAAATAAACCCCATTAGTACTAACAAGGGAGATTCAGATTAAGGGCTCACAGAGGCTTGGATCGTAATGTTAACATTGTTGTGCGAGCAGGAATTTATCAATCTGGGATTAAAAATTAATCACCAAAAATGTTTTAGGAGCATGATTCATAGTCAAACCAAAATACCAGAATGTTTATTTGATTCCATAGAAAAGGCAGATGTCTTTATCTTAACTCTGTGGGAATTGCACTGGAAAATGAAAAGGAGTGTGTCTTTAACAAAGCTAAATTTGAACTATCACATGTGATCATTTCATTTCTTTTTTTTTTCTTCTTTCTTTGCCTTTCTCAGTGTGACATGACTCAGACAAAAATAGCAGGATAATATCACAGATGTTCCTTTACACCAATCACTGGTTATTGCTTATCCAAATGATGTTTTAATACAAACACACAACCGCTCCTTCTGTTTTATTGCTGTCAAAATTTTGTTTCAAATTTAATAAATGGAGAAGTGTGAGCAGATGTGTCATTGACAGTTTGCTTTCTTCACTGGGCTGCGTGGCAAGCTGGAGGATGTTGCTCACATCTGCATTTTTAGAATATTTAATTCTGCACCTTTCTCACCCAGTCTGTCGCTCCTCAGTTGGCTGTTGGGGCCAGTGCAAATGGGCTATGGCTGTGCAGCAGATCTGGAAAGCTACTGCGAGCTCAGAGCTGTACAAACAGTCAGCACCCATCGCTAGATCCTGGAACCTCAGGTACCTCACTGGCTTCTTGGTGAACATTGGCTAAACTCACTTTTCCAGCCACAGATGTCCCCGGAAAACCTTATCAGTGATTGCATTTATCCCAGGTTTTTCCCAGTGTTTGACATAGACTGTAGCATCCTGAACGGCTGCACTGCTTTCGTTTTGGTCCCGGCTGTGCTCTGGTAAAGTCCATGGTAAGACTGGCTGCCAAAATAAAATCAATGGGAGTCTGCAGCCTCTGGGATGTCTGGGTCATCAGAGAAAGGGCATTTCTTGTCAGGTGGAGGTGTTTCTGGGCATACTGCTGGATGGTGGAATTTGGGCAGGAAAGTCAGCTAGATCCTAGCTATCAAGGATCCCCTAATCCTTTGAAATGGGTAGCTTATGATTCTGGGAACCAGGCAGAGAGAAACCCCAAAGAAGAAACTAAGGATAACAACAGCTGAAGCCACAAAACACTGTAAAATAAATATACTTCATAAACATAAAGTGAAAAAATAGTCCCTCACTTACAGTTTTTATGTGATTTATGTCTTCAATTTATTTAAATCAGTGACCCATCAAGTGCAGACACAAAATCAGAAATTCAGCAAAAATTTCAACTGCCATAAGGAAATACTGAGTTTTTATTTGCTCTTCTCCTGTGCAGCTGCTTCTTCATGTTACACGAGTTTATCTCAAAATGAAGCACAATGAGGAATCATCTCGCCAGAATATTATTGACCTGTGATTTGGGTACCAGGCTCAATACACTGTAGACACAGATGTGAAAGGGACAATTTGCTCCCTCTCACCCCCATTTTTTTCAGAGAGTACTTAGTTTCAGATATATAAATCTGTAAGCTTTTCATGGCAGTTTTGTGACCAAATATATGCCACTTATATTACTTATGGGATTTTACAGTAAACCAAGAATGAGTCAGTATCCTTGTATTAATCAGATGGTCATGGTTTGAAAGCTGCTGATACCCGTGTCACATGGCCCAAAGGGGTCCATGCACAGCAAGTCTGGTCTGTAAGGCACTGAAGTGAAGGGTTTTCTTTTTTTTTTCCTTTCCTTTTTTCCCCCATTGGTTGCAGTGGGATTTAGTTCAAGCTCAACAAGAAGTATCAGATCTTCAGCTGGTGTAAATTTCACACATTTGCTTCAAAAGCAGACGCTTCCTTTCACAGTGGGAATTTTCCTGCTATCTTGGGTATACACAGTTTGCAAGTGCTGAAGTTGGAGTGTCCAGCTCTACCACTTTGAAGAAGATATTGAGATATTCCATGCTTTACTGGTGTCCGTACTCTGAACAGTACTTTTCTCCTCCTTTTTACTGTCTTTGTTGTTGACTAGTAAAATGATTTTTTGTACAGACATTTTCCAGAAATATGTGACCAAATTATGCCCGCAGCATTTGAGAAAAACATGGTCCATGTATCAGGACAAGGCCAAAATTGCACAGCATGAGATTTTCTTACTCAGCTGTGCTTGATTTTCTTTTAGGAGATCATAGTGTTTGTAACAATCTGGCCCTCCCTACCAAAATAATCTAACCCTCTTTCAATATTTGCCAGGAAAGCTACACTGCTATATCAATCATTAATTATAGAAAACCATGTCTGAGCACAGGAAAAAGGGAGAGTTTTAATTCTCTCCAAGATATTGATTTCTTTTGTAGCCTCTGAGAAGTCAATCAACCTGCTTGTCCCTGCAGTAGCCGCTTATTCAGAATATAGGTGGTGCAGGAAGGGAGGGCCGATGGGGCAGAGTGCGCGTATGGGCACATGGCTTGAATGAAGCACCTCTATAAATGGCCGCCTCAATAAGGAGCTAGTTCACTTTTGCAGGCTTGGAACTGTACAAGCACTACCTGGAAAAGCTCTTTTATCTTCCGTAGAATGTGGTTAGTTCAACTCATGAGCATATTTATTCCTTAGGAAGATATCTTTAGGATTAGGCTCTTTGAAGTGCTACAAAGACAAGTTGCATTTTCTAAAGGCTATGACATTATACGTAAAAGCTCTTTCTGAAGTTTGGGCACTTAATATATTTTAAAAGTATTTTCTGCTAATACATTGGGCCATAAAGATGAGACAATGGCATTCAAATAATTGTTCTTGTTCCACAATGATTGCCTTATTACATTATCTATGTCAAGGAAAAGCTCTCACGTTCATGATGCAAATTTTCTGCAAGTGATTTTTTATAGCTATGCTCAGCTCTGTGCAAAGATAGAGGCTTCTTGAAGACCCATCGAACTCTGCTCTGTGGCACTCTGTGACGGTCACAGATATGTCTTCCTCAGCATGATAGGACAAGATAATAGAATGATACTGTGATGATTTCTGCAAGGTAAGGACCGCTAACTGCTACCTGTTGTACCCTACCATACTGTATGTCATGTGAGCAGTACCCTACTATTCTAGGTGTATCTGTGCAATCTCAGTCTAGAGGTATGTGCTATAGCCACTAAGCATGGACCGTGGCAGGTCCACATTACTTCTCATATGTAACCCATGCTGATAGCAATAGGAGACAGAAAAGGTATGCTAGTTTGTCAGTTATGTCAAAAGATAACACAGAAATATTTAACCCAGGTTCTACCATGAGTTTGAGAATCTTTATAGGTGTAAGGTGGGATACTGGAAAACACACTCTACCCTATCCTTATCCAGAGGGTGATCAAGTAGTTGCTTTAAGTCCATTGCCCTGACCTCAGATTTTCCTTTATTGTCTCAGAAGCTTTTCTGAATTTCCCTTCTGAACATGCACTATTCCCAGGCTTTCTGACCGTATGCCCCTGCTCCATTGCCTGGTGTCACGCTGCTGTGCTGACAGCTCCTTCTAGAGCTCTGATAGTGATGGACAACAAGCGTGGCATGCAGCTGTGTGTCTGCAATTGTTATAGCCAAGCTTAGATGCAGATTTAATCTATATCAGGCATGGACGCTCCCTGCATTTGTGTCTCATTAACAGGATCCCCTGATAGACAGCATATGCCAAGTTTTTGAGGCCTGGCAAGACAGATGATACCAGTATAACATCAGATCCATCATAATACAAGAGAGACGGATCCATGATATGTGATCTGCTCTTGGTAAAAAGAGCTTTCTAAACCAATATGAACTAGTAGAATCATTTTATACCAGACCAGCTCTTTACATTTTCAGCTGTGATGCTTTAGACTTAATACTAGGGCTTCAGAAGCTGAATTTACAGTACCATCAAAACACAGCTCCAAGAAGAGTCTATAATTCTCTTTCCAGTGTCATCTCTATTGACCTCAAAATGAGACTCCCTTTTGCCATACTCCGTGGATTATGGAGCCCTCTAATGTCAAGAAGCTGCACTGGGTGAAATGTGCCCTCCACAACTTGGCTCCTCACCTTTGAACGAGTTGTGGATACTAGCAGATTCATTATACTGTGTTGAAACACAGGATAATATACTTTATGAATGAAAGACATGTATTATGCATGCTAATTCTACATACAGACTTCCAGACTGTGCTTCTGTTTATACTGTGATAACAGCTGACTCCAGTGGTACTTGATCAGGCCAGAGCACAGCAATGTATCTTTAAGAAACTGATATTTTTCTTATTACAGATGTTTTTACAGCAGTGGTGACATATAGCATTCCATCAAGTACTGATTGGAAAATGAGGTAAATAAGCACTCTGTGTTGCATGAGAATTTTCTTCACAGAATAGATACAAAGAAAATTTCTGGAAGAAACCAGTAAGTTAAAGTTAGAAATGAAATGCTGCCAAACCCTTAAAGTTGAGAAAAATATGTGGTTACCAAAGAAACAAAAAAAATATGAAAAGAGAGCCATGTCATTGAACCTCAAACATTGTCCAATTGCCAAAAGCAAAAGTAAGCTGTATTTACAGTAGAAAGTATAGCATGTAACAATGAGAAAATCTGTAACAATGGCTTAAAAAGCCAGCCTAATTTTCCATGACCTAGTAATACTCATTAGTGTCTACAAGAATTTGTTAAACCTTCTCAGCATTGAGAAAACATGACTTCTTTTAATTTGGATTTGTTTGCATCTAAAACTTTCATGTGCTGTAGCTTCCATGGGAGTGACCATAACTTATATTTAAGGATTGAAGAAACTCATGATATATTCCACATCTCAATAAGAGTAGCTAAACAGTGTAATCTACCACATTTCTAAAAGCAATCAAATGGACAGTTCCCTGCCCTTTTAAGTAAGCAAGCTTGCCTGTGAGAGAAGCATTCTGAATTTCATAATTAAATGAAAAATTAGATGAATGCAAGCAAGGCTATAAGTTGATGCAGCTTGATTGTAACAACAGGGCCATTCATAGTTATTAATGATAACTGGGATGAAGTGTCAGATATCATTCATGTGTAAGTAGGCAGACATGAACAAATGATTAATAAATGTGTCTTAAAGAAAAAGAATCCTTGGCTGAGACTTTGGTGAACTTGCAAGCTAGGAGAGTAGATAGAATACAATGCAGAAACAGGGCATTTGTTTTAATTTTGGGTATACTGTATTTGAATAAGGAACCCAGCATCACACAATGGCCTGCCATGGAAACAGCGATGTTACGGATTTCAGAAGTAAGTTGCAATGAAATGCCCCTTTTGGCTCAGAAGCCTATATTCACCCCTGAGTAATTTCATTATGCTGCTCAAGCTGACATACTGATTAAAAGAAAGTCATTCCATTTACTGCTCCTTTTAATCATTAGGTAAAAGCAGCGCTTGGTACGTTTGGTAAATATGAAGTAGATCAGTTATTACTCCTCAGGTGCTGATAGCACTATCATACTGGATTATCTTCTGTTATCAGCATTCCATTCTGCCATATAGCAACTTCTTGAAATTGCAACATTGTAAACAAGAGGCCTTTGGGTATTTGCTTTCTCTCTTTCAAATATACATAATCACTCAGCAATACCAGGATGGTTAAATTATCCTTGGAGCCAAATGACTTTGAATTAGATTTCTTTTCTTAACTACATCGATCCCCCATGTGCCACTGATATCAGTGGAACTAATACACAAAAAGATCTTCTCTGCTGGGGCCACATTTTGCCACCCATTTGCAGACTAAGGTGGATGTAATGCATAAAGCCCCCTCACTAGCTCATGCTGTTGTACACAGACTACACAGTACTCCAAATGAAGAGATGGCTGAGTCTGCCCGCACCGATGTGCATTTGATGGCTGTCAAAGAATCTTCTCCTATGTCAATGCTCTCACCCCTTACTGAAGAGGGACATTTTCAACTTATGTGTATGACTTACTGTTTTCAAGGCAGGTGAAGGCATTGCAACAGCAGGGTGGGATTTTGCAGAGCCCTGATACAGATCTAGCTCTTCTAAAGCAATGGCAGCTTTACTATGGATTTCCATGACAGTGGAATTAGAGTATAGCTTTCCAAAACTCTTCTGTGCAAAAAATGCAGAATGTATTTTAAAATTTAGGGATAATGTAATGAGGGCTATGCTAAGCTGAGCTGAAGCACCGGTGGGCCTCCTTCCTGTTATCACACTTTTGGCCATGGAGACAAACTCCTTTCCTTGCATTTGCACTGGCACCATCTGACCTGAAAACCCAGGTAAAGCAACGGACATGGCGCACAGAGAGGGGAAGGCATCGTGGCACAGGCAGCGTTTTTTCTTGGACGCAGCTGATCCTTTCCCTCAGATCCACAGAAGTATGGAGCCTTGCTATTTGGCTTGCAGGGGTATCACACAGGAGGATGTATCTAAGTCCTACTAAAAACGATGTTCTGTCATTCTGCAAGAAACAGCCTCCAAAGGTCCCTCGGGTAGGAGTCTTGAAAAGCTCTAACTTTGCAAATTGATGTTTTTCAGGAAGTTCCTGTCATATTTATTATTACAATTACTATTACTACTATTGGCATTTTTGCCCATAGTTTCTCATGCATTTTGACAGAGTAGGGATAAAATTGGAACCCAATTAATTTTTCCAATTCTACTCTCACACCTCTGAAAACAAAAAAATTCTGAAATTGTCACCAGTCTGCCTATTATTTTGTTTTCTGCTTCCTTCCTGAACAGTGGCATCTAGATGAGCTTCTATTTGATACCTTGTTGTCATTTCTCTTTGTTTTCTGTTTGCAAGATGCTGATGGCTCGTTGCAAATTGGAGAAGGCTCCCAGCATGTCAGCTGTCTGGACAAACTGCAGGAGCAGGTTAGCTGGGAATAAAACCTCCCAAAGACGCAGGTTTAATACTGTTTGCACGGCTCTCCCTCTGCAGTTTGCAATCACTCTGACTTCAAAGAAGTGTTTTACAAGTTCCTACATTCAGAGCATTGTACAGAAAAGTATTTGTTCATTCTTCCCATCAGCTACTCCCAGAAACAGTCTTACAACTGTTGGTAAAGGGGAGGGAGGCATTTTATTGTTCTGATTCCCTTAAAGCAGCAACACCTTGCAAAACTGCAAGACAATTATAGGTGCTCTGATTTTTTTTGCTATCATCCTTCCTAGCTTGTGTATTCCAGTTTGATACATCCTCACAGCCATGATTTTCCATGAGCATAATTAACATTTTGCCTTCTGAATGCAGTAAGACGCATTTGCTCATCTGTCTAGAGGCTGAGCCAGGAAGCATTGTTTCTCACTTGATAACATTTTAATGTTCTTGGGAGACACAAGTCTATTTGTTAAAATTTTGTTCAAATAACCTCAGCCAAAACTGCTATAGCCCTTTTCACATGAATCTTTCCAATGGCCTTGTTTTAAGCACGGTTTTTCTTCAGGGGCTGTTGTATTTACTTATTGGTTTATTATTAAGGACATTGCAGATTGAGAAAAATAAAGGCAAGCAGGCAAACCTGCAGACTGCTGAGCTGAGAGACTTGTGTCCTATTAGCATCATACAGTGAGGTGTAGAGTCTGTTATTAGGATAAAAGTCTGGCCATGAACAATGACAAAACTCTCATTGTCTTCAGGAAGAGCAGCATTTCTCTAGTGCCTCTTTCGTAAGAGCAGAGGTCCACCTTCTTTGACTGAACCCTGCTTCTAATTTAGTCACTATCAACACTTCTCTGATTTCAACCTCATTATGAACTTCATCTATTTTTTCCCTTCCACTAAAAAATTAGGCTTGTTAAAATGAGTGATGAATTCTACAGAAATATTCTGGTTTAGACAAAATTGCCATTGAGTAACTGGGTATTTTTTGTCAAAAAGTCACAGTAAGATCATGGCACTGATTTTACACTGGTGTGGAGAAAATTTACCCTTCAGGCCCGTGTCTGAGTCTGCTGTTTGCTTGACTCATTGCAGATTTTTCTCTTATCAGGTGAGTAGTTTGACCATTTGATTTTGTTGTTGGTTTCTTTCCAGATGCCAGAAGTACTGAGTATTTAAATATATATCTGAAGTTCAGCAGGAAATTGAAAATTGATTCTCTACAGCAGTTATGTGAGATATGGTTCAAGTTCTTGCTTCAAGTTAGCCAGAGCAAAGAGCTGAAGCAGTCTCAGGGGAATGCCAGCTTGGCAGATATTCTGGAGTGATTTCTGTGGAATCTTTGAAGATAAATTCAGAAATTATTCATTTTTTTTTAAACAAGTCTCCTGTTCACTCTTGGCTCTACTAAATAAGCATGGAGGGTAAGAAGAGAACAAAAAAGATTTTGAATTACTTGCATAATATGCAGGCACCTTTTAGTGGTGACATAGGTGACAAATTGTCAAATAAGGTGATGATCAGATTACGATTCCTTATGATTTTCTTTAGCTGTTCTATGGCATGGACACAGGCTTTAGTCACAGCTCAGCCTACTGGTGCTAGATCTCATACACGTAGATATAAAGGAGGTGGCTTCTGCCCAAACTACTCACCCACAGATTGCAAGAGGAGTCAGCAGTTTGGACAGGACAAAAAGATAGGAGGACACCAGACGACTGACCATTGCTGGGGCTTGGATAGCCCGGAGACAGACGTCTGGTGTGTGGATGGCTGTCCCTGCATGCACACATCCACTGCTAACTGGTGTTGAAGACTTGTGGCTTCACCTCTGCCATGAAACATAATTTACCCTCCTTTAGTTTTCCAGACAGTTCCCAAGGCTGCTGAGTACAGCTGAAGCAGAGGAGTGCACTCCAGTAAAGCTAAGTGCTTACAGTAAAAGTAAGTGGCATGACATAAAGTCATGTTTTTACTAATGCTTCTATGAATTTGGTACACTAACAGAGATCTACTGACACAAAACGGTAACCTTTGTCATTCTGAGTCATGTATAAATGAATGGTTAAAACAGCACTTGGGTGCAGAGTTTAGTGATGTTTTTCTCAGCAAATTCAATGAAAATAATCTCCAGTAAAATATTTGCAAGAATATAAGTGACTTAGACTCTTCTTGGCCTAAGCTTAAGCTTGCTTCAGCAGCACCTCCAGTGGTAGCCTATTAAATGTTACTCAGACTCCAGCAGCTGTGAGATGAGAGAGAGCTCAAACCCCTTTTGTGCTCTGGCAGGAGAGTGAGTGCAATAATGATTCGCCATTACAGGCGAGCGTTAGTTCAATACAGATTGATTTGGTTCTGTATCTTTTTGTTTAAAATGCATTTCCACACAAAGGGGTCTGGTGTGTTCAAACTTCCTAAATCATAATTCCACCAAAATTCTGTAATAAATAAATTACCCTCAAAAATCTACTGGATTTAAAAATAAATCAGCAGATTCTCTGTTCAGCAGCAGCAATAAATCCTTCCTCTATCACAGCATACACTGTTTACATTTGCCTAGGGGCTCTAAAACATTATGAGATGAAATGATTTTCCTGTTCCTTGGTGTCTGGCTGCCACAGAATTTAAGTGTTTCATGAATTTAATTGTGAAGAGAACAGTTTAACATTTTTCAGCCCCCTGTGGGGAAATGGAAGGAGGAGCCAAGTGGATATTATGCTGCCTGGAAAATGATTCATATTTAAAATTTAGCTATGATGACTACATCAGGTGATATTCAGAAGGCCAGCAAATGATCCCAAGTCCATTAAAGACCCACGTAAACTGTCAAAAGAAGGCTTTGATATCATAAGTAGGGCCTAGTCTTCTGCTTCTGGTAGAATTTCATTCCAGGTTGCATAAATATCTTTATTTATGCAACATTAAGCCAATTTTCATCATTTTCCTGAAAATCTATTAGTTGCTTTCAGGCTCTCTGAAAGGTATCATATTTCATTGCATGAGAATTCATCTGTCATACTTTAGAGAGAGAGTCTATATCTCTAGCAACTAAAAGCTTGTAAAAAGGCAGTTCCAATCTTTTGCTGAAGCATAGATAGAAGAAACAAAAACTACTACTGTTGCTTAGATGTAAAAAGAAATCTTTTTTCAATGGCAAAGATTGTTCTGGCTTACCTTGATTACTGAAATCAAGGAAAACATATAACTTAAATCTACCAAACAATTTTTGTACAATTTAGGGAATGAGAGAGAGGATTGCTGTACAAACTGGAAAAAAAAAAGCAAAACTACTAGTTGCGCCTCCTTTAAACATACACCCCTTTATATTTTCATTTTCCAATCTCTATTTTCTTTTCTTCATCCTCTTTTATTCACTTTCATGCTTTGCAAACAATACAGGAAGGTTTTCTGTGCCATTGTGTATGCTCACTTATTCTGACTTCTCTGCTTGGTGCACAGAAGTCAGTGTGACATGAACAACAATTTGATGTACCGAACCTACAATGCCAAATGATTCTAGTAGTTTATTCAGAAGCAAATGACAACAAAATTTTTGAAAACCTGAGAAGAAGGTGGGGTAGTAAAAGCAATGTGTGGGAGAAGAGCAATATAAAAAAAGGATCAAAGCAGATAAATTTCAGCTGGCATGTGATAACATACTCCTCGGTTTCCTCGAGTTAAATTTGTAGCTTCCAATATATTTTAGTGATGGATCCCGCATAGCTAACTTAACCTAGATTATCCTTTATAAATTTGTTTTCTAACAAAAAAATAGAATTAAGTATCATAAATTTTGCTAATGTGCTTGATAGTGAAGCAAAATCAGCAGTAAGAAAAAGAGTACTGCTGACAATTTCAGGGAAGAACAAAATCAGTCAAGTATAATGTTCACCATTCCTTATTTACTATGATAATTAGATCCCAACATTCTGCGCTGTGATGTGCGTGGTTTGCTTTGTTCAAGATGTTGCCCACATTATTTCTTTGGGAGTTGTCTTCTTCCTTGCCACCAACTCAATACACATGCCTTTAGTATACATGCACTGGAAATGAGTGCTTCAAAAGTTCCTGATCGGCCCAGGACCTCTCCACGTGCATACCAGATGACACGGAGACAAATGAATCTGCTTCCAGGGACATCGCTGTGCAAAGCATTGCTTTGGTTCCTTAAAGCAAACGCCTGGATATGCATTCAATAAATGTTCTTTATCACTGAAAATTAACAGTGGTGTGAATGGGTCTCTTGAACTTTGTAACTACACTCAGGGTTACGAATGACAGAATTTGAGTGCTGGGAATTGGAAGAAATAAAAGAGTAAATCTGAAAACAGAACAGACTGGAGACTGGAGCACTCCTGCATCTCTCTTAGGGTGGAACTGTGCATTAGCAGATGGCAGCCTAAAAACAATATGTGCTGAGAGAGCTCGAGATGTATGGCAAGATTTTCAACACCCACGCAAACGTTCAAAAGAGTATTGTCTGTCAGGGGTGGTGTAGGAATTTACAAATTGCTTTCGTGTGGATTTCTGAAGCTATTATCTACATACGATCAGCTATGAGATGTTAGAGGCAAATTCAAGGCAAATTTTTACAAAATGGAATGTGAGAACTAGTCACAATATTAATCCATACGTTTTGATGTGAGCATTGTAAAACACATATAAACCAGCCCAGACCCTTCTTATTGGTAGATCATGTAGCTGGGTTGCTTGTGAGAGGCAGCAGAAAATTGTAACTGAAGAGTAAATCATGATCTTGCCATCTGCCTGGAAGGAATTATTATATAGGGTTTGCTGTCAATCAACCAACCTGTTTTGAAGCAAAGGCAGAACGGTATATGATTTTTTTTTTTTTTCCATGCTCTTTTCATGCACTAATTCCTTACTCGGAAACTAACCATTTCCAGCGCTAGTGCAGCACACTGGGCTCTGGCTGCAGCTCTCTGCCCAGTCCTGCGAACAAGTAGAAGAGGTGTGGAAGAGAGTGCTTGGAGTGTTTTTCTTAAATAATGACAAAGCCCATAGCTGTGACAAGGAATTAAATCTTAAGGTATTGTGTTTGTTAAAGTGATGGCATCAGGGAAGTATTGGCTGCTGTACATCACATATTCATGACTATACTCACGTTTTTTTACTCCAGTGGGAGAACCTTCCCCAATCCCTCCTTTCCACCTCTTTAAGGGAGTCTTTTGTGTTGCTTTCTAATTTTTCTGGTTGGGTGGGTTTGTTTTTTTTTTTTAATGAACATAACTGAAGTCAGAAATTGTCCCTGTTTGCCTGCTTTATCTTTTCAGGGATTTTTCCTACAAACTCTAGGCTATAGTATTGCACACAAGTGTATTTCATCCATAATCAAAATTGCCTTATGTAGCACCTCTAATCTGAGGATCTCCAAGCATGCTAAAATAGGTGTGTGGAGGCCACACTGTGCCCCTGCAGAATCCGGGGCATGTTAGAAGCAATAAACTGAAATATAATTTAAGATCACATAGTGAATCCATTATAAGAATTCACACTGCAGGGGGCAAGTAGCAAAGAAACCTCTCAATTTGTTAATGTTTTTCCACCACTGGCTTGCTTTGTGATAAAGTGGAAGCAAATACACAGGTTTTCAAATAAGCTCTTTGGTCAATCCCCTAGTGTAATATAAGAGCTGAGATTTCCTCTGCAGCTGGGGCTGATGCAGAATTAGTAGACTTTAAGAGGCTATTTTCAGGGTAGCACCTGGAGTTACAAAGACCAGAAGTGCAACACTGCAGAGCTGAATTGGCTCCTTGCATTTTCCTTTTGCAGAGGTGCCAGCCAAGGCGTTCTTTCCAAAATAAGATGTTCCTGAGCACAGGGGCTGGGTTGTGCCAGGATGTGCATTTGATGTGTGCTGGAGCACCCAGGCATACCTGGGTGCCTGGAGATATTTCACAGCCAGGAGGGGCATTAAGCTCGTAGCAGAGCTCCCTACAATGTTCCCTAGCACACAGCATAACCATCCTGGTGTATTTCCCAAATCAGCCTGGTTGTGCCTTATCACTGGGATTTACCCTGACCAATAAATATTTTGCACCTGATAGCTTTTTGATCTTTCAAAACCAGCTCATCCCTGTGGCAGGTTGTGGACCCTTTAAAGGCTCAGGTGGTTTGAGCTTATAAAAGTTCCCATTTCCCCCATCTGTGGAAGGAAGTGAGAAGAGCAGGGTGGGGTAGTAGTGTTGTCTGCTCCAGGAGTGGGGGAAGCTGCAAAGAATTTATGGAAAGATGTTTTTGAGTTAGGGGGAGACAGAAACAAGAGCTGAACCTCCCTGTGAGCTTAGACCTGTTTTTTTTTTTTTTAAGGTTGGTGCTTGGGAACCAGACTTTTGGGGCTGGAGGAGTTGGTTGTGTTGTGTTCATGACTTGGGCTTTCACGTTGTGTTGGGGAAGCTCTTTCTCTTCCCAGTGATGCTGGGGAGGGGAGAGGGTAGCCAGGAAGGAGTTGATGTATTTTTAAGCTTTGCTCTGTGGGGGAACCTTTTTGCTATGGTGCCTGGCTGCTTTTCCTCCTGGTTTCCCTCTGCCAGGAGAAGGTGGGAGGCTGACTGGCTGGGCCAGGGGAGGGTCTGCCACAGCACAGCTGGGAGGGAGATGTGGTATTGAGCCAGGGGTGACTTGCTGCAATGCTATAGGGAGAAATTTGTTTCCTAGAGAGCCCCATTTCCATGCTGATATCTGAAATGTGTGAACTTTGACAGAGAGGCTCAGCTTAGCTGCTGTTGAAGCTTCCTTTTTTCATTACCTGTAGATAGTGGAGACCTATTGTTTGTTAAGTTTAACTGAAAGGTATGAGCATAGCAAGCCTAGAGGGAGTGAAGACAGCCCAGTGACCATGTCTGAACTTACCATAGTGAATTTTCCTCCCAGAGTGTCTCAATTGCTTTGCTCCTGTTGGATTTATTTTATTTATGTTGTGAATATTGAAAACACTTGTACCTTCATGTAAAAATTGACTTTTCAGCAGCAAAAGTAAATACTAAACCTGTGCTTGGGGGCTGATATTTGACATACTGAAACTGATAAATCAAATACCAAGTGTCCTCTCTGACTATAGATATACTAATTTTCAGTTCATGTACTCTGGCCTGTGATTTGTCTGCTGTAGATGGGTCTTGCATGTAATGTGGCTTTAGCTGGTCTGGAAAGGCAACTGCAGACTGACGATAGTAATCGTTCATTCTGAAACTAGGAATATTTCAATAGTATTTCATAAAATGGGTTCAACTAGGCTGCTATAAGAATGCCTGGGCTGAAGGCTCTTGAGTTTGTGCTATGCCGAAGTTGAGAATCCATGAGAAGATTCTGGATTTTCAGATCAGGATGATCTCTCTAGCTAATGTATAACTGATAAAGGATAAGACTATCGCTACTTCACAAGAACACTATGACTGGCATTACTCTAGGGCTGTTTTAACTTAGATTTCTTTGCTTTTTGGTATCTCTGAACTGAAACTAAATTAACAACTCGTCTCCATTATATGAAGGTTATATTTACTTGCTGTGATATTCCAAGCACAGTCATGTTTTTATGGTTATATTTGGATATACCGAGTGCTATTGAAATTTTGTTGTGTGATAATAATATACTGCACAGATAATTCATTTTACTAATCCTTAGCAAGTACTGATCTTGTTGGCTAATGGCAAGTTATAGATAAGGGTTGAGTTTTTTTTGTGCATTGTCCTACATACTTTAAAAATAACTAGGACACAAACTTTTTGATATAAACTTCCTTGACAAATATAGATGTGTTCTTTTTTCTTTCTGCCCTCTCTTAGGCATGGAAAAATGGTAAGAAGCAGAATCTTTGCCTCCCAAACACAGTGATTGTGAAGACTAGACATCCCTTTAACAAGGAATAGCAGCACCTTTAAGGTAGGCTGGGGAAAAATAACTGTGAAAATCCTTCTTTTTGTGCTCTGCTCTCAGTTCTCCCTGATTTCTTTCAATATTCAGGCTTGTTATTTAATTCTTCATTGTTTTCCAGTATGAGCTACTTACAGTGCTCTTGTGGTTTGTTTGTTTTTTCCCCTAATGGCTTTGGCTGTGACATCTTGCTGGTTGGATCTTCCCTGTACATTTGGGGGTTGGGGGGGATGGCTGACAAAACCGCTGCTTCTGCTAAGAGAGGCTGGTGTGGCTGCGGTAGCCAGGAGAGAGGTGCTGCAGCAATGTGGCATGAGATGAGAGGGTAGGAAGGAGCCACCAGGATTCTGGGTGCCAAGCAGAGCTTCTCCATTGAGTGTATTTCACCATTCCCTGGTGTTGCAGTGTCCTTGGCCAGTCCCCTATACCTACATAGCTGCACCCATGCTGGCGACAGAGCAAATTTCCTGGCTTGTACTTGAGGTAGGGCAATAACTGTCTGAACCAGCCCCTGGGCTCCAACAGGAAATGGTTTCCCTGCACATATTGTTCAGCTCTGCTTCTTTAGGCTTTTGGTGTGTATAGTCTCTGTGTTTGGCCAGCAGAGGCTGTGGTTGTGGCTGGACAAATCAGCAAATCTTTGATGTTCTTCATGAAAAATTGTGTAGCTTTCTGGCTGAGATTTGCATGGTCATCATGGTTACCTCTAGGAAAATCAGTGCTGCTTCTCTTGGCACTGGAAAAGGTAAAGGAGAAGAAAGCCTGACAATACAGTCTAAAGGATTTAACACTGTTGTAGAAGACATAGGAAGGAAAGGAAGTAAGTTCAGTTGAGTCACTGAGGTTGGACCAGACCTCTTTCAAGAGCGGAGGGAAAGTGGTGGGGACTGAGAAAGGGAAGTCTCAGGGCAGAAAAGGTTTTTCTGGGAGTATATCAAAAGTGCTAGAAAGGAAGCAGAGCACGACTGTGAGCATCTGGCTGAGCACAGGGGATGTGCATGTGAAATGTTGAACGTTGCTACACTCTTATGCGTTAAACATGGCATATAAGCATTTGTTGGGGCAAAGCTGGGTCCGCAGCTGATTTCTAGGAAGCCCACAGATCTTGTGCTCTCCCCATCCCAAAAGAATCCTGCTTTAGTGTTTGTGCTCCCTGTTCCACTGGGGAAAGAAACCAAGAACTGGAAACACGCAGGGAGGCTTAGGGACCTGGATGAGGGTTGCTGCTTGGCTGGTTTTACGCTGGGCTTTGTGGTTGCCGTTCAGGCTATATTTACATGTAGGCAGATCAATCTCCATGCACACAGCTGCTGGTTTTCAGTGGAAGACAAGCTGCATGGGGAGGCGGGGGGGGGGGAAGTAAAACTTCTGCTCTGTCAGATTTTAAAAAAAAAAAAAGCTTCCATAAATGTTGTGGACATAAGACAAGAGAGTCAGTGATTTGGCTTTCAGTGGAGGTAAGGTAAAACTTGCTGTTAGACTACACTTGGCTCACCTGGGGCAGGAACATGTAGGTACTGAGGAGCTGCAATGTGCACTGCCCGTTGCCCAGGCAGCAACCAAGACTGAGTTTGGGTCTATAGGAAAGAGCTTTGTAGGGTGGGTTGAAGCAGCTGGGAGGGATGGAGAACACGATCTGTGAAAAGCAAAGCTTCGTTGTCCCAGGAGCACTAGAACTAATGAGCTTTGCATTTCAAAGGTGGCAAGCCTTCTTCAGACCCTGTAAAATACACGCCTGGGATTTGTCGTGTTAAATCTCTACATGGGGAAAAGGAGTGTGTGGGGGAGGTGGAGAGAGGCAGAGGAGGCAGCATGCAGAAAGTAGAGGCCAGAGGCCCTTATTTGGGTGCAAGTACCAATCTGCTGTCTGCATGAGTCTGCCGGAGTTACATATGCTTTCCTTTTCTGTGTGCACAGAAAATTGTAATAAATAGAGGTTCAGGCAGTGAAGAGCATTTATTTTTGTTTGCATATTTTTGTCAGTCACTTGGCATCTCTAGATGAATGGTGGAACCAGGAGGAAAAGGCTATTCTCCTTGTGAATACAATCCTCGTGTGTGTGAGGCAGCCTGTCTCAAAGGCAGTTTGATGCCCGCTGACCCCTTGGAACCTACTTTCACCTTGGAACTATCATGCCAGTGTAATGGTCTGCTGTTGGCAACCCTGCCAACAACCCCATGGAGCCTTTCAATCAGAGTGGTGGATAGGCAGTTTTCCATGCTCTCTGACTAGAATAGCTCAGGTCCTGGTCTCCATCCTTTCTTCTGTTTGCCATCAGGTATCAGAGTGGAGATGGAAGGACTTCCTTTTGACACTTCACCTCCCAGCAGCCAGGCACAGACCACATAACCCAAAGGCTGTTCCATCCCTTTGAGGGGCCTGGATCCATCCCGCCCCAGTGCTGGAGAGAGGTGTCATTGCACAGGATGGTTGAGACAGCCTTTTGCTTTCTTTCTAGAGACAAACTACTCTTTCAGCCTTCCCTTTTGATGACAAAGTATTTTGAAATGTACAGACTGTTCAGTAGTGTCTTACTTTTCCTTCCTATTTTCTTTCCAGTGTGTCAGTTTTAGTAGCCCCACATTCCACACACGAGCCCATGGGCACATCATCCCCTTCCTGTCAGAGCCAGTGGCTCCTAAAGTGAGGAGGCTAACCAAAGCATCAGGTGAAGATGACACTGTTCCTAGCTCAAAGCAGGGTAAGAGGAGCTGTTTCATGTCTTGTTGGTGCACTGAAAATTAAAATTGGCAGCAAAGACATCAAAGCAGGTGTGAGGATGCTTCTGCAAGATTTGCCAAGGACTCCGGTGTTCCTGTCTGGTGCTGGAGCCAGGGCAGGGAAGAGACTGCAAGTGCAGCCTGTTTAATATTCTCTTCTGTCCCTCTGATCTCCCCCCTACCCCACAGAAGCAACATGTCCCATGTTTCTGCAGAGCTTGTCCTGAGCAATAGCAGCATCTGTCAGGGGTTATGGTGGCATTAGCCTCGTGGAGCTGGGAGTTAGCAGCGCTTGGCAGAGTGACAGTTCTGCTGTACCTTACATAAATCTGTATCTTGCATAAATCTGTCTCTGCCTACTCTGCCAAGGTGTGTGGTCACAATTTGTCTGATTCTTCCTGCTGTCCACAAGTCCCTTCAGTTTCCTAGAAGTTATTATTTGCTTCTTGAGGCCCCTCTCTTTCCTCTTGCTTCACAGCTCCCCACTCCATATCCTTTCTCTTGTAGCTTCACTGTGAGCCCTAGAGGGAATATTTCTTGTTAAACAGGTGTTATTTTAAAATAAATTCCCATCACCTGCCCCTCTCGGGTGCTGCAGAAAGCTCTCCATATTCCCATGGAAAGAGGGAAGGTTTTGAGCCTCCCTGTGGCTTTGGCAGCAATCCGGAGCAGCCTGTCACCCACCACCTTCTGCTATGGGCTGCACCTGACCCCAGGTCATGGTTCCTTGCTTGTCAGTACTTAATGATACTTGGTGCGTCTTGGTTGCCTCTCATCAGCTTTCATGGACATTTCTAGACCCTTCTGGGGCCAGAAGGTAGCAGCAACTGCCCCAGTTCTTGGCCTTCTTACAGTATCTAAGGAAATTCTTGGGGAAAACAAGAAAACCTTTATTAAACAGAATGTTATATCCCCAAACATACTTGTGCCATGTGTTTTCCTACAAAGCACCTGAAAAAAAAAAAAATCTTGACCTCTTGAAAGCATATCTGGTCACCACAAGGCTTGCTGTGAGCCACCCTCTCCTCCCCAGCACTGCCCAGGGACCTGAGGAGAGCCATGAGAGGGTCCACTTGCCAGTGCTCTCCTCTAGCACTTTGTCACACCGCTCCGTATCGCTTTATTGTTTCAAGGCTGTAATAAAGAGCTGCTCTGGCAGAGACCAGAGTAATGTTCCTGTTGGTCTGCAGGGCCAATCTCTTAATATGTATTACCCAATAAAATACAGCAGCTCCAAAGGAGCGTATGGTCTGTCAAGTAAGCTTGTTGCACCTCTCGGTGAGTCTCCACCGAGATATATGTCCTTGGGCACTGAGAAGGAGGTGCTTGAGAGTAAGGGTGCTTACTACTGTTATTATTTACTATTGCTTGGTGTCTGGAGCTGGTAAGCAGTGCAAGTAGTACGCTCTTCTACCACAGGTTATAAAGGGGAAGAAAGAAAAAAATCCCATGTTGTGTTACAGCATATACCCTGGGCTCTTAAAATGGAAGTTTCTGTTTTGTCTCCAAGCCTTCTTTCTTTTGTAGGTAGACGTGAGAGCTGTAATCCTAAGTGAATGGTATGTATTAAGTCTATACAATGGCTCTTTAAAAAATAATTACATATGGTACAAGAGGGAGAGGAAACCGTTCCATCCCTGAAATGGCCACTTAAGAGGTGGACAATAAATAAATAACTGTAATAAATAATCTGGTGTATATGAGCTTTAGCATTTTGGAGGAATAAATCGGAGCTCTTTCCCAATTATCTGCTGAGAAGCATCGGATATAGAGTTGGAAGGAAAGATTTCACTCGGAGTTGTGGCAAGGTGTTGGAAAGCCCATGGGAGCGTGTAGGAGTCCCCTGCCCTCCCCTGTCTCTCCCGTGTATTTTGTTGCACTTTCCCTGCACCACCCCTCCCTGTTCCCAAGCATGTGCCCCTCTCCTGTGAAATGGAAGAGACTCCCTTAAGCCTCACTTGCCTTTTGCAAATAAGTGCAAGAACAACGCCTGGGGAATCAAGCCTCCGCCGGCAGAATTAACGCATCTCCCAGATTGCTCATTGGGTATTTAGTCCTTCGCCTCTCCAGCGGCTTTGCCTTTCCACCAGCGCTCTTCCACCCTCCTGTGCCCATTCATACCTGCTCCTCGCAGACGAAACCAGCCGCTCTTCTGCTCTGTGCAAAGTCTGAGTGCCGGTATTTAAATGCAGCTCCAGTTGCTAAACCCCAGCGACTAGCGGAGCGCCTGGCTGGGGCGTGCAGCCGAGGGCTGTGTCGCTTTAAGGCATGTGATACTTTCCCGAGCAGGGATGTATTGAAATAGGCTACGGTACTTACAGCATCGTGTAGCAGCGTACGTACAGCTGCCTTACTCTGCACTGCCCGCGCTGGAGTGAGCCTGCTCTGTCGTTAAACATAAACCGCTCCTCATCCTTAAGTATCCTGGAAGCTGCAGATTAACGCAAGATCACCACAAAGGTCTCATCAAGCAGAAGGTGATGCTAGGAGATGATTTAAAGGTGAAAATGAGAAGGTTTCCACCCCTCAAACCTTGGCCACTTTTCTGACGGCAGAGTCTGAGAGCTCAGATGACTTCTTTACTCTGGAAACAGGATTTGTAACGAAAGAGATTTTTTTTTTTTCCTTCTTCTTTTAATCCTGATAAAGAAGATTATTGGGAAGCTATTAAAAATCCCTTATTGCGATACAGATGGATTTAAAAAAGTGTTAGATCTTTCCAATGAACACTAATAGAGTGCTCTGCTCTTGGTTGGATTACTCAGGTAAGGAGCTTCTTTAGGATTTAAGATACAGAAAGCTGATCTGGAACTCATCAGATAATAACTGGAGGAATACTCACTGCCGTGTTTCTTACTAACGATAAGATGATCTGTGTGTAAAAGTGTGTATGTGACAGCAGTTTGCTGATAAACAAGTGCATGAAGAAATGTTTGTAAGAGATGCTGGGTTTTGAGCAAAGGTAGTTTGAAATAGTGTAGTTTGAGAAAGGTTTTTATAAAAACCTAAGGGAGGGGGGAAGCAGAGAGCTAATAATAAAGCCTGAGTGGGTTAAGTCAGTCTGCTGTCCATGTGGTTAAGAATATGATGCCCGAGGAAAGACACAGGAGCGTTTAGCAGGCTGTAGAAGTTTGGCTTTGCTGTTTGGCTAGGATTTTTAAAGTTCAGTTTAAATAACCTGAATACCTGAGCCATCCTTACGTGAGAGACACCTTTCCTTCTTACCTTGTTGTATAAAAAATATGGGAGCATCAAAGATGACAAGAAGGCATTAATTCCTGAAGGCACAGGAAGCCTACTGGGAGCTCCCTGATCTGAGGGGATTGAATGTATTTTGCAAGATAAATAGGTCTAAAAAGAGAGGTGGGGGGAAAGTACACTGTATAGTGCAAAGTAAACAGTTGGAAATGAAATTAATTATATGCTAAGCAGTGCATCAAACGCTCAGTACAGCCTCATGCTGATCAAAATAATGTTTTAGTATTTTCTATTAATTATACTTGTCAGTTTATGTGGTTCTTTTCAGCCAATTAGACTTAAAAAGCTTTCCAAAGACTGTCTGATTCTTTAAAATCAGGGGAAAAAATTTTATATGCATCTATTTTATTACCTTTGTATTTCACTATTTTAATATTGTTAATTTTCCTACTGCAGTAATCCCCCGATATATCACATATAGACTTTTTATTTTTGAATTTTTGTTTAAAGACACGATTTTTCTATGCGAGAGACTTAATCTTTCAAAGTCTTTCTTGCTCTGTGAAAATGATGTTCAGCTGATTGGATTATTAGATAGAAAACGGCATCATGTCATTGGCTGAATAAGGAGAGTGCCTGAAGTTTGATTAATTTGGCAATATGAAATGCAGCAGAAGGTGTTGTTAAGGGAACTGGACGATGTGTAGCGTAGCTGAGCCTTGCAAACCTCCTGATCCTTGCAGGCACAGAGAAAGAGCTGTTGAAGTTAAAAAGTCAGAGGGAAATTTAGCCAGTTAGTACAATAATGGATACAAGTATGAAAAATCACAGTTGTCTATACTGGATGGCCACGTATGCCACTGCTGGGAGACAAAGAAACTGCTCTTTCCTTTTGCAATAGGAATCTTTTTAAAATTTTGACACAATCTGCTTTGTGAAAAGATCAAACCTTCTATAGAGTGCATATGAAATTCAGTCTGGCTGTACTCCAGCGCCTTTACATGCACAGGTCGAAGGAAAGGAAGCTGATTTTGTCTGGGGATTAGAACATAATTCTGAGAAACAATTACTTTGTTTAGCAGACAGCATCATGATTAAAAATTAATGCTTGCAAAAGTCAAAAACAATAAACTTACCTTCTGGGTCAGTATTAGCCTTCCAGTCTTGGGGCTACAGTATTTTTGAAATGCATCTCAGATATCTGATGGTGTTGTATGCCTATCTGTAATGCGTTTAAAGTAGTTTTGATACTGTCTGGACACAATTTTTTTTTTAAGCTGGCTGCGTGATTTTTTTAACTCCACTGTAAATTTGGCTATGGACCAGTGCGAGAATATTTTCCAGCCTTCTATTTATATTGGTTTTGGGTTTTTTCTAGTCCTCAGATCATTACAGTTTCATTTTTACCACCCCATTATTAAAGTTATCCAGGCTCATGTGTTGACATCTTGTTACCTCAAGTGTCCTTTTTGGATATGACCTTTGTTGTATGACAATTGCATCCTGCAGGGGGGAATAATAACCCAGAGACAAAAGACATCTAGGAAAAAGGAGTAAAAAAGGAAAAAAAAAATGTTTAGAATTTAAAAAATACTGTTGTAATGGAAGCTGACTATTCTGTGTGCTGTAAGGCAATGGATAATAATGTCTGTCTAATATTTTGTTTAGAGAATGGCAGTGGTCTCTGCAATGTCCTGGGTCCTGTATTTGTGGATAAGTGCCTGTGCAATGCTGCTCTGTCAGGGCTCCCTCCATCACACTTTCCAGCAGCATCACCTGCACAGACCAGGTAGGACTGAGATCAGCTGTTGGATGCCATAAGGTTGCAGGCTTTCTGCCCGTGCTTATGTCTGTCTTGATAAATGATTGAATAATCATAAAATTCATTTTATCATTTTACTTTTATGAGTTGCTTGCCTTTATGTTACACAGCATCTTTTTTGGGTCGGTCTAACCCAAATTGTGCTCTGCCAATCTGATGTTGGAATATTCATCCTTCAACGTTGTCTTCTAACAACTTCCTAATACAGGAATCCCACTTTGGGTAATCATTTAGTTTCTCTGTCCTTATTTCTATCTCCCCTTCTCCCCATTTTGCGCACTTCTGGAGCGGATGTATAACTCTGAAAAACATAGTGACAGCACAAGTTTGGATAACTTTGCGGTAACTGACCCAAACTGGACATGGGTTTGTTACTCAAAATACTGGCAGCAAATCTGCTTCATAGTCACTAGTGTTTACTGGAGGTCGGGTGTTTGCTTCAGTATAAATTCAGAGAGACAGTTATTCTAAGGTTCTCAAGTTTATGTCTGAAAATTGATGGCATTGCAAAAGTGCAGCCCAGAGGAGAATTTGGGACAGTCTTTCAATGGAGTTAAATGCCTGGAAAGGCAGAGTAAAGCCCACAGGTTAGCGGTGGAGAATGCAGCTCACTCTGACTGTTGTGATCCCCAGAGAGTGCACTTTAGTATTTTTATTGTGGTTTTTCTTAATAGAAATGGATCATGTAACTTTTTCAACTGTTAATTGCACTTTGAAGAATACGTGCCGGGTTACAAGCTGAGGAGTTGGCATATTCTAGCACAGTATTATCATCTGGTTAAAATTAGATTGGCCAAGAATGTTGCTTCATAAATTTGGATCCAAAGAAAGGTGGGAGAGGTTTTAAGAGCTTTAGAAATGAAAAATGGAAAATGTTAACTCAGTGATGAATCATTCAATAATGTGGCAACTAATACTTCAATTTTTTTTTTAATCTAATGGCATACTTTCAAAGATGGGTGGTCTTGAACCACAGGTCTTTAGCAACCTTAACAGCTTAAAGTTTTCCCAACTACTTTGCTTGTCCAAGAGTCATAGATATTGGCATCGTCTTGCTTTCTTGTAATGAAACATGCATAGTATGAAGGAATAGACCTAAATCTTTGATAGACCAGCTCTTGGCAGCTAAGTTAGAGCATCAGATTAACTAATGGTGTTATGTTTATTAGCTGGCACTGGAAGTTTGAGAGTATTTGAAGTTTGAGTGGCAAGGTTCTTATTTGGGACTTGCAGAGAAATGAACAAAATATTTATTGTAATGCTGCTGGTTATTTGAGTCTGTCTCCCAGTGAGGGAAATGGGGAAAAACAGCCCAGCTAAACAGAAAGGTAAAAGGAAAATGTAATCCCATTTTGTAAAATCAGTTGAAACAAGTGACATTATGAGAAAAAATGAGCGCTGGGCAGATTCAGAGCTCTGCAACATTTGCCTAAGCTTGAAAAATCACCTTTTTTATGAAGCAAGAACAGCAAGACACGGAATGCATACCAAGTGTTGGGGAAATGTGAAAAATGACAAAATCTTTCACTCGGAGATGTGATACAGATAGAGTGAAGGTTTTACAGCTGCCTCATCACCTACTTAGAAACAGCCAAGCTTTCCCTCCTGCGAGCCTTCTCAGGCAGCTTCTCTGCACCCTACGTGAATAAGATTGATGGTGTTCTGATCCCAGGCAGCCAATTTCAGTCTCTCAAGAAATAATCCACTACATTGACAGATGAGTGGAATTTGACATGATGTTCACCTCAGATTCAGATTGTGCTGCACCTGGGAAGTACCCACTAGTGAGTGTCCTTTAGGGAAACTGTTAGAGATTTTGGACAATTTCTGCTGTCACAACAGAAAATCAAGACAGTGTTTTTTATAAGGCCATGAATTTGCAGTCTGCCAACCGAATGTGAAAGGTTGTACATAAAAGGGATGGAAATATGTTAACTAGCAAACTGAGTGATTTTAATGTATTCAACTGCAGTCCCTGAGCACACCCTATTTTTCATATTTATAATATTAGGAATGCGTCATTTACTTTTAGTTAGTCACTGTGTAAGTAAGATTAAAACGTTCAGCCAAATAAAAGTGAATAAAAAATGGATGCAGATGAGCCAGTGCATAATTTCAGTAATTTAATATTTGGTATATGAAATTTCAACTTATTGAATCATGGCAAATATAGCTGTAATCAATAGCATGCTCAGCATACCTTTTCTTTCAGTTTGTGATCTTCCATAGATAATGAGGTGCTCTAAAATAAGAGAATTTGAGCTGTTCAGCTCCATCGTGGGGCTACTTTGGTGCAAGATAATTAAAAAGGCAGGTTCCACCCCGTCTTGTGCTTCTCATACTTGATGAATAGAAGAGTCTCACTGAGCACAGGAAGGTGCAGGTAAAAGATAAAATCCTCATGGAGTGTACTTAGCATAATAAACTTGAACTGAACTCAGTGGATTAGCACAGTGAATATACCCATCTGTAGTACTGCGGTTAATCCAGTTTTGAAACCCTGGAAATCAAGGGCAATATATGAAAAGGTTAGTTTATCATCAGGGATTTCTGAGCTTGTTCTTTTTTTTTTTTCCCAAAACTTTCTTAAAGAGTCTGAATGGGTTGAAATAGATTTCTACACACTGTGCAATCACAAAAGTTTAAAGCTTCCTTTCAGTGTAGTATAATTTTTTTCAGTTTATAATTCAGTACTACTTTATTCACTGAGATGGCTTAGCAGAAGGTATGAACCCGAAAACAAATGCAGTAAACCGCTTTACGTGACAGTATTTATAACTGACTGTAGCTTTATTTTCTGTCAAATGTCGGTAGGTGGGCACAGATAGTAAGGACATAGTAAATATTACTTGATTATAAGATAGATGATGCTGTACTACTTGTACCTGTTCATGAATTCTTTCTTGTCTCATTAATACAATGAAATGTTGAATGCTGCTGTTAAGTACCCTTAAGTACTGGTGGCTGTTCCTTTTGACTCTGACAGGTGAGGTGGGCAGGGTAGATTTTCAGGCTTCTTCGCTGGGATCAGGAGGAGACCTTTGGAGTAAGCTAGCTGAACACCATTGCAGTGTAATTCCCCTTGGGTAATACACATGGCTTTCTGCAGGTTTTTTATGACTGTATTTCATTTTCATGAAAATTATGTTAGGCAAAGGATGTGTGAAAACATTCACAGGAAATAACTTTATGTGCAAACAAATCTCCTTTTTTTTTTTTTTTTTTCAAGCATGTCATTTCTCTGTGATTTAATAAGAAACAGTGGTAATGAGAAGAATTCCACATTGGCCGTTTTAGGTTCTGAGATACACACTGTTGTAGAGCTGTTGAATTGGCCTGAGGATTAGAGTGGACAGGTTGTGATTTGCAGTCAGCTGAGTGCCTGTGATAGTCCGTTGATCATCTGATTGACAGGGTTGACCCCGCCCAGAGGTAGGAAGTAGATGCTGGCATTTGGCAAGACAGCAAGATATTAAGAAAGCAAAGGGTTCAAGTTTCAAAGATTAAAAAATAACCATTCCCCTTCAACCATACAATTCTTAGTAAATGTTCTGGCTTTGCCCTATAAATGAGGGATGTTTTGCTCCTGGTGAAGACGGTCAGCTAGTACTACATCGCAGTGGACAGCACTGACCCCGTGTTGCTTAAAAATACAGGAAAGCACATTGAATTCACGTGTAAGTTTGTACAAAATAATTAGGTACACATTAAAGATGCTAGGTTAGTCTTGCACACAGTGAAAAGATGTGAGGCAGACGCAAGCAGAAACATGTACCTACTGTAGCAATGCCGACATTTGCAAATATGTTAATTAAAAATAGGCCTGTTCAAGAAATCGTGGACTGAATCAAGGCTGGAATCTTATGTCTATTAAACATGAAGTACCTTTTATTGTGACAGTAGTTAATGATATGCCCATTAAAAATAATCTCAAGAAGTGACTCTCTATACCTCTTATTACAAGGAGGAAAATCAGTCTCAAAGAAATTCTACACAAACTAACAAGCAATATCAACCTAAGGATGTTCTGAGCATGTTTCTCAGTAGACAGCATTTTGCAGAAACTTGAGTCTGTGGCTGTGAGCAAAAAATTTCTTAGTTCTGATCCTGGCCTTCCCACTGATTTTTATAGCCTTGGGGGAACCACATATTTTCACATTTCAAAAGGTCTTCTATTTTCATATGCCCCATACATGTGGCTATTCAAGTTCAGAACAGAATGGGAAGAATGCTAGTCTGAATCTAATTCCTCAGGAAAGTGTAAATAAAATACGTGTCTTTGCAGAGCAACTGAGATTTGGAAGATAAATTCAACAGGATTTTTGCTCTTGATACTGATAGAAGCGAGTGGAGGACTAGGTAGTGAATATATAAATACATACAGTTTCTGTGATTAGCAAGAATTATACTCCATTAATCATACTGTGTGAATGCAGACTGTTGCCTTCAGTACACAATGTCCAAATTGCCATGCAACAACTCAGCCAGTATCTAGTAGATCATGTCATGGACATGAAAGCTGGCAACTGGTGTTTCTTGCTGTGTTAATTAAAATGAACAAATTTATAAGCTCTAAGGCCTGAATCAGATCTCATTTACACCAGTAAATGCACAGGAGGCACCATATATATCCTGGCTTGTTCACGATCAGAAAAACTTGCTCACAATGAGCTATTCCAGTCACTCACTGGAAACCATCTCTCTTGTGATACCTTTTTGTTATATACCTCTGGCCTGCACAGTCTGTTCTTGAAAATGTGAAACTACCAACTGCTAAGTAAAGAAATGCAGGTTGGAGATACTTATTCTGTTCCTGGTCACATACAAAGTATATTTGGATGTGTGTGAACAAATGTATTTGTGGTTTGTGTAGGCAGAGAACTGATGTAATGAAATCAACACTTAAGGACAAAGTAGGATTACTAGCAGCATGATAGCGATGAATTGCCTGCTGTGCTTGTATGATGCACTTGTTTACAGTAGCAGACTTTATCAGAAGTATTGCACCCTGTGATTTTTATTTTCATATTTTTTCTGAAAAATCGAACCTCCAAAAGAGGAACAACATGGCTACAGGGCGTGTTTGCAGACAGAGAGTTAGTTATGTTTTTGTTGGATTGGTTTGGGGTTTTTTTCTGGGATCTGTAAGCTGTTGCTTGAATGGGGTCCTGTCTCTCGGGTAAAGGGGGAAGTGTAGGCAGGTATTGCCAAGGAGCAGCCAGTACTCAGTGGAGGGCCAAAGGCAGAGGACCCCTCCTTCACCGGAGATGGGTGGGTAGCTGCGAGGCTCCCAGCTTGGTTGCAGGTGGAGGAAAGCTGTCACTGGTCACGCTGCTGAACATGACACCTTGTTACTTCTGATCCAGGGAGACGAAGCAACCTGAGGGGGAGCAGGTGTTGCAGCTCGACGGACTGTGAAGAACAGCATGGCCAAGGTGCGTGGTGGGGCACTGAGCAGACCGCTGTGCCCGACACAGCTCCATGGGAGCTGCTGGAAGCATGGATGTGTCCCCTGCAATCGCCCCTGCCACACACCTTGTGCAAAACGGCAATGGCAAGGTGCTAACAGTGGTATTTGGAGAGAAAGGACACGCCTCTTGCATGTGTGCTTTGTACTGGCAGCGTCTGTGCTCTGGTTTGGTCCCCCCTGCTCTGTACTTGCTCCTGGTCGTGCTCCTACCCCCTGCCCGTGCCGCTTCAGCTCTCCTTCGGGCCCCTGGGCAGGCAGCCACGCAGGCAGGAGCCAAGCGCGTCCCTCTTTGCGTGGCAGAAGCTGCTCTGGGGAAGCAGGGACCACGAAGCGCCTTTTGCCGCGATGGCCCCGGCAGGCATCTCCTCTTCCCACGCCCGTGTGCTGAGCCTTCATCTCCCAGCGCAGCCTTGGGGCCTCGGTGAGTCACGAAGGGACCTTTCGGCGCACTGCACTATTTGTAGCTCGCTGTCGTGGTATTAAGGACTGTGAGAATTCATACTATGGTGGTTAAGTCCCAAGGAAAATTTGGCACCTACAAATATAAACCCCAAAGGCAAACTATGTTGCTCTGCGCTGAAGTATTTCTGCTGATAACATCAGAAACCTGCCTTTAATGATTAGCCTACTTTAGTCCAAGGCTCATTTATATTTTAAAAGGCAATATCCAAGTGCATTTCATCATAAGATAGATGTGTTTTCTCCCATTGTTTCATATTGTTTTATTTTAACCCGCCCATAATCTTTGTATTTTCTTTTGAATGTTTTCTTTTCTACTCTGCTGTGAAATCAACCTTTGCTGTGAGCAAGATTTATTTTCCTGATGGGATTCAGCATTTTTGCTATTTCCAGATGCTCTGTATAGAACAGCTCTCTCTAGCTAAACTTTTTTTTTTTTGCACAGGAGCGGTGCTGGAGATTTCTTTTCATTGTGCTTTAGGCAGGGACCACGAGGACTGCAGCACAGTTGGACTCTAAATTTATAAGACTCAGTCAATGATGCACAATGGGGAACTGGGGGTGTAAATTAAGCTGAATGAAGTTATGAAGCCCCATGTATGTATCTGTGACTCATATTTCTATGCTCTATTTAGAAGATTGTTATCTGACATCTCTTTCTTGCCTTCTGTATTCCTTTCAGAAAAACAGTTTTCCCCTTTTCCTTCACAGTGGGTGAAGAAACTGGTCCTGCCCTTCTTGAAAGGTCACTTCAGTGACAGCAGGTGCAGGATCACTGTTGCTATCATATGATGATCAATAATTATGTTGTAGTAATCCATTGTAATCCTTGTCTCACTTTGAGAGAACAGCTTTGCTTGGGAACTGAATAGGTGGCAGGAATGGAGGACCTTACTAGGCTTTTTTGGATGATGTGAAAGTGATTCCTTGAGAATCACCAAGTGAAATGGAACACATGGACAATCTGTTGTCCGAGATGGCTGAATTTCATTCTACCAGGGTGGTCTCACTATGGTGCCTTGTCTTTTTGCTACGAGTAAGCTGGGAGTAGTCTGCCCTACACTAGCAGTTCCCACTGACAGTCACTTGTGCTGGGCGCTTTTTAAAATTGTGCATAAATATTTCTTCTGTGAGCTGTGAAGTTTTGTCTATCATGCACCTGACCTCTCAGTAAGTGAACAGGCAATTAGAAAGCAACTTAAATGGTGACCCTTGTCTCTTGATTATTATGAGAGCTGCCATTTGGATCAAAATACACATTTAATCTGTCTTCATGCATGATCCAAAGCTCCTATTGGATTAATTTTGTTTTCTGTAGATGACAAATCTGAATCAAGAGCCTTCACTGTGAATCTGCTGAAGACAATGTGCAAAAATCAATTCTGTTGTTAACTTATGTGCAAGTGAATGTTATATTGATGGAGAACTTGATCGGAAAACTCCTATGAACATACATGTCAGTTTATCAGAAATTGGGGAACTTGGTACTGTAATTTCCTATGTTTGTGTGCAGGCAAGAGTCTCAGGATCTTAACTGCACACACTGACAAAACTTCATCTTTTCTATTGTCCTCATTAATGCTCTTCAAAAACACCGTTAAATATTTCTGGCAAGCAAATTTCAGTGTAATTTTACAGTATTGTTAAGGATTTATTAATTATAATCTTTTCTTGCAGAGTCTATTTATACTTGATCATGACATTAATTGCTTGCCAAAACAAACTAGACTTAATTATGTTTAATTAAGTGGTTGGGAGCAAGCAAGGATAATTTATTTAGAAAATTGGTTTCATTGATTTATATGTTTGTTTTTTGAAAGAACATGAATAAATGAAGGAACCTATTGTTTAGCACACTTCTACTTACATGCTGCCCAGGAATCATCAATAACACAGTTGTGACTTTGATCAGATTCAAGGATGGAAAAGTATCTGTATTATATATATTTGCCTATACAAACCTGTTAAGAAGTAAACGTTCACATTCTGAATCATTCTGAATTTAAATAAAACCTAAAACCAAGTAGAAATGAGATCAAGTAACACTGAAACTAACAGTAAGGTAGTGTTCAGAGCAATGCGTTTTGAAAAATGCATTTCGGAGAAAAACCTAGCCTCACTTCAGATTTGGCTAAAGGTGCTTTGGATAAGGAAGTGTATGGTAAAATACACTAAAATATGACTAGATAAATATTTTCTATAATAATTATATTAATACAATATATAGTTATATTGTATTTCGATGACATAGTAATTTCTATTTTGTCTCTCATGTCTTTCAAATTCAGCTAATTTTACAGTTCAGAAGCTTTTGAAAACCAGCCTATTTCTTGTTTTAATGTAAAATGAGAACTGAGTGGAGAATGCTGAGGACTTAATGTTTTTTTGAGGAATCAGTTTCCTAAGTTGATATCTTTGTGCATTCCTTTCTTCTGCCTTGATATTCCTCATTGGGGGGCGGGGGGGAATATTACCTGCATAAGGTTTCTGTTATCCCAGCAGCTACCTAAAACAAGTCATCATCCTGATAAATGAATAAATCCTGCCTGGAAGCATATATTCAGATACACCAGTGACTGCCTCTTTTCCAAAAGAAATCAAGACCAAATAGACTTAAAATCTATAGCAATGCAAACGCAAGGAAAATCTTCTCTGTCCTTCTAGCTGGTACCAGCTCTTGTTTTGGTTTGCAGCAGCATTGAATTTAAAGGAGTCTAGTGTTTCCAGAAGTTGCCGTTTTCCCCCCAAATCAGCCTTCTCTCTTTTTATTAAAAGATATTTCCCTTATCTAAAAATCTGGTTTAAACCCATAAACTATCAGGACTATACTAACACTGCTGTGAATGTCATTAACTCATGAAGTTCCTCTTCTCAGTTACGTGCATGGGTTGATTTCAAATTTCGGTGGTCAGTCAGCGAGAAGTCACTATTGTGTGCTAAAGCAAAAACTCAAGACACGAGTTGAAGATAACAGAGGTTTTTGAGTTTGTAATTGGTTTCAGTGTGCCAGGGCAGGATCTGACAGAGAATGATTATGTCTAAGCCAGCTCCCACATCTGTAGCTTAATTATTTCTGTAGTAATATCATATTTTTGTGAGGCTTTAAAATGCAGCTGTTTCCCCCCCCCAGGTAGTTAGAAACAGTCTTTCTGTGGCTGAAACCTCAGTGCTTTCTCCATTAAGTCAGCTGCCTGGGTGGTGTTTATCTTAACTTTTGGGTTGAGTTTCTCCAACAAATAGACGACTCCTTTAGTTCTAATTTAGTTTCTCGTGGTATTTCTATTATCTTTTTCTAGTTGGCAGGCAAGGAAATCAGATGTGCATCAAATGAAACCATTTGTCATGGATTAGTGCATGCAAAAGCCTTGATGACAGCAATAGACAAAAGCCAGTGAGTGTCTGAATGCTAATTTTGGAAGAGAAAATTATCAAGGCCAAAACACCAGTGATAGAAGTCCCTAAATGAGATTATTCAATGCCTAAGAGCAAATGACGCTCTTCTGTCCCCTCTCTTGTCACTTTTTCTCTTACTGAAATCTTAAGACATTAGGGTATTGTGCAATGACCCCTGCTAAGTGGAGAAGTGTCCATGGGAGCTCCTGGCTTTCCCAGAACTACTCAAGAGCTACTCAATGGCAGGACCTTCCCTCTGCCTATTGAAACCCATCTGCACCCACAGCAGAGGAGAGGGATGGGACTCATAGGAAGGCAAAACTAGAGAAGACCATTAGTGATATTCCAGCGTGCATACCCTAGTTTGTCACAGCACACTGGGAGTCAAAGGGCTGCTAGGCAGGATACTTAAGTGAATCACGTCGAGGTGGAATATATCTTCCTCAGTGTCTTTGGAAATGTTTTGCATTTTCCTTTTTCCCCGAGGACAGAATTCGTAATTGTTTAATGCTGATCTCCTACTGTTGATAACACACTGAATTGAACAAGTTGACAGCAGTTATTAGATATTTATCTCATTCTTGTGAGATAACTCTAGCTTCTTTATGAGCCTGCTTGGACTCTTTTGGGTCCTAAAAGGAAAGTATGGGCTCTGCAGAGTTCCTCACTCGAAGGATGGTGTGAGGAAGAGCTGAGGCACAGTTGTGGGAAGGGAATTTTGAGACTGACTGCTCCCTGACGGGGAGCAGGCTGTGGACAATGAGCATCCTGTGCACACTTGCACATTTTATTTCTATCCCTCCCAAACTACCCTTAGGAGACTGCCAGACACAAAGGCTGTAGTTTAGTGAAAGGACCACAATGTCGCCAGATTACCCGCTGTCTTCTCTAGGTTTTCACTCCATCTCAATCTTTTTTCCCCCCACTGCTTATTCTATTTCTAAATCTGTCTCCCTTCCTCTAAATCAGTTTCCTTTATTTTCTTTTAAATCTTTCTTTATGTAAGCTCTTATAGCTCACACTTTTAGAAAAGGCTCTCTGAACCTCCTCCTCTTAAAGTCAATGCACCTTGATGTGTTTGAGCAACAAAATGCTACTTGATTTCATCCCAATTAGAACACCACCCACATTTTTATGAAATAAATAGTTTCAAATATTGGAAAGAATCAAAATGGAGCTATTTGATCAAAAGATTTACTATGCTAAAATACATTTTCCGCTTTCTGATACTGGCACCGTATTTGAAGTGTTTTCTAACAAAAACTGGGGAAAACATAAATTAGAACCTTTTTCACCTATAGGAAGAATTATTTGTGTTGATCTGAATTTTCCAATGGTAAAAATTTCACGGGTAGTTTGTGTCTGTCTCTGCAGCAGGCTCTATGCAAGGCAATATGCTATCTTTGTGGTTTCTATTTTTTTTTTTGTTTCCTACCTCTGCCCTTATGCTTTGATTTTGTGTATTTGTACTGAAACTAGACCTTCACCCTTTTTACCCCCAAAATTTCTCCCTGTTTTGATTCTGTAGTGCAGTCAAGACACCTTGTCGAGGTCATGATGTTACCACAGATATAAGCATGTTGGTCAGACCAGGTGGTGCAGGCTCTGGAAAGCAAACTCTTGACTGAGCAGGACCAGTTCTGAAAATGAACAAATGCTGGTGATAAAAATAGGTGCAAATTAAAGGGAAAGGGATTTCTGCTTTCAGTGTGAATCCTTTGATGGTTTCCCCTAGTAAAACAGTTCCTTGACTTTTTAGGTTGTATTTGAATTGGCTTTGAGCTGCCTGTTGCTGTGCAGTGTTTTGTGATGACGTACCTTCTCCGAGCAGCGTGCTCTCCAGTGGTTCTTTTGTACCGGTCATGTTCCTCTGAGGTTCAGGCTATGCAAGTCTCCCCTAAACACTGTTCTTACATAAACTGAATTATTTGCTTATGGGGTTTTTTTGTTTGTTTTCTAGCTTATCAAAGGAAAAAAGCATAATCTATAGCGTCTAGAGATGGAAACAAACTACAAAGCAGTATCACATTTATGCTGAAGTGCTTCTGATGAGGATTGTGTGTCTCAGAATGCTGCTCCCCACATCTGAGGGGCTGTGCTCTGTAACAGGTTGTGGCCATTTGACCCTGGCTGAATGCCAGGTGCCCACCAAAGCTGCTCTACCACTCCCCTTCTCAGCTGGACAGGGGAGAGAAAATATAATGAAAAAGCTCATGGGTCAAGATAAGGACAGGGAGATCACTCACAATTACCGTCATGGGCAAAATAGACATGACTTGGGGAAAATCAATTTAATTTATTACCAGTCAAAACTGAGTAAGAGAGAGGAGTGAGAATATGTGTAGGGTAATGAGAAATAAAACCAAATCTTAAAACACCTTCCCCCACCCTTCTCTTCTTCCTGGGCTCAACTTCACTCCTGATTTCTCTCCCTCCTCCCCCCAAGCGGCACAGGGGGATGGGGAATGGGGGTTGGGGTCAGTTCATCACACGTTGTCTCTGCCGCTCCTTCCTCCTCGGGGGAGGACTCCTCACCCTCTGCCCCTGCTCCAGCGTGGGGTCCCTCCCAAGGGAGACAGTTCTTCACGAACTTCTCCAACCTGAGTCCTTCTCACAGGCTGCAGTTCTTCACGCACTGCCCCAGCGCGGGTCCCTTCCGTGGGTGCAGCCCCTCAGGAGCAGCCTGCTCCAGCGTGGGTCCCCCGCGGGGTCCCCAGCCCTGCCAGCAAACCTGCTCCAGCCTGGGCTCCTCTCCCCACGGGGCCACAGCTCCTGCCAGGAGCCTGCTCCAGCCTGGGCTTCCCCCGGGGTCACAGCCTCCTCTGGGCACATCCATCTGCACTCGTGTGGGCTCCTCCCCGGGTGCAGGGGGATCTCTGCTCCCCGGGGGCCTCCATGGGTGCAGGGCACAGCTGCCTCACCAGGGGCTGCACCGGGGGTGCAGGGGAATCTCTGCTCCGTGCCTGGAGCACCTCCTGCCCTCCTCCTGCACTGATTTTGGTGTCTTCTGCACAGTCGTTCCTCTCACATATCCTCACTCCTCACTCCTGCTGCAGTTTGTGTCCTGGGCCTTTTTTTGTTTGTTTGTTTCCCCTTCTTAACTATGTTAAGACTACCACCATCGCTGATGGGCTCAGCCTTGGCCAGTGGTGGGTCCATCCTGGAGCCGGCTGGCATTGGCTCTGTTGGACATAGGGGAAGCTTCTAGCAGCTTCTCACAGAAGCCACCCCTGTAGTCCCCCTGCTACCGAAACCTTGCCACGCAAACCCAAGACACAGGTTAGAAGAGATTATCCCTTAGTCCTGACAGATTCTATGAACTGAAGTCTTTTAGGGGGGAAATTCATACAGACTTTAAAATGCAAACCTGCTTTTAAATGTAACTATAGCAAAATAATTTCTTCTGTATAATACATGTGCATTGTACGAATTAGTACCTGAAGTTTCAGAGGTTCTACTGTAAGTTGTGTCCTGTCTGCTTTCAAAGAAGTGCTTTAATGTCCAGATTTCACATAGGAACCAAGTAAAGATATGAACAAAATTCAAATATGCCTTTGTCAGGAGGGATTATTCCATATTTTGATAGCATACACAGATTTCAGAACATCAATATTTGCTATAAAGAGAGCACAGTTTCACAGGACAGCCAATCAACACCTGCCTTTCTGTTTCATTCTTTCCTTTCCCTTTATGCCCAACCAAGGGACAGCCAATCCCCCTGTGCGCTCTGTGCACAGCATCCAGCAGTGGAATAGATAATCTGAGGAAACAGATCTCCATCATGAGCACATTTAAGGGCAGGTGAGATGCAAATAAGTGAGGTTTTGTTACTCTGTAGCCTCTTTAAGTGAGGCTGGTGGCTGCCAGACGCTGCCCTCCCAGCTGGTACCCAGAGCAGGCATCCCGTCCCTAGTGCTCCATCTCTGGCATGGGAGTACAAGTGTTGCTGTGAGCTGGGTGATGGATCGTGGAGGCTCTTAGCTCCCTCTTTTCATGAAATCAAGTACTTTACTGTAAGCCAACTTCACGCTGGCTTAAACTTTCATGGTGGTTAAGCTGTAATCTATCAGACTGCCCCAGCTGCGAGGTGTAAAGAGCCTTCACGTTCACTTACTGTTACTCAATTGACAAACAAGCTGTACTGTTGTAGTGAATTTTTCCCCTGTGTCCGTGCTCTCAGCTGAACCACAGGCTCAGTGCACACAGACAGGCAGTGTGGCATTTGCTTCAAATGTGGAACTTCGCACTTTTTACTTTAATTGCTTCCTTTAAGAGATGAGAAGGTTGGGCTTCTCTTTGGACAAAAAGGCTTCTGCTTTAAACGTATTTCTCACTTGAAGGCTACGCTTCCCACCAGTTTTGCGTGATGCTTCCAATCTCTCGCAGGCAGCGTAACACTGATTCTGTGTAAGTCAAAGACTGTATTTCTTGTAACATGTCTGACTTGCAAATCTTATTAACTGCATGCTGTCATCTCAATACACTTGCAGGCCAGCTACAGCACCATAAAAACTTGTGGCAAGATAAATCATGTCAATTTTTTTTTAATAGGGAAAAAAATTCAGACTATTTCATTTGCTACAACTTGAAAAAAAATTAATCTCTTGATTGCTTCTAAAGACACAATTGCTCTGCGGAAAGACCTAGCAGATCAGTCCCAAAAGAGGGCTGTGCTCTGGGGGGTCCTAGGTGGAAAATCACCTGTGAATGATGTCTTGTTTGGTCCAGCCAGAGGTGTGGGGGGGGGCTTGGTAGGTCTAGGGTGCTGTCAGGGTCCTGCATGTCCTTGGCTAACAATGGCCATTTTTGGCTGCTGCTGTTCAGTTTTGAGCCAACAGCAGAAGTTTTGCTTCTCATTGACTGGAACATAGAAAACCTCCAGGTTGGGGAAAGATCTTCTCCGTTATTTACCTCTGTTTTGGCAACACAAGCTCAGAGGTTATATAGCTATTTACCAGTATTGTTATGTTTCCTGGCAGGACTTCATGCTGTCATAGAGGCACAGCAGGAATCCTGTGTCCCAGTTCATATCGGGGCCACCTGGCTGGACTGGGGAGTCCTGGTAAGGGATCCTCTTCCACAGGACCCTTTTCCTCTCATGCAATGAAAAGGCGACTGAGCATCAGCTGATGTCCGCTGCCTGGCTTGCAGAGGGTATCTAGAGGCTCTTGTTAGGCCTTGAGAATCAAACTAGGACCTGATTCAGTCTATATTACTGAATTAATGTAAAAATTGCTTATTTTAACCTCTTGTGGCTATAAATTTTGTGTGCTTGAGGAATTGTAGCAAACTTCCTTTTCTATTGTGGCACTTGTTTGTTTATTTTTGTAGGCCCAAGGAATACAGGGTAACACTCTACATTTTGCAAAGCAGTGTTTCTTTTGTTGTGTGACTAAAGCAGTGTAAATAATTGATTTTTTTTTTTTTTGACAGCGAAAGCAAGATATCAAGTGTTGGTTTGGTGAAGTATTTACATTTTTAAATTAGAACAACTTGATTCATTTTCTTACTAACTGGAAAAGAAAAAAGAAAACAAAACCTGAAACAAGCTTTTGTATTTCTAAACACTGAAAGAAAAGCAACAAAAAGGCCAGATTAAATTAATTAAAAAAAAAAAGTCTGGAGGAGGTACCGCTTCTTTCCATAAATAGATTTAAATCAGAGTATCTCTAATCAGAAGCTATGTTCTGCTGTAGGGGTTGAACTTCCATCTTTCTCCCAAAATGTAGAGCTGTGATGTTAAGATATTGTTGGTAGGGAGAGTAACTTCCAATACCTCTTGAGTTTTCTGTTTTGAATAAATAATTAGGTAATCAGGAGAGCAGAGAGAGATGGGACATCAGGATTTTTCTCTCTCACTTGCTATGAGAGGGTAAAAACAATCCAGTCCATTGCTCAGTCTCCATGGCTAATATAGTGTTCTATGTAAGGTTGAATGGGCTTTGAGACAGGCCCTGCACACACCGAAAAGTGAAGAGGTGGAAGAGGCAGCACTAAACTCACTGCCACTAAAATTGAGCGCACAGCTCTGCTCTGAGCGGGTGGGGGCTCTCTGACAGTGGTGGCAGACGCTGGTCATTGAGAATTAAATGCATATGAAAAGGAAGTTTTAACAAACAAAGGATGGGTATTTTTAGAAATACCTTGTTGCAAAGTTTAACTTCTGGGAAGGGCATACTTTGGATGTTTTGCTTTTCTTTCTTTCAGAAGCAAGCTGAACCGCTGCCCGCTAACTCTGTGTGGTGCAGCAGGCATAGATTTCTGTCATTCTTCTGCTGTATTTGAATGCAAGGCTTGAGCTCTGGCTTCTCTCTCTGCTTGCATTTCGGAGGAGGCCAAAGCTGCACCCCAGCCACAGCAGAGCACTACTCGTGGCCTCTGTTCGTCCATTCAGAAAGAAGCAAGAGCCCACAGGGAGGGAAAGCAAAGCTTTGACAAACTGCTGTTTTTGGAGCTCTTGGGTTGTTTTGCTGACTTCTCAGTCATCTCAAGATCTTTGCTAATTTAATGAGACAATTTCACTCATCAAGGTGACAGTTACCCATGTCAGAGACCAATACTCCTCCTTTAATATACATCTGTAGCAGTTATTTTGCTGTCCTTGAAGGAACACAGACTGCAATATTACTTTATTTTGAGGTGCTCTAGTTTTTTTAACTGAGGTTTAGTATTAGAAATGTGTTTCTTTGTCTACGTGATAGCATCTGCTTTTGCCATTTTTATGTAAACTCAGCTCTGTTTTGCAAAGAAAGCACCACTGTTCTCTTCGGGACAAAATGTGATTGTCTATCAGCAGTGAAGCTCTGTCTGTGCCCTCTAATGTTAATCACTGAATCCAGCAGTTATTTAAACTGTTGTATCTACTTGTGCCTTTTTCATTACAAGTTCTTGGGAGGGTGGAGGGGGTTGTGGTGGGATTCATAAGTGGCCATATTGGATTTTAAGCAAGAGTACTTACAATAAATGACTTAGGGATTATGTGCCAGAGGAGACCTTTAGTGAAATATATAGACTTGTCAAAAAAAAAAAAAAATCTTCTGGTAGGAACATACCAATTTTAGCAGGATCCAAAATATGGTAAAACAGAATGAAAGAGAGGTTTAGAACTTATCAACAATATGATCACTGGTGTGGTGGTTTGGGCATTTTCCTGGAAGCTGATTCAGATGAAGGACTTGAATCTCAGTCTTTCGCTGGGTTGTTGAGTTTGAATTTTCCCGTTCCTGGGGAGAAAGTCTGATTCAACCAGTGAGCCTCTCGTTCAGCACACAGGGAGCTGACGGCATGGCCTGGCAGCAGCACAGCATAAAGACCAAGGGTTGTGTTTCAGCAGCACAAAGCACAAACCTCTTTCCAAAGCCTTGTGATTTTTGTAAAAGTACCAGCCTAGTTCTGCATGATGTCTTTTCATGTTGTTACCCAGCTTCCAGAGCCCCAACCTTCTGCCAGCAGAAACAGAATGGGGTGTAAACCACTTAGGATTGGTTTTGATGGCCCTTCATGTAGAACAGAAAATGTAGATTCATTTCATAGCTGACAAAAAGCTGATTATTTATGTTTCTTGGAAACAACTAAGAATGTCTAAGAATCTTTTTTTACCATTATGGATTACTTTCCTTGTATTTTCACATCGTTCTTTTTGAATCATGGCAAACTGAGATTAAACAGCAAACAGCCCCTGAGATCTGTCACTTTTTTTCAATGATTTACATAGGATGGTACCTATAAATTATAGAGGCAGCTACTGGATACTGTGAATGAACAAGTACTTTATTTGTGATGTAGTTTTGAGAAACATCCCGTGAATTGTATCTGCAGAAGAAAACGGTGGCATCCCATAAAAAAGCCGCTTAACATTTTCAGGACTCTAAGCCATGAGGCAAAGTTGCTAATTTTTAATTTATTTTTAACATAAACCAATGAGGTTTTATGCTGGATTATATCACTGTCTACCTATCTCTTTTCTCATTGCTTTTACGGTGTCATCTAAATGTCAAAAGAACAAAAATCCACCTCTTGTAACAGGAAAAGGATGAAGATTTTCCATCTTGCTCTGGTGCTCTGAATACTTGGACATCTGTAATATAACTATTTCTCAGTAAATAATTCACCCAGTTTTGTCTGAAGCATCTCCCTCTTCTGTAATGGGAAGTTTTGGAAAGATGGTATAAGAAAAGGAGGCTTAACTTTGTTCTGCTGCAAAGCCTCCTTATTTATGGTTGCTATTATTTTATAAGTTTCCTTTCATTACTCCTTGAGGAGGATGGAGGAAGGTGGCAATGTATCATCTCCCAAGACAAGAATGTGTGGATATGCATATGGCCAGACATGTCTAACCTTTTTTTTTTTTCCTCAGTGGTGCAGGCATATTTGCATACAAGTCTCTATATGTTGCCTCATCTTGTAGTGCAGAGAGCCATTTTTAGTATACAGAGCTGGATTCTGCACTCACTGTCTTCACAGAATGTTGTCCTTTGCTCTTCCCTTATTTCTTGTCTTCTCAAAATAGCCCATGGTGAGGATGTTCAAAGTAGCAAGGTCTTAGTCACTCTCCTGGAGAGCTAAGTGCTAAATGTCTCCCATCAGCTGACCAGGTCTTGCAGTCAGTTATTCACATAGTCACAAAGGTTTGGGATTTGGCTGTATTTCTGCTGGGTCTTGATGAAGACGCAAATGTTTTGAGTTTTGCTATTGCTGAGAGTATCTTTCCTCATTGTGCAAGTGCCGGTCTGGAATGAGATGCTTCCCCCAGGCCCATGGCTTGTCATGGGCCAAAGCAGTAGTGGAATAGCATTGTAAGGGCCAGCAGAAAATCCCTATGTTGCATTGCCCAGAGGAAATGAATGCTGCTGCCTTCTTCAGACTTTTTTTTTTTTCCCCATAGAGAGAATTTCTGCAGCTCCCTTAGTAGCAGTAAAACATCTGTTTGCAGCTGCAGGAGCAAGACGTGTCAATAGCAGCCCTGGCCAGGGCAGCAGCAGCAATGTTGCTGCAATGCAGGAAGCTCAGCACACGCTAATTTTCCGCGTTTCTTGTCCGTGCATCCCCCGGGCCAGTCTAGCTTTGCCTGTCCTCAGCACTGTCAGGCTTGAAGTGGTGCTCGCGAGCTGTGGTCCTGGTGGAGTGGACGCTGTATGTGTCTCCTGCCATCGCAAGGCAAAGCCCCAGCTGACCCAGGGGAAGAAAAGGTGCCATCATAGGCACAGGGCTTCTGTCATTCTCTTTAGTTTATAGGTACCTGTGATTTGCTTTTTTTTTTTCCTTCCTGTCAGGGAAAGCCTTCAGAGATATCACTCCATGGATTGGAAATATTTATCCAGTTCCCTTCTTTTGCATTATTTGTTTTGTTATCTGCCTACCCCCACCCCAAAAAAAGGAGATAGCCCCTTCTAAAATTTTTTCATATTTTTTTCACTTCTACCTTCTATGGTCTGGTGGCCACAGTTAGGCAGACCTCAGCACTTACAAGGACTGTGATTTCTAAGTGAAGTACGTAAAATCATAAAGGATAAATGTATGAAACCTGGGAACAATAGCAATCGTCCTGCCTTTCTTCTCTAGAAACATTTTTCTTATTACATTTTGAATTATGATTCCTGTAACAAATTGTAGAGTATGTATATCGACTCAAGTGCAGAAAATGCCCAGAGTGTCATTAAGTTTGCCACGACTGTTTCTGTCAATACTTAATAGTTGGGTAAGTGCAATTTGTGCCATAAACAAAGCCATGATAAATTGGTAGACGGTAGTGCTTGTATGTATACACATCCATACCTTTATTGTGAGCCAACTCATTTCTCGCTTTACATTCCCCACGTTCATATGGCTTGCTTTCATGGGAGTTTCAGGCACTATATGCCTCTTTATGTGTGGTAAGATTCAGAAGCTTCAAATCCATAAAATCAATCCACTTGGTGATCTTCTGGTAAATAACACTCGAGAGTTTATGGTTTTGTTTAGCTTTGTGATAGATCATAATTTGGATTTACAGCTGCTTGCCAGCCTGGCGAGCAGAGGGGTAAATATCCTCCCCTCCGGGCTGGCAGCACCCGTGTGCTACGCCCGGAGCCCAGCAGCGAGGGGATGCTTATGAGCTCCCTGGGGAGGGACCGGTACCTCGCCGCTCCGGCAGCTCCCGTGGCTGCCTGCCTGCCCTGTGCCGCAGCTGCCTTTTGAGATGGGGTGTAAAGATGGGAGTTAGCAGCGAGCGGGGATTTGAGGTAGTAACAGGTTTTCTTTACAATAAGCTTGCCAAATGCTTTGGTTTCATCGCACTTCTTTTGGCAGTGATAGATATATTAATTAGCATTTTTATCGCATTATAGTCTATAGCCTTAAAATGTCAAATTGTGAGCACATTTGTAGATTAGGTTTAACTATTAGTGCTTTTCCAGGAATTAGATATAGATATGTATTATTTCTTTATTGGCAATATTAAATCATCGTATTTGGAGAGCTATACATCTGTTCTTTATTCATTTTTCCGCTGCCACCAGAAACATGCAGACATCACAGCATCTCACCCAGCTGTCACTATTTGAAGATATTTTCTCTTTTTAAGTGTCTTATATAGTTATATAATATGGAGGAGTGGAGGATATAAAGGTTTCATCAGTATGCTTTTTTGTAACTTAATTTATATTTATTATTTTTTCAAGGCGGGAAACTTCCATGCCTATGAGGAGAAAAAGAAGTAGGCTATGAAACATTGTTCTTAATGGCAGCAATGAAAGTGTTCCGTGATTTGGGATGTTAGAGCAAGTCTGCTGGGAAATGGATTAGTAGGCCAGGAGAGGGTATTGTGATCAAAGTGCATAGTAAATTAATTTACCTCACACTCCTGCAATTTATCACATAGATATCACCTCTATGCGTGAAAAGATACATGAGTATGGATGCGATATTGCTGTAGTGCTTATATCTTATTCCAGAACTTAAATAATTCAACGCTCCTGCTTTAACCTTATTGAAATATTAAAATGCTGCAATCCCTTAGATTTGCTTTTGTTACAACTGTAACATTACATTTTCATGTCATTATGACACCGGTTCATAACTGCAGCCCAGATAGGTCTTTGGCCATTTGAATAGAAAGCAAAACTGGTTTTGACTGGTAAATGCTAAGCAATTTCGTCATGAACAAGGACATGCATTATAAAGGAGGAATTACAGATTCACTGACATCAGGAGCTTTTTTTTAAAAAAAAAAAGAGCTTTTTCATTTGCTCACCCTTGCAACTTTGGCTTGCAGTCATTTCCCATCTATATAGCAGTTCTGAGTGATTTTTTCAAGTTGCACAAGTTAAGCTTCACAATTAGACTTGGCTGGTAAACAGTGCACTAGAAATACCTCCTTCAAAGCAAGATGAAACGAGTCATTCAGAGGTTTGATGGAGAATGGAACAAAATAAAGATCCCTCTATTGTTGAAGGGCCTCTAGGCCATGTGGTGGTGGTGCAGTGAAGTTGAGCAAGAGAAATGCACAGTTATGTCCTGGCCTGAATTATGGGGGTTAAGAGTTTTTGTTTGCTACTCATGGTCCAGGAAAGTGCCCTGACAAGGCTGCTCTGGTCTGTCTGTGCCTTTGACCAAAACCTGCCTCGTTTCTGGGCAACTCTTTCCCATCAAAATTACTGCCAAGTGGCTCTCCTCAAAAAGTTTCAGCTGAACAGAATATGTGCTATCGGATTACAAAAAGATTTTCAAAAAGAACTCCTAATTAGCTATAGTCACTGTGCTTAATTCATTTAAGCTGAGCTGATCCCTGCTGCTTGTGGAGCTGGCAAGCAGAGCGTTGCAGAGGAGAGGGTCTGCTCCTCTCCTGCCGTCCCACATCCTCTTCAAATCACTGCTTGGCTCCTGTCTGCAGAGCCACCAACTTCTTTAGCTGGAATCCCTTTGTTGCCTGCGTTCCTCTAATTAATTATTTATCTCCAGGTCTTTTAAAAAAGTTGGTAATTGGTGTATGTAGCTGTCCGTTTCCCCTAAAGTCTGAAACCATTTTAAGTACATATTATCTAAGTGTACAATCAGCTAAATTAATACTAATTACAATTTCCAAGATTCGCATGAATTGTTCATTTCCTGAAGAGAGAAAAGGGGTTTTTTTGAGAGTTATTTATGGGTAGAGGTCATGAATATCACTGTATTAATCTTTTTTGATTACTAACATCTGATAACTCAGAGTGCTTCTTCCTAAAGTATTTTTGCTTCAATTAATTTGCTTTTACTGCTGGATCAAACACACATTCTGCTGTAGTAAATCATCTGCTAATGAAACTACATCAGTTCAGACTTGCTTGTGACTATATTTCTTCTTGTTAGACTTCCATTTGAGGAAAAATGTGTACCCGAAAAAACTTATGGTAAATTCAAATTAAAAAATGCAATTACTCAGATTCAGTTTCAGTTCAAATTTCAGTTTACTTGAAATTTCTGAAGTGAAATATTGTCACCTCTAAATTTCTTGAGATTTTGACACCAACATGAATGGGTTTGACCATCCTTTGCATAATTTTTTTCCTGTGGTTTTTTACATAGAATTATTAGTGTTTCTTGGAGTTTTTCCTGTTTATTTAAGTTGTAGGGCTCAGAGCCTTTACCTTCAGTATGAAAATACAACACACACCAGACATCAGGGTGGATATGCTAAGGGTGCTTTTTGCACCTAGCAGTGATGTTGGATCAGCCCAGGCTCTCGTAGTGTGGCCACATGGAACAAGACAGATTCAATCAGCTGAGACCGCCTGCAGAGAAGTGTGCGGGAGAACAAGCTAAACCATGAGGGTGGCAGTGTTTCCGAAAGCTCATTGAATGATGAGGTGGTGCAAACATTGGAACTCAGACTCCAAAACTGGCAAGAAAAAGGTGATGGAAGAAGTTGCTACTCTCGTAGAGAGGGAGGAAATCTTTCCAAAACAGGCAGTTGGCTCTCAGTTGATTTTTTTCATCGTAGCGTTACTCCATCAGCAGAACATAGGCACCAAGTAAGACCACACAGATTTAATGGCATTTTACAAGCATTGCCCAAACAACTTGGGGCAGTAGATACCTGTGTTCTAGGGTTATATATAAAAGCACCTTTAGACCCTCTTACAAAATGAGATTCATTGTTGCCTCATGTGAGGGATTTCAGATGAGCTAAGCGATCCATCAGAGAAAGGAGTAAATGGTTAATCAAGAAACTTGATCTTAACCAGTGCAAAATTAATCTTTTTCCATTGAGGTGGAAAATTTGTCATGACAACTCTTGTTCAGGTCCACAAGAGTGAGCTGTGTGTAACTAGGTCTGCAGGTGACAAGGAAGTGTTTGTTTAGTCAAAAGGGAAGAAAGGTGCAGCGATCTTAAATAAGAGGAGGCCAAAGCTACAGAACCACTTTGCAATGTGTTGTTCTAATCAAAAATCAACAATATGCTGTTATTCAAAAAACAGATTAGAGACTTAGATGATTAATAAAAACATCTGTAGATATAGTAGGCTATGTTTTTTTTACCTTATAACCCTCACTTTAACAGTATAAGCTTGCTATTTACCTCTTAACTTCATGTCTCTAGTGCAAATCCTGTCATGCCTGCACTAAAATCTGCAGCTGTCTCCCTGATGTCCATGGCATCTGGCTTTTAAGTCTGATGCAATATAGCTAGAACAAAATTCTTCTCTTATCATAGATGAAGCAGGACTCATAATTGTGTCAAATCTCAGTTTTCAGTATTGTCTGCTGTGAATAATTCCATCCTGCCTGTAACATGAGTGTCAACTTTAGCCCCTCAGCTTGTCATCCTGGCCACCTCTGAATCATGCTGCATGAGCCACCTAAGATGCAGTCGTTCAAGTTTATATGTGCAGCCAGAAGTCTTGTTAAGGCTTTTGTCTCATGCCCTGATTATTTCCACCTTCATTTGTCTGTTCTTCATGAGTTTTGTTATAGTTGTGCTAGTGTCTATCTGAAGTGATGAGGCAAAGACTGTCCTTAGCTTGTACTTTGTCTTTCCTGTGTCCTGGTATCCCCTTTGCTATTGCATCCATTGTAAACTACTTGTTTTTATTTTTTTTTAATAGCCTTTTTGGTCTATACCCAGCAGGTTTATTTCCTGTTTGTGTTGTACGTGCTTTCCTGTGTATCTCACGTTGTGCAGGTTTTCATGTTGTTTATTCACATAGTACTTTATGTACTCTTTCAAATTACCAAGATACTTTAGTGTTAGCCACTGTTTGGATACTGGATTAGGCTAAGCAATTGGCCTGATGTTCTGTAATAATTTCTCTGTAACTGCAGAAAGAAAGACTTTCTTTAGATAACCTGTCTTCAAAGATCTGCACTTAGGATAACAGATAAATTATTCTTAAACTCAGACCACGTCTGATCTACTGAGGCACCTCCTGGGGCATACTAGTTTAGGTACCCAAATGCAGGTTGTACTTACTGTGATTTTCAGCCATGAGTTTTTAGGCATCTAGTTTAAAAGATCCAGTTGCATAAGGATTTCATTTCAATGGGTCTTAGTCCCCTGAATATTCTCCTCTCATAAAAAGAAGATTCTAGGCATATCCACACAATGCAAAGGAAAACAGAGATGTCCTACGTGGAGCCTGGACTAGCTCCAGAGCCAACATAGCTGCATCAAGACATATCAGCTTGAACTGATTGCTGTGTTCATTTGGTACCCTGCTTCCCTAGCTGGGCTGGTTTCTGTGTTGCTCCAGCATCATGCATGTGTTTATTGCAAATCTACCTTCTGCACTTGGGTGTTCAGTGTAGACTAGTTTTAAGCTATTATGTCAGTTTAGGTGCAAAATTCAATAGGACCAAAATTCAATATTTTAAAGTTTATCAAAGATTATCTTAATTACACACATGTGTTTGTGCTATGTGTTTCTCAGATTTTGTTAATGAACTAACAGTTATCGACAACAGTTATTAAAATGTGTAGCTAAAATTTAATATTGATTGAATCACTTATGCATGTGACTATGCATAATATGGAGTGCCCCCGGCTTATTAATCTGAACCAAACTATGCTGCTCTGAAAGAAGGAAGATGTTGTTAAAGTGGAGTATATGTGTATAGCCAGGCTATTGCCTTATAAACTGTGATGATAAACCTGAGGCTTAGGTACTCTTGAAAATGTCCCCTATAGAGAAGTGCATGAATTTGTTTATAATAAGTCAGAGACTTAGAACAGGATTTCTGCTGGCGTTTGTAGCCTGTGCCCTGGCAGCAGTCAGCAAACACTTAATTAGCATCTAAACCCAATGTTAGGGCCTCATGGGTGACCTTCAGTAGAGGGGAGCAATCAGACACTTTTAATTTCCTAATTACTGAGTGGGGCTAATGGATGCATGGTGACATCAATTCCACAAAAACTATTCTTATTCCTCTTGGGTTCCTCAGACTCCTTTGCTTGTATTGATTGCATCTCTGCCCTGAAAAATGTATAGGCAGTGTGAAAGAAAGCTATTTTGGCTTGAGATGCTGTGAGATCAACACTGTCATGCAATATTCCAAAAAAAAAAAAAAAAAAAAAAGGAAAAGATACTGTGCTCATCTCAACTGAAATAATAGTTATTAATAACTGTTCTGCTTTTAAGGAAATAAATATGGAACAGGGAATTCCCTCAGAGTTGAGGGGTTGAAATTGCTCCAGTCAATAGTACACATAATACCATCAGTAATACTTATTAAACACAACTCTGCAAAAACAAGAAGCTAACATTAAGTGTTTGTGGGTGCTCACTACTTGAGTAGCTCAGCTACTATTTTATACATAGAGCGTGCTCATAAAGTATCCCTTGTTCACTGCTTACTAAACAAAGTGACTTGGGTCTGGTGTGGAGCAGGTGTGTTCTGGGTTTCAGACCTTGCTGCCAGCCAGTGCTATGGGTCAGTGACCCAGTGTTGGATTCAGAGGCCACACAGCAAATTATTTCCTTTGCAGCACTGGGATACAGGGTCCTGCTTTCCCCTCTAGCTTTTCTGCACCTCTTAGTAGCATAGCTCAAGCTATTTTAGTGACCTAGAACTAACTACTTATTGTGCGTAAAAGTACATAGATTTACTGGAGTAAAATACTAGTAAATGTGCCACATAGTAATTATACCACTTTAAAAATTACCCATCTAAATCAATTTGATATGTGATGTCCTTTAATGTTTTTCACCAGTTTTGCATTATGAAGAATGGTAAATAACTGCTTGGTCTTTCCATGTCATCTGCTATTTTTTATGCTTTCCTGCATCCCTCCCCTTTATTTGTTCCTGCTGGAAATGAAGTGTTTAAATCTGTTTAGTGCCCTTGATTCCCTTCAGTCCTTTTGCTGGTGTCTCTCTCTCTCTCTCTCCCCTGTTTTTCCCACTTTGCTTTTTTTTAGGGTGGGGATCTTAAGTTTACCCTTTTCAAGTATGATTTAACTATATTCCTTCTCTACTAATTTTTTTCTAAGCTATTATTTTTCTAGCTCTCAAATCATCTGACATTATGGCTGAACTATCATTTTTCCCAACCTGACATTGTTTACTTCAGAAATATCTTAGAGAAGGTACAGCTGACTGTTACAACTTCAAGTGGAATTGCATCTATTCTGTTAACTCTTGTATAATTTAATGATCCCCCCCTTTTTTAAAAACAAAAAACAACTGAAAAAAAAATCAATTGAAATGCAGTTCAACAAATGAAAATAACAATTAATGTTGGCCTTCAAAGTGAAGCAGGGGGAGTTAGTGCCGGTATTCCCTCCAGAGCCCCAATGCTATTTTTCTTCCTTTGATAATACCAACAAAGTGGAAGCAGCTTGGGCAGATTTGTGTGGGGAGGTGTAAAAGTTGTGGGAGTGTGGAAATAGCAAAATAAATTTATCTTCATCCCACTGCAGTGTGTCATTGCAGCTGTTTATTTCAGTAGTTGTTCCACATAAAATACTGAAGCAGAGCCAGCTTCTCTGCTGCCTCGAACTGGCTGCAGTATATGGGTATTTTCAGGTAATGGACCAGTAAGCAACAACAGGCCTGAATGCTGCTTGTGTTGCCATGTGTGCCTTGGGATAGATGCAGGTCCTGCTTCTTCATCAGCTGACAAAAAACCACTGCCAGGAACTGTGCCTGTAAATGGCAAAAAATGTGAAGCCCTTTGAGGAGGAGCTTGAGGTTGGAGGATGCTCTTGCCTCACAGATTTGGAAACCAGCATCCTGTATTCCCCCCCCCCCGGCCATGTCCCCATTCCTGAGGGGAGCAGTGGGACAAATGCTGAAAAAGATTGCCCTGTTTCTCAGCCACCTTCTCCTTCTCACCAGGAAAGTGCCATAGTGAGCCACTGCTTTTCAAAACAAGAGGTGACTCTGGGAGTGTTGCTGCTGCTATTGACTGTATGTGGGGTGAGCTCCAACACCACCCCGATAAGCCAGCATCCCTGCCTTTGCAGGGCTGTGTATTTTGGCTTCAATATAAATTAAAGCCATTAGCTCTTCCCCAGGCCTCCTATGGCACCTGTGAGTTGTTGCATTGGAAAGCAACCTCACCATCTGCTCCCAACTTCTCGCCGCACCTGGCCAAAGACAAACTTGTAGCTGAGGTGTGACTCTCGGTAGAAAGAGAAGAGACTTTGGACAATTAAGTACAGATTCTTTGCTATTGATTAAAATATAGTAACTATAAAATTTAAAGAGAAAAATAGATGTTGCAAATGCAAATTTTTTCTAAAGTTCAGCTGCTGCTAAATGAGATTCTGGTGCTCCTATACTTAGAAATGCTTAACATAAATTATGACCTAATTAACATTTGCATGGTAATCTAGACTTCCTACAGCTTATTCTGCTAATTAACACATGATAAATGATCAAGAATTAATATTTCATTGAAACATAACTTGTCCAAGAAAGCCCATTAATGCTGTAGAGAACATTTCATTCCCTTATAGCTTTATACCTGAAAAGTGTTGTGTTACAGTTAAGATTATTATACCATTTTTGTCATTAAAATTATTTGTTATTAGAAAAATTACCATAATAAGGATGATTGCAGGTGTTTCTAATTTTTGTCAGGTCTACTTAAAAATAAATGAATACATGTCCTGACATAATCAACCGGGCTAATGAGGGTTTGGGGTAGTTGGGATTCTTCTGTAATACCGCACTGGACTTCAAACTGTCAGCTTCAAACAGGTTGAAACAAGAAACAAGTGCAAAACCCATGTGCTGTTCTTCTGTTCTTGTTTATTTGTAATGTGATAGTACCAAAGGGTGATATCCATTCTGTGTAATGCAGCGTTGTGAGCAGATCTGCAGGTTAGCTCCAAGCAGGCCAGTATCAGCACAGAGCACAGCACGGTGGCATGCAGAGATACCAGCCTGGGTCCTTAGCTGCTGTTGCCGCATTTGCTCTGTGTTTCACGTTTTCCCCTTTTGAATGCTGCAGAACATCTTTGCGCTTATTGCTGCTACAGTGGGACCAGCCTTCCAGCACCCTCGGCAAGACCCAGCTCCTTGTCCTCGCCTTTCCGGGGAAGATGGGCTGTCTCTTTGCAGGATATGGAAGTCTGAGCACCCACTTAGTTTCTCATCTTAAATGGATAGCAAAGTGTTGCTAAAACAGAGAGCTTACTCTTAAAAAAAAACCCAAACCAAACAAAACGAACTTTCTTTAGATTCACAGGAAAAGGAAAAGAGCCTGAAGATTTCAGTAAATGTATGTAGGCTAAGGATAATTAACACTTAAATAATAGTTAACTGCTAACTTATATAACCAAGAAACTGAAGTTTTAAATGAAGGTTGTAATTAGGATTACATGATCAATGCAGCACAAAAAAATACAGTAAGCTAGTTCATTGAGTTCAAAGTGATTAAGTACTGGCCATTCTTGCCATGCTTTTTCAAGCATTTCTGTTTCTGAGCACTGCTTTCCCAAAATTTGAATACAGATGTGTCTCCTTGGGCTGAAACAGTAAGTTTGATTACCCTTAAAAAACAAAAAAATAATCAAATGAAAACAGATTATTTTCTTCTGCTTGTTTTCATATGTAAATAGTACCACTTAAAGCAATAAGTGTCCTTTTGCAGGAATGTATGTGTTGTGGTTTAGTCCCAGCTGGCAACTCAGCCCCACCCAGCCGCTTGCTCATCCTCCCCCCCGCTGTGGGGTGGGGGAGAGGATCAGAAGAGCAAAAGTGAGAAAACTCATGGGCTGAGAATAAGAACAATTTAATAATTTAAATAAAACAATAATAATAATGAAAAGGAGAACAACCAGAGAGAGAGAGAAACAAAACCCAGGAAAAATAAGTGATGCAACCGCTCATCACCTGCCAACTGACGCCCAGCCCGTCCCCGAGCAGCTGCCCCCGGTTTCTATACTGAGCATGATGTCATATGGTATGGAATAGCCCTTTGGCCAGTTTGGGGCAGCTGTCCTGGCTGTGCCCCCTCCCAGCTTCTTGTGCATCTGGTAGAGTATGGGAAGCTGGAAAGTCCTTGACCAGTGTAAGCGCTACTGAGCAACAGCTCAAACATCAGTGTGTTGCCAGCATTATTCTCATCCTAAATCCAAAACACAGCACTGTGCCAGTTACTAGGAAGAAAATTAACTCTATCCCAGCCAAAACCAGGACATTAAGTCTCATCTTCATTGTTTGGTCATCAGACACATCTCTACAGACACCACTTGCTCCATTTCTTTTAGATAATATATCATCATTTGTTCACTAAGCAGTAAAACCTTAGTGATTAATCAGTCAAAATGCCTATTGGTTTCAGAAGGAATCTCAACTGCTTGCAAAATACAGGATCTGCTCTCTAAGGAAAGAGCAGAAAACATGCACATATTAGACTAACATTTGCTTTGTTTTAAAGTCAAATTAATTTTGCCTTGCCTGAAGCTGAGAAGGAACTTAATCATATTTAGAGTCTGTAATAAATCCTGCTTGACATATGGTATTTCTCTATGAGCTTCCAAAAAGGAGGGGGACGCAGCAGATACGTTGTTCAGGGACAAAGGCCTGGTATTTCTCGAGCACCAGTTGAACTCCGACATTTTGTATTTGCTTTTGTTCTCTAGTTGTGTGTGCTTTTCTTGGAAAGAGCTCAGAACTCAATTTTGTTGCACATGGCTGCTTGGCACTAGTCTCAAACGCAGGCGCAATGCAGAAACATGCATCTGAAAAATCTGCTTCATAGATTTTCAGACAGCTCCAATGTAGAAGGTCAATGTCTAAGGTTTCAGCTTTATGGCTACCATTTTATAACAACTTGAATACTTATCTAATTATAAATTACCCATAACATTTTTAATTCAACCCAGAGTGGAAAAAATATTCAGGTCTATATTTATCAATTCTGAGGTTATGAATACCTATCTTAAGAGTTCAACATGCCCAAACTTCTTCAAATTAAGAGTGAATTTCTCAGAACTATGATCATGAGGAATTGTGACTGTTCAGGCTGGGGAGTCTGTTTTCTCCCCCACCAGATGAAAAACACAGTGCAAGAATATGGGAGGGTTTGGACAAAAGGGGAATCAGTAGGGTTGTAACTCAGTGGTGGCATTATGTAGCATATAATCTCTACTATCAAATGAGTACTGAAATGCTGAGAATTCTTGTGTAGTCATTCTCCCATTGCCTTCTTGGGAGAGGCCTTAGTGAGTACTGGGTGTAACCTGTTGTGTAATTAAGCGCTATTGCTTTAATATTGTAATGATCTGTGTGTTTGTAGAGTTGTATCTTTGAATTTCTTTTAAGGGTAACTGTTAGAAGAGTTTCCTTTGTCCAGAGATGGGAGTGCAGATAGAAATTGGTAATATTGATCTGCCAACAGTGATATATTTTACAACCAAGTCTGAAGCATATCATCCCTTTAAAGCTGTCTTTCTTGTTTAACTGTTTTTCCTTTGTTCTAGTTTTTTTTAATGTTCTGGCTTTGATGCCCACAATGCTAAGAGAACTGAATGAAAAGCCCTTCAGAAATCTAACAGTTCATGCCTGTTTACATACTTCTGTTCTACATTAGATACTCAAACACATTTGACCCTGAAAAAAGGCTTCCTTTAAGGCTTTTGATTCACTGTGACATGTTACGTGTGTCTGCATTATGCAGGTGGTGTCATGGCATTTGTCCTCTACCATACAGCTAGAGGAGAAAAGTAATAACACAAAATTTCATGACAATCACTTTAACTGCAGGGTGGCCTTTCAGTGTTCCCAAAAGCCTGATGTGCGTAATTCTCCCCCCTCCCCCCACCCCGCAACTTCATAGGAAACAATAGAAGGTTTCTAGTATAGGATTTGTTTTTAATTCAAAGTATAGTACCATGTTGTATGTTTTCTTCAACTAATAAAGAAACCGATTCTCTTGAGTTTGGAGAATCTTTGAGTCTACTCTCAAACTACAGATCTGCTACTGTGTCTGTAAGAGAATCCTGCTGAATTTCTGTTTCTTTGAAATCCCAAGGTCATCTTGGGATCTTGAATTTGTAATATCCTCTGAACCTTCATAGTTTGCAGACTTAAATGATGTTTTAGTGTTTCCTAAGAACGAGTGGCACCTGTGGCAGGATACAGCTGGGATGGGCCATCCTTCTGAGCTCCAGGCTGCCCTGGATGCAGGAGCCTGTTGATGCTGCTGATGTTCCAAAGGCCCATAATGTTCCCTATTTGGATGCTGTCTTTTTGATAAATCCACATTTATCCAGGCTTGTGTTGCATTGTGTAATTGAAGCAACCTGATTCATGCAATGGAGTGACACTGAAAGCCAGTGGCTCGTTTTTATAAAGTAGTTTTCTTTGAATTCATAACAAAACATCTTGAATGTCTTTGATCTAAGACAAAAGGTCAAAAGTTTGAGATGCAGGAGATATTGCACATCACCCATGGATCTGGGGATGGCAGAAATGTCAGTCAGGCTCCTGACTGTTTTGCAGTTAGAGCGATTTCGTGTCCCCAGTGGTCCTACATCCTCCAAATGTAGAGCTCTCTCACACTTGTATCCTTCAGCTTCTTTAATTTGAACTTCTGAAGGGTGACTGTAACTTGGCCTACTGACTGAAATGGATCATGAATAATTAACTCTTGGCTTACATGGTTATTTTGAATCAAACAGTCTCTGATTCATATAGGTTGCTCAGCTTTTTATTCCAGAGCTTGGGGATTGAGCATCTTGACACAATTTTGTTTCTTTTACATAATGAACAGCAATCTCCTGTCTCTGCATTTTGTTATTTCCTAGCTCCATTAGATCTGCAGGCAAAACCACAGCCCTAACTGCTTCAGAAAAGGCTTTACTTCTTTCTAGTTGTTTGAAGCAAAAACGGTTTGCAAATAAACAGCGAGTTATCAACGGTGTTCTTTAAGAAATGCTGGTCAGTGCAGTAAGGAAGGAACTGCTCTTCCAATTTGGCTGTCTAAATGCAATTAAGTGCTGCTAGATTTGCCATAACAAACTGCTAAATTGTCACTGTCATCTACTGAAAGAGACACCTCAAGTTATTGAGGGCACTGTTCATTTCCTCCTCGCAGATAAGGGATCTGTCCGGCTGTCAAGTGTCAGTCGTTGTCAGGCGATGCTGCTATGTGCCTGGGCTTCTGAGCGTGCAGCATGGTTAGTGCTTGGATGGCATTTTTACTTATTCTTAGGCTTGGGTTGCTGCTTTGGGAGTGCATTTGCATTTTCAGCTTCCCAAAGAATGACTTGAGGTTGTAACAGGTGGGGGTGATGGCTCAGGGAAAGAGCAGAGTGGGAGCAGTCATTTAAATGGTAAAAATTTGGGTTGGGATATTTTTGTGAGACAAGGTACAGCTCAGTTCCCTGGCTGTGGTGAAGGAACAAGTTGTGGGTTTATCATTTTGGGTCTGGCTGCATGAACTGGCAATCGCAAGGTCATTTTGTTTTCTCCACTCAAACTTGTGCTTTGCTCTGGATATCTCTGTTTATGCAGACCATCACAGTCAAAGCAAAGGTTAAACTGAAGGAGAGAAAAAAAGAGCCTTTTTTGTTGAGTTAGCAGTGAATTCATCATGCAATAGTCTTTTCTTGCTGAGAATAGAGGCCTTGCTGCTTGAATTTGGTCTGTCTCTAGCATTGAACTCTATTACTCATTTTACCTTTTTGCTTCTCATTTCCCTTTTGAAATGGGAAGAGCCCACCAGAGGCTGTTTTCAGCATTAATTAGTTGGCATAATTTGAGATGCTGAAGAAACTCATGATACTTCAGATGCTTTATTTTGGGCTACTGCCTCTCTTATTGACTGGTGTTGCTTTTTCCTCACATGCAAATTTAGTGGGGGGAAAAAACATTCGGTTTGATGTTAGACTGACCCTTCTTTCTGTCTTCTCCCACCCAAAGCACCTGGAGCTCATGGAAGCAGCTTCCTGTGCACCAGGCCGCTACCAAGGAAAGTGGCTGTGCACTGATGCACATGTACGTTTCTTCCTGACATGTTTAGCTATATTGGTGTTGGAAGGCAATATTTTGGCCGCTGGACCTGGCATTTACATTTAGAGTTGAACTGTCAGTTTGCTGGGTTTGGAGATGTGAGGTTGTCTGTCCACAGACCCAGCACGAGTGTCGGAGAGCCCTTCTGCTTGTAATGAACGTGAAGGGATTGCTTCACAGTGAGTCATCCAGTCATATAATCAAAATGTTTATAGTGTCTGCGCCTTGGCAAGGCCATCTGCGGTGCCCCAAACACAAATTCCATCAAACAGATTGTTGCAGAGCAGCCATGTGTATTAACTCTATTTATCAGATAATTAATTCCTGTAGCAGAGAGAAGGGATGACCATAATTTACAATGCAATTCAGGGCCACGTGGAAGAAAGAATGATGCTCCAGTATTGTGGGCTGCAAACAGGAATTTTAAGTATGCCTTAACATCTCAGTTAATATACTAAATGCATTAGGTAGCCTTCTAACCAGGAGGTTGGCCTTATGGTAACAGGGGAGTCCGGTTCATGTCCTGCTTCTGGCAGGACAGGACTAATTTCCTTTTGCAAGTGTCTCTTTGCTAAAGGGTGGGGTTTGTTTGGGGTGTGTGTGTGTGTGTGTTCAGGATTTTTTTTTTTTGCATTTTAGTATTGCATAATCCTCAAGAAGAGATATTATTGCTTCTCTGGTAGTAGTCATATATTAATGTCTTTAAACAATATGATTTTTATAGGCCAGCAAAAGATTTGAAAATTATTTTAAGCAATAAATCCTGACAAGTCTAGGAGGTGTGGAATTAAATTGTCCCAGACAGGACCTGAACCCTATAAATGTATAATCAGCCCCAGTGCTATTTCCTGGATGCATTTTGTTGCCGAGTGCTCTACCAGGGCCTGCTGGATGACTTTACCTCTACCCTGCTGCTTGCCAGGAGAGAAGGAACAGACATCATCTGTGTCTTCTCCAGAGCACATGGACTGCTTCTGCCTTCTACCCCTTAGCAGCAGTGCGGATCTGAGGCACATGGGCAGGAAGCGCATTTATCCTGGCTCTCTTTATTCCTTTAGTATTGTCAGACTGAGTACTCCCATTTGACAAAATGTGTACAATATGCAAAGCTTCATCTAATTTTTCATCATTGGGGTGACTTCTGTTTATCAATAGCTCAATAATTATTGATGTTACATTTCCTACAGAGCAGGTAACGTCTTTTACAATTTATTCTCCCTCCTTGCAGTTTTTCTCCATTTCCCCCAGTATCTAGCTAGAGGGGAGAGAACAAAAAGGAGCACTGAATTTTATTTTCCAGTTCAGGATCCCTTTTGTTCCTGCAAGCAAAGTGCAGATCGCACTGCAAGCACTAGATAAGTGTCTCATTTTACCTCATCACCAAGTGAAATGTTCTTGCTCACTTTTCTTTTGCTGTTACAATTTGTTTGGTGGTGTTCCATTTGCAGCATTTGTAACAAGTTCCAGTCTGATGACCTCCCGCGATCCTCTCAGCAATGCTTCCAAGTGGTGCATTATTATAGCAGAAGAGGGAATGGGCAAAATTTCCTTTACTGCTGCACAACTCTTTTCAGAACTGCCAGTACCTTTGGAATATGTTGATTGCTAGTTTGCCTTTTATTTTATCTTGGGTAGCTATGATGGGTTGCGCTGGCTGTTGTGAACAGCCGAGATGAGGCAAAGCTTACACTGGTCGGTGTTTTAGCACTGAGAACTTGACTGTGCTTTAAGGCATGTCCTGGGAAGGAGCAGCCGAGTGGGATGCCCTGGGCTGGGAGGTGCTGTGGCTCAGGCTCATGCAGTGTCCCAGCTGGCTCTTGCCTCTTCCCCACCATGGATAGTGTGCAAGTGTCCACAGCCGCTCTCTTCCAACAGGATATCAGGCCTTGGGCTGGTTAAAATGTGGAATTTTCATTTTTTATTTGAAATTGCTTTTGTTTTCCCATTTTTTTATAGTCTATTTATTAATTTTGCAATACTTTTCTATGAGCGAGCAGTGGTTGGATATTTCAACTCATCTTTCATGTTGTGTCTTCTTCCATGTTGTTTTGAAAATCATTATTGCCTTGCATTGCATGGATCGAAACACGGTACCCTTTATCTAGAGCAAAGTGTCTACTTTGAGATGCAATGAAGGGTAAGTCTGACACATGTACAAAAATCATACATCAAGGCATGTCAACAGTGAAGTAGTGTAGGATGTTACTACTATCATGTTGGAAAATGTGAGAACAAGAACCACGTAAATTGTAAAATATATCAAATCATTTTAATACCTTCAAAAAATATCCCTAAGTTTAATTTTAAAAAATAACCTAACTGGAACACATTCTGTTCCACAATATCTTTGTTGAGGTTTGTATTGAAGTCAAAAGAATTTGTAGAAAAATTTCAATTTTTTACAAAGACCAGCACTTGGATCCAGGACCCTACAAACAAACAATACATCATAAGGGGAAAAGGCCCTTCATGACACCCAGGTCCTTACCAGAAACTCCAGAAGATTGGTGCTAAACACATTTTTTATTCTTGCTAGCTCTTTCTCAATCAGCCTCTATTGTGGGAGACAGGGAAGGAAGAGCTATTCTTTTCTAAAGCCCTTTCATGATGTTCTGAAATCCAAGACACAATCAAGTCTTTATACACTAGAGAAGTGGGTGGTAGATGTCAACCTAAATAGATTAGATGAATTATTAATGTGCATATTTTTGAGATTGACAATAATCGGTTGAAGACACAAATCTATTTTCATAAGAGGTGTGCCCCTAGACACAGCACCAAATTGAGGGTCCTGGCTGGGGTCCCTCAGTTTGGAGGGAAGAAGATTGAGGGGGACATGGATGTGTCTTATGAAAGTGGGCAGTGGGCACCCAGTGCCCATAGCAGAAAACTGATTTTAAAAGGACATTTGTCCCCTTGCATGTCCCCAGTGCAGGGCTGTAGGTGCTGGAGTAGGACGAGGGGATGGGTTGGCACAAAGTGGCAGAGGCTCACATGCTCCCCCAAACAGCACCTTATTGCTGCTGTGGGAGAGGGAGCGCTGATGCACAGGGCAATTCCTATGCTAATAAGTCATCTCAAAAAAGTCCTCTGTCTTTCCTTATTTTCCTGCCTTCTCCATATATTCAGGGAAGGGAGATGGGCGTATGAAATTGAGCTCAGAGAGAGGGTGCTTTGGTTGTTTTCTCAAGTCCCAGGAAAGTACCAGTGTAATGATAATGTGGAGGAAAAAAAAATCCTATCCCAGTTTTCCAACTCTTCTCATTTACGCCCTTGCAGACAACCACACAGACTCAGCTCTGGTCATCACCAGAAGCCAAGTTGCTGCTTTTGAAGAACTGAATTAATTTTCAATGATACGGACAAATACTTTTGAGATTAGTTTGCAATGTGCTTAGCTTTTTTCCAGAGCCACTTAATCTCAGATTATCCAACATAAAAGACTAATCTTCCGCTTAGCTTTCAGTTCCTCTCAGTATCCTATGTCCAAGCTTTCTGCAAGGTATGCAGCTTTTTAGGGTGTAATACTATCATGGCAAATGCATGCATAATGTATTAAACCTATTCATAAACAAATACTGGATGGTATTTACCAACATTTGCTCTGTATCCAAGCCAGTCTTTTCAACTCAATTTATATTGATCTTTCAGCCTGATTTCCACCTTTCCCATTACTTTTTTTTTTTTTTTTGAACCATTGACCTTAATTTTGTCCTTTGGAGCTGTAAGAATGACCAAAGTGATGCTATTAGGTTGCTCTTTGGAGAGCTGATGGTGACAGTGGCAGCTTTCACTTCAGCTTCCCAGGAATCCTCAAGTGTGTGACTGACATTCCCATATTATTTCATCTCTCAGGTCAATTAAAAAAAAAAAAAAGAAGGAGCAGTTAATCCAAATCACCCCCAAAATGAGAAGAGTGTACAATGGAGGCATGTTGGTAGAGCAGACACTTCTGCTGCCTTTTAGAGTTTCTTGTTTTAATGACATGGAAACAATGGCTTTACACTCTGATCAGAAACACAGAGGTTAAAATCTGATGTGATTGAACACTATCCCGTTTATAGGGTTGTCATGATTTTATCTGCAGCCTGCCCAGTGAGAAAGGTCTCCTTGACAAGATACCCCCCAAATCCCAAGGCTGCATTTACTGTCTTAGAGGTGGGCTTCTCTGATGTTTGCACGTGTTTTCCAGCTTGGCACTTGTGGCTTTAAGAACTGTATGAAATATTTATGTGTTGTGCAAATGGCGCTGCTTAGTTACTATTGGATACCTGTTGTGGTACAAGGCTTGAATCAGAATTACATGAAGTCTGAATCACAAGATGCGAAATGAACCCCTGAAAACAACCCAATTTTGTTCAAAGAATCCAATTCTTTAGTTTGAGGCTGAAGGAAATTCCTAATTCTGTCCATTTCCAGAGGGACTGTGCTTTTGTCTGGATTTGCTGTGTCAGGACAGAGATGAATGCTTGGCAACATGTTTTGTGAGAACAGTAAAAATGCATCTTGGCTGGTGTATTATATATTCTTAGATCTACTCCACAGGGAAGAGCAGGTCGAAAGGACGATGTGAGCTGAGTCTCTCACAACGTGGTTATCAGTTAACTGATGAAGAACCACACTCTGCAAGATGCAAGATATTTTTTGTGAAGGGGTAATTGCCTTCATTTTCCCCTGGGAGCTGAAAATGCTGAGCATCTCACATGTTACGTTCAGTGCTTTACAGGACTGGCTCTAAAGGTGACATAAGTATATTAGGGTTAATTTTAGGGGTAAAGACCCATGAAGACGGGCTAAAAATCATGACACTGAGGTGATAACCTCAATCCCACAACTGTCCTACAGCACCTGCTTAACTTCTTGGTCTTCTGTGGAAATTGGAAACAGGGCCACAGCTACAGACATATATGTAGGTACCTAAAGATGCGGAAAGATGCTAACAAAACTCTCCCTGAATGTGTGTGTCTGTTAGTAAATGTTTTATTGTTGCAAATCTGGTCCTTGAGTTGTGGCTCTTTCCTAAACCTTTCCAAGACCTGCCTAAAATAATCTGGTTTTGTGGTAGTGTTTGGGTTAAATTTCTGAGTTATGTTTTCTCTTTGGAAGATGTTTTTTTGTTTGATTGGTTAGTTGGGTTGGTTTTTTTTAAAAAAAAAAAAAAACAAAACTGTGAATTATTATTATCCTGAGGTGGTGTTTTTCTCTGGAGCCTTGCAAGATCGACAGGCTTGTCATTTGATAGACATGTACAACTGTCAGTGCCACTTGCTCATTCAGGGGTGAAGAGACCTTTAATAATGATAAATGGTTAATAATATCAGCTTTTAATGTCTACTATCTGGAATTAAAAACCTCATGAAAGGTTTTACATGCTTTCAAACTGTGGTTGTTTAGTGCCTTTGTACTTTTACATGCTAGAAATCTAGCAACTATCCCTTTCTTGCCTGTTAGATACAGAACCACAGTTGTCTGACTTCAAAGTCATTAGTCAGAATGAAACTGCAAAGATTGCTAGAGCTCTCCTAAGCATATACTTAAAGATTTATTTTCATGTATATTGCTTGGTGATTCTAATCTTTGCTTCAATTATAGCAACATGTTGATAATATGATACCTGGGTGTGGATATAAACCAAAATTCATGTATATGTAAATTTAATAGATAGATCTACCTCTTCATCTGATGCAGAAATATTTCTGTGGGTATTAGTTGTGTATACGAAGTAACACTCCTGCATAATTTGCAAAACCAGTTAGTGCATAGTATTACAATGCACATCTTTGATCACCTTTTCTACAGTCTGTTCACAAACCTGTTTGTTGTGGAATAATGCTGAATAGTCTCGGCCTCTTTTACCTGAGTTGCCATATTTAAGTCAGGCTACCCTACCCTGGAAAAGCTCCGTGGTATCTCTGTCAGTGTGGAACAGTGGGTGGAATCAGTCTGACCAGAGGTGCAAGACTGGGTTGTTTCTAGATTCACTCTTGGATGTATCAGAGGGCTGAGGTACAGCCTCCAGTGGCCCTGCTGGATTAGCAGACGGAAACGGGCTCCCTCTTTCCCAGAATGAGAAATCATTACATCAGGCCCCAAAGAGTCGTATGCTACCCACCCTAAAATAAACCACTGGAGTAAAGTTTAGTGCAAAACTGTTTTCTGGAGTCTTTCAGATGGGTGTCAATGTACCTGTGGTACTAAATTAGACCAGGTATTTAGATGAAGCAAAAGAGAAAATTACCACAGTTAACTTTAAACAGTCTAAATTTTTTTCATGTTCAAGTATATTGCTTGTAGTAGTATGGATTAAGGTACTCTAAGGAGTTCGCAGACGTTTCTTTAGAATGACCTTTATAAGTTCCTTGGGAGATTACTATCTGCAAAGAGCGCCAATTAAATATTTATATCACAACATAATATTGCACAGACACAGTGGTCACCATTAACATTTCAGAATGTGTTTACAGATGCTGCATTCTCACCACAGTTATTTGCTAATTCAGGCATATGCACAAACAAATGGTATCTCAAATAACTCTAACTGTTGGAGGAAATACTGAATTTTTAATTGTGAGCACTGTATATACGTGGCGCGTATTGTTGTTCTTAAATAATTGGGACCAAAAGCCCCAGCTGAGAATAGCAATCCATTGTACAAACTTGTATAGGAATCTGGCCAAGTAGCATTGCAATAGAAGAGAGCTGCCATTCAGAAGACCTTCAAAGGTTGTTGGGTTAATGAAGGGGTCTGCTTATTGAAGGTAAACTGAGGGCATTCATTGACAGATTGTGTCAGAGCGTAGGAAGTGAATTTAGGTAACAGCAGCATTTCTCCAGTCATGTCAAAACAGAAATAATGTAAGGTGGAAAAAGTTACCTCAAAGCTAGTAAGTGATGTGTCCTTACGTAGTTTCTTCTCACTTTGGATTCAGTTAAATGCAATTTACAGTCCAGTGCCTGTAGTGGAAATGATGTTTCTTTTAAGTTGCAGTGATTCCTGTGCTTAAAGGGTACAGCTTAATAAAACACAACTTCTCTTTGAAATGTCTCTTGTCAAAACTAAATTTTCGAACAAACGTCAGATGAACTTGCTGTAATTGGCACTAGTGTATTGAATATAAAGTACGTTACTCTTGTAGGATTTGTTTCACTCTACATTCATTTCAAGATATTGGGTTATTCTGCCCGTTGAAAATGTTTGGTGGCAAGAAAAATAAGTGATGAATGGAAGTGACTAGTGGCAAAAATTAAAATGTGCTGGTAAGTGTGCATTCATCGTACTGCTATATAAACTTTATTCAGGTTGGGTAGACTCAATTCACAGGTATTTTGCTGAGCACTGATCAGTTCAAGATTTTCACTATTTCCTGTCATATATTTTGGCCAATGGAGAGATCATATCCAGCCTAGTGATGAGTAAGTTGTGGATATACAGGTCTCATTTATTTTGACTGTGTGTTAGTCCTCCCCCCGGATTTCTCAACAGTACAGGCATGGGATCACTCACAGTATCTCCTCTTGAGTTTTTCCTTTGTCAGTGGGAATGCCTCCATCTCCTGCTGTTGTGAGATGCTGTAAAGGTAAATGCCTGAAATGTTTTGAGGAGCTGTCATACTGTGGGAACAAGAAACTCTGCGTATACCCTGTCCATATGTCTACCTGCAAAGATAGATGCCAGTTCAATGTTAAGACCAAATTGCCTTAGGTTTAATAATTTCTATAGTGGCTGCTATTACGTCTGGCTATATGGCTTCCAGGTGAGAGCTGGGCCACAGTGGAAGAGCTCAGGTCCATCCAGGCTGCCCAGACAGTTGTGCCCTTAGGTAGGCATAGGGTATGGCAAGACTGGTAGAGGGAGATAGGATGTGGCTGAGAAAGGGCTAAAAAAAATCATAGCAGTAAGAAAAGCAAAATAAATCAAACCAACACATAGAGAAGTGAAAAGAAGACATAGTACCCTAGAGGCAGGGACATAAGAACTAAAATTAAATTAAATTGCTGTAAAGTGTTACACCTGGAATATCCCTACTATCTAGTCAAAGAAAGAAGCAGGGCTTCAAGGAAGGCCAGTACCGATATTGAAAAGGAGAAACAAAAAGACAGACCATGTCCTAAAAAGGAAAGCCATGGCATGAACACCTTCAAATATTTCCCCTGTTGTAACTCAGGGGTGATACCATCTGTCCCTTCAGAATATAATTCAGAAGATTTTTTTTTTTCTTTTTTGTCTGAGAGGGGATGGAGAGAAATACCTGGGAGTGATGTAGTAAATAAAATCAGTGTTGTGTACTGAAAAGCAAAATAGTTAGGGTTGTCTCTTGATTTCTGCTTCAGCCTGAAATGAAACTAAACTTCAAATGCATTCATGCTCAGTGGTGTAAGTCACCTCCAGAAAAATCTGGGAGGTATTGTTTCAGGGTGCTTTTGTGGGTGTTTTTGTGGGTTTTGGTTTTTTTTTTTGGTTGGTTGGGTTTTTTTTAAGAGCTTACTAGCCACACCATGCAATGTATTTTATAAAGAGGGTGGCCAAGCAGAAATCACTCGTTAAAAAGCCTTTGACTGCATAGCAATCAGATTTGACTTAACCAACACAGCAGGAATTGGAAAATAAATCTGGTGGTTCATCTTGGTGGCTGTTGGTGGTTTTCTGCACCACAGAGATAACAAGAAAGGAGGCTGCGTTGACATGGGCACTGTACATCAGCCAGTGATGTGCTGTATTACAGTGGTTTTCTCTTTGGTGCCTGATAAATCCCAATTCACTTTATGGATAATGCAATGGGAGTGAAAAATTTCCCTGTTGTGCAAAGGACTGTGTAGTTGTGGTTTGGGTTTGGATTTTTTGGGTTGTGTTTTGTTTTTTTTTCTTCCCCCTCCTTGCAGAACTTTTTAGCTGAAAATAAGCATAGTGTCTGTGTCCTAACTCCGGTCCAAATAGAGAGAATGGTTGTAGAATTAACCCTTTTCAATATTGCTGGGTAGTCTTTCACAAATGATGCTTGTGTTGTCTTTTCACGAAGAAGTTCCCCCTCTGCGTGCTCACCTCTAGCTAGCCTTTTCCATTCCCTCACCTGTGGTGTTTGTAGCCTTCAGTGCCAGTCTTGCTTCAGAGAGCCATTGGGGGCAGGTGCCTTCATGGAGGCATGCAGCCTGCAGCGAGGGCAGGCAGAGACCTGGGATGGGGGGAGGATTCTTTCCCAGTTGAAGATGCTTTGTGCGTAACAGGTGAAATTAAACTTTTTTTGAAAACAGAGCCTGTCTGAAGGGACTGTAGGCCGGTTTCTAGATCCCTTCTCAACCTTGCCACCGCTCTGCTCCCCAAGACCTGTTCTTTCACTCTTTCCTCCCTGACTCACAGTGCAAACAGAGCATGCATAAGCCACACGCACTGCCTTTTCCATGAGTATCTCTCCTTAGGGACAGACAAAAACGTCAGTGAGAAGAAACGCCATCCATGTTGCTGAAGGTACGTCACAGGCCCCAGGAAAGATGCAACGCTGGTAGCTGTGCATTTGCCGGCTTTAGTCTAGCTGACGTGGGGAAGGCATAGCATAAATTTTAGCGCTGCCCCCTCTGCTCCCAGTCATGCATTTTTGTTGCAGATCTGCGTTACTGTGCTGCCGGGGTGAAAGCCATGCTCTGCCCTGGGTGGGGAAAGGCACCTCGGGAGAACAGGGCTCTCCGTAAGAGCCAGACACGCTAAAGCTGAATGAATTTCACTCCTCTGCAATTAATCACTCAGTTGTCTGAGAATAATACAAATTATGTGCACTTGCATTACAAAAACCTCCTCCTGACAGTGCTCTTTAGAAATATGTCAGCTTCTAAAATCAATGTTTGAAGTCTTTGGTTGGGAAACCTGCCTTTTCCGAGTTCTTTTCTTGCTAGAAGACAATATCAAAAGCTGGCATCTTAACCTCCTGCTAATTTGCTTCTAGTTAGTCAAATGATGAGTTTAGCTAAATTCTTTCTCCTAGTAACTGGCAGCATAAGTTAACATCTACCTTTTCTGCCTACACAGAGTCAAAACCACACAAATGCCTTCTGACTAGGTGTATGTACATTAACAACGCATCTTCTTAAATAATCTACTATCTAAAAAGCAGTAAAGTCTGTTGCTGGTAGAGTTTTCAGAATACTTAGCTTAAAAAACTTTAGCAGTAGGCATCAGGGGTTACAAGTTTCTGGATGTTTTGTTTCAGTAAAAGGAGTAGGTTTTGGAAAAATTGGTGTGGAAAAGTGACACTTTTTTTCAGCAGTTCTATTCCTGGGATGTATTCTGGATTGCTTCTGCTGAAGATGGTTACAAAATAAGTTTGTGCAGCTCAAAGTCAGACGTGTCGCTTCCTGTACATCCATCAGGAATGGAGCAGAAATGCTTCTCACAGTCTAACCACTCCAAATAAGCATGCCTGGAGCAGGCAGGACTACAGGGATATTAGGAAGAGCAATCAGTTTAATACTGGTGCTATGAGAGAAGTCAAGCACTTGGGATGCCTTTCAGCTCAGCAATTGAGTTTGTGGGTTTGAATTTGGGAGGTTTCACAGACTGTTTGTGCCTGGGAATCGCTGACTGGTGATGTGGAAGCCAAAAACAAGAGTAACTTTCATTTGTCAGAGATTTGAAATGAGTTTGTTTGTCCTCTCTTTGCATTTCTGGGTGTTTTACAGACTAGGGAGAGGCAGATATGCAGCAGAATAATTAGTTTGTGGTGCATAAAGCATTCACATGGTGAAAGGAGGCAAATGAGTGCCTCAGGGAGGATGTGGGAGGCACCTGAATTAGCCCATGTGCCCGACGTGAGTGATAAAGCTGACCCTGTCCTGGCATAGGGGTATTAAATGCCCATCGTCACGGAGAGATCAGGTAGCCACGTTGCAATTTGCTACAGTAAATCACCCGGTAAACGAGAAGCAAGCAGGTGAGCAGGATTTACAGAGCGCTGCTATGTCATCCTTTTACACGAATAGGCACTTAAGACGTTTGGTGCGGTTATGTCTTGTTCCCCTGGGAGGCTGGAATCATTTTTTCTGTGGGGGTAGTTTAGTTCAGCTCTGAGGAGGTTTGTCTGTGCTCTTTATTTTATGGCACAGCGAAAGCTGCTGATCTATGTGAGCCTGTCTTTGCTTGCAAGTGCTTGCTGTTGAGCTGCATGATACCTCTGTTTCCCCAGCAACTCTGTTAATTCATTTAAATCTCTCTTAAAAAGTAACTTTTGCTGTTACCTTAGGATAGGGAATTGTAGAGGAATTACAAAATCAATATACAAAACAAACCCAAACTAAATTTAGAGAGACCTCTGCCAAAACAATGCATGTTTGTGTTCCTTATTGAAGAAAGATTTACTTTTAGCATTGTTCACTTTGTTCTTCCTACATTTATTCCTTTATGCATCATATCAAATGTAGGAAAAAAAGCCAAAGCTACTGAGGTATGAGTTTATGCATATATTTTGGTGTGTGATGCATCCATGTTATTTTCTTCATCTAGCTATTTCTTAAAATTAGGTCCCAGTTTGTGTAGTATATAAACTGTATCGTACATTTATATGGATATTTAGGAAGTACAGAGTAAATTCTGTATGGCTGGACACAATGCTGGATGGAGAGGCAATCCCAAAGTCCAGCCAGGTTGGTTTACCTAGTTACAATCATTACATCAGAAATAGGGATGTCTGAATCTGTTTTGTTAGTGATTAACTAGAGGATAAAAATTGCAACTCAGGGAAACCATGATATTTGGTGGATGCACAGCTAAGTGTTCTGCCTTTGGCTCTGGTTTAGAAAACATTGGCATTGAGATGAGAGGAGTTTCCCCCACAGCGCTGAGCTCCCACAGTCTGCCCAGTTTGATTCCTTAGCACTCTAAATAAAACCCCCAGGACGCTGGCAGAGTCTTGAAATTTCTTTGGAACTCAGGAAAATATGAAAAATAATGGGAAATAATGGGCTTTAGCCTTTAATCAGTTGGCACAAACCCTTAAGAATCAAACGCTTTGCCTTTCCAGACTGTGTGGCAAAGCCTCTTGGATTGCAAGAGCTCTTCCAGTCCAGACCTTCATGGTGGCTCAACCAGAACCAGGCTCTGAAGATGCGCGAGATGCCGTCTTGTGCTGAGCAGACCCCAGGCCTTGTGTTGTCCCTATTTGCTTCCCAAACACTGGAGAGTGGTGGCCAGGGCACAGCTCTGTGCTTCACACCCTGCCCCAGGCCAAGTGGCATTTGCAAACCTTTCCGATGTCAGCCACCGCTGCTCTGCATTTGCAGGCATTTCCAAGGAAAGCAGTGTGGGATGGGCTGGTCTCCCTGACAGGGAAAGCTGCGCCGTGTTGTCTCTGCATCCCCTGTCTGCTTCTAGGAGATGAAAATTAAACTTGCAGTAGTGTATCAATCCTGAGAAAGTTGTGCACAAGCCTATTGCCTGTAGTCTGCATGGGGTGCAATTTCACCCTGTGTTTCTTCATAGCCCAAGGCTGTCAACTCCATGCTTTCCCTGAGCCATGAGGATTCAAAGGAAAAATGAGATAAAGAAAACAGCTTTGATTTTTATAGTTTTGCTAACACTACCGAACAGCATATAATTACCCTTTCTTTTACATATTAAAGCTAGCCTGATGATGCAATATCCATTATAACTTTAAAAGCTTAATCTCAAACAGAGCAAAAAAAACCCCAGAGGAGGATCATATGCCTGGAAATTAGCATAGGGTTTTTTCCTCTTTAGAGGAATGCCTGAGTGCAGGGATGCTGAGAGGATGTGACTCACGCAGAATGAGAACGAGTTGTTCCTCAGCCTCTTGATATAGTGCCTGGGATATCAAATCAAGTCCAAGCCCTGATTTGAAACTACCTTGGAGGACCAATTTTTAATTGGAAGTGAACTACTTTTAATGATGGAAGGATACCTCTTTCAGTGTTATATTTACGGGAAAAAATGAAAAAGCAATTTTATATGAGCAATAACATACTCCAGGGCATGCAGTCATAATCAAGTAGACATATTTCCTGACTGCTGGATTCGTAGCTGAAGCATAGCATATAGAGTATGCAGGCTTCATGTTGTATCTCACACAGGGCTCAGTCCTGTTTGTGCCACTACCAGTATTTTATACAGACAGCTTCCATCTCAGGACAGGAGTATTTTGCCATATTTATCTGAAGGAAAGACTAGACCTCCCTCAAGTTTCCTCTGTTCACTGCATGTGAAGAATGGATTGCTGAGTGGCCCTCAATTCTTTTCCCCTTTCATCAGACCCAAATTTTTAACACATAGGCTGTGATGCACATTTCACCTCTGCATACACTCAATTACCTCCCTCTGCAGTACAGTGTGGAGGTCTTGACACCATCCCACTGGGGAATGGAGTCATGTGTTTGTGACTTATTTGTGTGCAGCTCCTCTACTTAGTGGTTTTAACTGTATAATGTTTTGGGTTAGATTTTCTTCAGTGTCAAGGTGCAAGCTTTTAGGAGATGCCACCTTCCATCCTGTACTGCGTTAGAGTGGCAAAGTAATCTTTCCACCCACCAGTTGTAATCAACATATAAAGTTTGTCAAATAACTCATGGGTAATTGTTACTTTTCCTAGAAATCAGGTTGTGCTGTTGGCTTTTTTTTCCTCTTATTAACCAACTGCAGAATGACTTATACAAACCCAACATTTAGAACTTCCCCTTTTTCACTGGTCATGACAAGGATCAACTTGAATTGCAGAGCACTGCTTTTGAAAGGAAAGAAATAACAGTTGGCCTTTGCCTTGTACTTTTTCCTTTATTCAGAAATCATCAACAAACAACTACCTGGCTATTTAAATAACCTTTCATTCTAATAACTTAGTTATTTATCTACCACAACCTCATTATTTAACATTAACAGAAGTGTTTTGCTTTGCAAAATCTCAGTGCTCTCTCCTACCCATAGCTGCTGTTCTCTCTGGGAACCCTCATACCAGTTGATTTTCTGTCTTTGTTTTTACAATATAAGTGAGTTTAATATTCTGCCCTATGCTTTCAGTGCCCTGGGTGTCCTCACAGAGTTGTTATAGAGTAGCTAGGGCAGACTGCATTTATAGTTTGCTTCTCAGTAATTTTCCTGTGGGGACAAGTCCTAAAACAATTATTTTTGAGCTAAAGGTCTTGGAAACTTCATTTGACTACCCAACAAGCAAAGACCTGATCTCAGGGTTGACTGCATCCGTCTCGTCTTTCTATTCTCTACAGATTTTTGTAGCCATGCATCCACAACTGCACTTCAACACTTTTCAGTGTGTATTATGCAACAGAGTTAATATCTAGTATGTATTTTTCTTCTCACCTGCTCCTTGGCAAGGGAAGTGTGAGCCGCAATGTGCCTGGGTGTTTTTGTTTGGTTGGTTTATGCCATATGCACGTTTCACTGAGTTTGTTTGACTCAAGTGAATGCTCTTGAAAAGGAGATGTTGAAGGGTCTGTAACTCCTGTTTCAACCTGGGAATGCTCAGTATCCCGCACACATGAGCGTAATCCTCCTTATAGCATTTTTTTTCCACACAATGAAGTCCTGAAACATGGGTTTCAGTCTACACACTCCACACACTGGCGTGTCCTGCAGGAATGATGAAGCTCAGTTGTGTCAGGAGAGAGCAATGCTAGTGCCTACTGGGGTGGGCTCTCCAAAGCATCATGGCCCTGTCGGAGAAGCGCTCTATTGCTTAACTAGTTTCTCCAAATAACCAGGATATAGTACCATGCTGATACAGGTATTTCACTTCTGGTCTAATTAGTTTGGTGGGCACTGGGCACCGTGGCTTCACATCGTAATGCAGGTGGTTGACTGGGATTCAGGCTGTCCAAGAAGGACTTTGAACCTTTCTGGGGATATTGGTGTAGAAAACAGAAGACCATTCTGATTTACTTACAGTGGAAGCTAAAGGGATTGTTGCAGCTTTCTGTCCTGGATGGGATTTCTCTGACCAGATCTTTCTGTCCAGGACATTTGCACCAGGTGGAGTCCTGACTAGGTAGGGCCAGGGTGGGACTGGAGTCCTCATCTGCACCACTGAGAGTGACAGGGAGCAACCTTTGTGTGTGCAGACACTTGTAGCCGTGGGTTTCTTCAGTCTTATAACCACTGTGAAACTCTTCTCTAGACAATAGGACCCTTGAATCCTATTTCATCTTGGCCACAAAGGAAAACTTCTAACAAATTTCATTATTTCCTCACTGAGAGTTGAATAGACCTCATGTTAATTGCGACAAATTTTCCATTAGTATATGCTGTATCATTCTTTCATGTCAGTAATACTTTGTTCAGCCTGCCTCACTGCAGGAATATATTAAGAATCCTTATAGCCCAGATTTAGACATGCTTAGGCATGATGATTTTTCATTTATTGTTGTAGAATGAACATTGCAGAGCAAGCAGGAGGCTAGCCATTTAACACCAAGTGTCTTATTAATCAGCTTTTGTTTATTTAATTTAATAAGCAGTTTTTGATAGCTGCAAGAGTCTGGTTGTATATTTCATTTAAGCAGCACTTACTGCTTAGGTCTTTGGAACATATGACTTCAGCTTTCCTGATACTTTGCTACTGTATGGTGGCTTTTAGATCTCAGAAATTTCACCTTTTTTTGTTTTTCTTTTGAAAATGCAAGAAGTGCATTCTCCTTAAGATGCCAGGGAGTCCACTTTCTTGGGCTGAAAGTTTTACACTGCTTTCTCTTTAAATTTTGGGAGGCATGTTTATGCACACAAAAGCCAAGCAACTGCTTGCCTTTTGGCATCAAAACCCAGGGAAACAAGTGCTAGAAACTCCTGTCTTTGAATCCCGTCTGGTCCTTTGGGAAGTTATGGAACCTTCTCACCACCTTCCTCTCCTTCCTGAAAAAAAAGAACATTATCGCATCTCTGCTTTGAATAAGTCCCAAATTATTTCAAAAGCACTACTATATGAGATGAGGATGAGAATCAACCCTTGAGATCACTCTCTTATAGTCCTCTAGTTGCACCAGTCCATGGGTTTTCTCATACATTTGTTCTTTAGAGCCATTTAAAATGCTGCCCAACATGCAGCATGCTGCATTTCTGTCCCTGGCACTGCAGACCTTGTCTCCTTAGGGATTTGGGGTGCAGAAGATGACTGTCACTCCGGTCCCACTCCTCAAAATTCCACAGGACAGAAATCAGAGACCTGCAAGGTAAGGGGACTCTGGCAAGCTTTTCTCTGGTTTCATCTGCATTTCATGTTATCATTACTTATTTATTAAGTAATCTGGTTTTATTCTTCTGAACTAGAAGAATGCCGTGTGGTTTTGCATCTTCCATTACTTCAATTATGTCACATTAACAGGATGGGTTTACACGTACAGCCTGTAGCTCCAAGTGGCCTTTGGCATTTTCTTTATGGATCCAGTAGCTGAAGCTGGACCTTGCTGTATCTAGTGAAAACTCAAGAATTCTTCTTAATATCGCATGCAACTTGATTCAACAAAATCTTGATAAATTGAGGACAAAATATTACTGAATAAATCTACATACACATGAGTTCCAAGATATTCTTTTTCAAGCAAAAAAAGGATATAAAAAACCCCCTTCTGTTACCCATGATAGTCATACTTGTGCATTTTTGCAGCACTAAATTGACACGGAGACCAAGTATTAAATTGACTTTACATGTAAGCCTAATTCTTTTCACAGTGCTGTGGGCTATAGTACTGTGTTTTGAAAGACTATTCAGGATTAAGTCTCTAACTTCACAACTCCTTGCATAAATTATTTAAATACTGTGGGGGTGGCGTGGGGAAAGGAGTTTCAGGAAAACTGATAATTGTAATTGTCTTAGTGAAATATATATTGACAATATTAATGTTTAACTATTTGATAAACCCTTTGAAAAAAAGGTACTGTCTGCTGCAGTTGGCAGATCCTAATGCAATCTGGGAAATACAGAGATTGATACATGACTGCGGAGTGCTACCTGTCCTTGGCTGTAGCCCCCATTACTGCAGCCCTCTGCAAGTAGCCTCCATTATGCCATTCTGATACCTAAACAGGAAAATAAGTGAGGGATGGTTATTCAATGCTGAAAAGCTAAAAAACCCTACCACAAAACAACAACAAAACCCCCCAAAACTGTTACACAGTTTGTTATATTTGCTATCAAAAAAAAAAAAAACCAAACCCCACCCAAAATTCCATGCTTGGCTGAAAGCTAAGGGCATGGTCCAGTTTGATTTTCAAAACCATGGGTATACAAGTAATTAACAAAGTAAGCTTTTAAACCCAAAAGGAAAGAGGGGAGAAGAGTTTTGAAGCAAATAATTCAGTTTCTCTTTCAGTTTGTTCCCATGCTTTCATTGATTTTTAGGGGCTGTTGAATAGTTCAGTTGTAGTCATTAGGATCCTAATTCTCTTAATTCACTCGATTACTTGCTTGTGCCAGTTCTTAGTAATTCATTGTCCTGAAATGAAAAGAGAAAGAGCAAAGATTGACATCTGAATTGTTATTTTTCCTATTGTGTTATCTGGCAGAACAGTAAAATCAGCATTTAACAACTTTTTCCTCTCTCTGCCCTATAATTGGAATGTAAGACATCTCTAGTAACGATGGAATGTCTCATCTAAATGGGAATACTTAAGTGTCTGTTCCCATGATTTTTTTTATCCTTCCAGGAACAGGCATTCATATAGGATTCTTGGTACCCAGCTCCCTCTATTTCCAGATTTCCAAAGAAAAAGTCTACTGTATGCTGGAGCAATGTAATGTTCCTTTCTCCTGTAACAGTGGGACTTTGACCCATGTTTCCAAATAGGATCTGAAACAAAGACCTTAAGTGCTAATGTGGGAGACTCAGCTCTTCACTGCAAGTGAAAAGGGCTGTTATGTAGAAGCAGTCGTGTAAAGTTATTTTCACATGTCCATCAGCTACAAGAATGGGCCATCTCTCAACTATTAGGCTCGGAGGGCCTATGTAGACATATAAAACATATTTCTGCTGCAAATGTCAGAAGGTTCATAGGTTAATTATCTCTGAGCATTAAAGTTCCTTGGGGAGGCATAAGCACAAAACCAAATGCTACTGTGTGCATTAGACACAGCAAGTACAGCAGTAATGTTTTCAGCACAGATAATGCTGAAGTAGGAAGCCAGCGCACTGCCAAGCCTTGGGTACCTTGGCTTTCCCAAAAAAACAAGTGGCCGTCTGCAAATTAACCTGAGATGGCTCTGTGCTCTAATGGAATAGCTGATATGCAGGAGCATCAACAAGTGCTCTTTGACAGAAGAAATCCTTGATAAAAGATGTCAAAAACAGTCCCTGGGGAGGGAGGATAAATCAAAAGCTCAGGCAGGAGGAGGAGTCAGCTTTGTACAGCAAAAGGCGATAGCAAGCTCTCTGCATGGGATAACAGGCAAGAACTGATCTTGAAAAGAACTAGGGCCCGTCATCCTTTAGTGACCTGAAGTGATGTCGGCATGAAGGAGCTATTAAAGGGCAGTGGAGGCAGAGGAAAGATATTCCTTTTAAGTGAGAAATGAGTCATTTGAGGAATGAGTTTGCTTTTATTTTTTTATTTAATTGCTTTTCTCTCTGTCTCTATTAGCTACATATCAGCTCTGAGAAATGTGCTATTTGGGCTTCTGGGAATTTCTCGGCAGTATTTCAAGTTTGTTTGTCTATCAGTTTTATAGACTTGTCAGCAGAAAATCATGGGAGAATGAAAATCAGGAAAACTTCAATTGTGTGTAACTTATCAGTTCATTTTCATGCGTATTTCTCAATACTCTTATTTCCACGACACTAAATGCATGTATGCATTTTATTTTCATTGTGTTTATTCATTGAAAAGCTGTGTTATAAATAGAAGAGTGCTTTCCTAAATGCCGTCTTGCTAGCATTGTGATGTCACGTCTCTGGCACTCTCAGTTATGCCAACAAGAGTACTTACTACTGCCAGTTCCAAAAAATTAGTCGAAGGCTGTTGCTCCCTGCCTGTTTCCTGCACTGGGCTTTTTTACCCCAGATCTGGATAGAACCCCTGTGAGAGCATCACCTATCCTCTGCGCCTTCTGAGCTCGTCCCTGCTGTTTCTGAACACCTGCCATGCAAATCTGCCATGTGAATCAAATCTCTCCTCTGGTGATAGCTCCAAAGTCTCTCCCTAGTAGGACACCAAGTGCTGCTCCAGGCTCGGTCCTTCCCTTTTTGCTTTTCTTCTCATCCATCCTTTGCCTCTTTTATTTCTCTTACTTGTTAAATTTTTCTTCCCTTTCTCTTCTAGACATCTTGCTGCTGTTTCTCTTTCCCTTATCACCTTGTCCCTTTCCTTCCCAGTGTTCCCACCCCTTACTGCCCTCTTAAAGGTGAACCCTTGTGTTTCACCTACTCTGGCTCTCCCTCTCCCCCGATGGTTACTCTCCTGGTGATAACCATCCTCCTTTCCTCACCCTCCTGCTCTCCTCCTTTCTCCTGGCACTCCAGTTTCTTTCCAGGGCGGTGGCTGACAAACAGGTTTACACCACTTCACCCAAACTAGATGAGACGGATGTGTAGCTATTTCTGTTCATAGCAGCTTATTTCAGTTTACATTGAAACTGCTCTTACACTCTACCATGGTGGAAGCAGCACAGAAAAGAACCATTTTTTCATGCTGAAGAAGCCACCCAAGGTGTTTTGCTAACTGATCCCTGGTGGCTCTTGGGTAACCAGATGTGGGAGCATGTGGATGGGCTCTGAGGGCCGTGCTTCAGTTCACAGCCCCTCCATTATCTGCTGCTACTTCTACCAGTTTGTTTTTAGTTGAAAGAGGCATTTCCCTTCCAACTCAGCCATCTGCCTTGGTCGCACCACGCTTTTTCTCTTCTATCTCTAAATGAAGTTTGCACCATCTGGACCTTCCCCCTCTTAGTGGACAGAATTTGTAAATATCGTGATGGGTTTTCTGGTTGGTTTCCTTGCGATTTCTCTTTTAGCAAAAGCTTGGAATCAGCAGAGCAGCTGCCTCATGGATGTTAACCGAGTTGCTCTCCTCAGCACTTCTCCTGCCCCATCTTTTCCACCTCAGTTTGGGTGCTCAAGCTGGGGTGGCTTCCTCGGTGTCTGCAAACATTAAAACATTTTATAAAAAATAGTAGTGAATAATGCTGTTAGTTCCTCCTCACTGTGGTTTGATTTCCTTTATTTTAAGTGTAGCTCATTAAGACTGTAGTTCTTTTTTTATCTCTTATTATTAGTTTTCAGCTTAAATACCATCCTACTGCTGATTTTTCTTTAACCTTAATGGTCCACTGCAGCTCTAATAGTGTCTTACTGAGTTTCTGGGTACTGCTGAGGGCTCATCTCTGACTGCAGCCAGGCCTTTAACACTCTACAGTCATATAAATCAGTCTGATTTACCTGATTTTTATTGCTGTCGATGGAATGCAATGTCTTCGTTTGTAATGATAAAGTATACATTTGTACCCCTACCCTCAGCTTTGCCTTGTCTAGCTTAAGCCAATGATGGCTATTTCTCACATCGCTCAGTTTGACGTAGAGGGCAACTGTTGTTTTGTCTGTAACTCTGGTTGTGAGGAGAATATAGAAGACACCTACAGGACATTTGCTCATTTGCAGAGGGATGGATTACACCAGCCAGCCGTCCACTTGCAGAGTCCGATGAATGGGCTTGATGCTTCCTTCAGCACTAAGTATTTACTGCTTCACTGAGCTGGTCTACTAATCTAACTGCACTGAGGGTTTTAAAATAAGTATCATTGCCTTCAGCTTAATTGATTACATTTTCTAATTGTGCTCTCTCTTTACTGCTGTATGAGGTAATAACTGGTGCTTTAATTGGGGTAATTCAAGAAAAAAATCATCTTGTTTTTATTGCTGGGTTGTGGATTTTGTTTGTTTATTTAAGGTTTCTCTCAATATAATACCCGTAACATTAAATTGCTTAAGACTGTGGGAAAGCATCTGCCATACAACACAGGAAAGATGCCGAGAGTCCTGGGTGACGTGGCTGCTGGGTCAAGCCTGACTTCCTAACAGCCCTGCAGTTGGTAATGTTGGATTTCATACTGCTGCTGGGAACCCATGTACCCCACACTCCTTTCAGGATTAGACTGCAGGATGAGGATCACGGGTCATTTAAGCCTGATCCCAATTTGTAATGACTTTATAGTTCCTCTGAAATGGGTACTGGAGAAGAGAAATAGGCCCACCGGGCATGTTATGATCATGGGGTGTATACCACAATCCAATCCTTGTGTAGTGTGTTTACTAGAAGAAAACACAGCGGAAAGATCCATTTGAATGGTTTTAAGATCACCATTTCTCTAACTATTGTCCTTATTTTCCAGACACGTTTCATAAATGGTATTCGCTGCTTTGGGAACAGGCCATTGAGAGTTTGTGGGTATCTGGCAGTGACTGGAGTCAAGGCCCTTAAGGGCTTTTCCACATGGGGAAATTTACGGGTGTAATTACACCAGTGTAATCATACAGCTCTAATTGTACCAGCATAAATACCCCATGTTTTCTAGGATGAGGGTTACTTTGTTCTTGTTTATCGTGGTTCCACCATGACATGCTTTGGGTAAAAGGGAGCAAACTTTGGCAGGTATGTTCACCCTTGCCAAAGCACGAGCACTCAGGCTGTGCCAGGTCCCATCAAGCTGTCCACAAAGGGGGCATGCAGTCATCTGCCATACCCACAGCCACATGGTTTATGTCCTAGCACCATGGTAAAATCGGGAAGACTGTGTTGCACAGCCCAGTGGAATTATTTTGTCCATGGGCTGTGCTTCAGCCAGCTGTGTGGCAGCTGTTATCCCACTATTCTGAATAATAGAAAGGAGCTATCTAGCAGGGACGTGTCTCTCTTGATACCACAGATTCTGAAAAGGGATGGAGCGACATGTGCTTTCAGTGAGATGATATTATAGTGTATTATCGGACAACTGAGGCATGGGAGACTTTCGAGAAATGTAAAAGCAGCATGCTCAGTGACTATCGCCTTCAGGGCTGGGAGGAGAACATTCCCAGACTCAGAGCTTTGCTTTGAGGCTGGGGAAGTTAAAGAGTAGAGGAGGCAATGCAGGTGGGGGGGAATTAATTTGCTATAGTTTCTGTGCAAGGTACAGTTTAAAGCATTAGGAGTCTTTGTGTAACCACTATTATTTGAAGAGACAAAACTCTAATTTTGGAGTTATATGTGTTCAGGACAAAGAAGTGTTGCTTCTTTCTGCAAGTCAGCATCAATGGCCAGCTGGAACCTGCCTAAAAATGTTTCTCTTTGGATTTGCAATTATTATTTTTGATTAAATAAAAAAGAGGGACCACGTTTTGTTTTAAGTACACATTCTGCAATATTTCTGATAGTATGGGAAAGAGCATACTATGCACTTAAAAACTACTGCTCATTAATTAGCTTCTTTGATCCTAAGAATGAAAACATCCCACCTGTGCTACAAGGTGCCTTGCAGAGTCTTCTTTAGGAAAAAAGACTTTTGCTGAAAAAGCCTATCCTCTCTGCTGTGTTACGCAAACAATTTTTTTTTTTTTCTTTTAGTAGGAGTGAAGTATGAGTTCTTTTTCTTTTCCCGGCTTGCTAAAAATGTGTGATAACAAGTTGACTTCAGTGGGAGTTTTGCATGGGTAAAAGCTGAAGGATCAATCCCCATATTGTATGCAATTTTGCCCTAGTAATTATTCTTCACTTGAACAGCTTCTCCATGGCAACTGCTTCAAATAAGTCTTGTATCTTCACCTATTTTTAAAAAAGGACTTATTAGGATGTATGTTTTAATTTTTTTTCACCCTAAAAAGAGAGACAGGAAAAGAATCAGACACAAGAAGAAGCATACAGGATTTGGCCAAAGACGTCCTTTCTTCCACTCACATCCCTAACTTTCCTCTGTCCCAGGAGGGGAAAAAGAAAAAAAGCATATACAGTTAAAAATATATTCACTACCTTGTCTTTCCACGTCCCCTTCCTGAGCCTCTGAGACATTATGACGCTGACTTGATCAATCATCCCACATCCACCCCGACAGTTCCTTAACACAAACTTTCTTCTTCCCTCTTTTTTTCTGCCGCAGTCTGCTTTCAATCTGGCAATTAATTGTCCTACTTCCCCTGTCCTCACAATTGCATTCTTGTCGGATGGCTCAGCTGAAGGTCAGCGCCTGTTAGCCGCTTGCTTTGTTTTGTACCCTCTTACTAAAAAGTAAAGGGAGCAGAATAGTCTGTGGTTGGATATTCTCTTTCATATTGGACTCATCTCATGGATCACTGGTGATGCCTCCACATGCATTTCTACTCCTAAAAAAAAGGGACTTCTCTAATTTTTGCCAGAGACTAGAAAACACATCTGTTGTCAGCAATACAATAGTCAGGAAAAACATCCAATTATTTTAGACTTAATTTTCTATCTTCATCTTAGCATGGCAACTGTGCTTTCTAACAAAACCCCAAGAGCAGGGAGGTCATAAGAAATCATCTTCTTTTTATAGTTTTCCATTGTTGGAGGTCACTATCTTGTGAAATAATACATCCTTTTGGAAGGTCTTTTCCCTGATAATTTCTGAATGTGGGATTATGGTTGTATGCTGGACATGGTATTTTGTGTTCAGGTCCTTAGGCTGTGCCATCTTTTAAAGGCTAATAGGGTAAAAGGGGGCCCTCTCCTTTCTGCTGAACACATGAATATGGAAACTCTGGCAGATAAGTTTACCTGTCCTGGTGACATGATTTTTGAAACACTGTCGACTGACAGTTTTGCTGGCAGGTTTTCACACGTGGCTTTTTTAAAATTGATATATAAGGCCATGTTACATTTGTTTCACCTGAAAGCCCGTGTAATGTGGCATACAGAAGATGTTATCTAATTGGTTTCAGCAGGAGTACATCCCATGTGAGAGTTATTTTGTCATTTTTAAGCCTGCCTTGGAAAGTTTTTGCAGGTTATGTCTAATTTTAAAATCACTGCTCTTTCTTGTGAAAATCATCAAATGCTGATGATTTTTAGCAAATCCAGGATGACTGACACTGGCCCTGAGTTTTGCCTTCTGTAGCTGCTTACCCCTCTGGTTATATGCTGCTCTCATCCTCCCTGTGATGCACATTGCTTTTAGAGATCCAGTCTATATTATGACCCAATAAAGAGTTATATCTGCAGAACTGAGATGGCAACAAACCGTGGCAGAAGGTGGGGAGAGTTTGCTGGAGGATGAGAACATAATAAACCAGCTTTCTCATTTAACCTGATTTACCACTGTACCCTGAGCCACAATACTCATGCATGTCAGCAGGTGCTGCTCAGTTTTCTTTTCTTTGCAACTCTCAGCGTCAGAAAGAGGGCTCATCAAAAAGAAGACTCATCAGGCAGCATCCATAAGTTTGCCAGTGTACTATAAAGCATTGCCTTTTGCCATTTTCTGACAACCAAATTAGAGAGAGTGGTTACTAAAGGTAAACTAGTATTTTTTGGTCAAAATGTTGACAGCCATTTTGCAAATGTCATCTTAGCTCTGACATCCTGGGAAACAGCTTAATAATTAACGTTACACTGGTGATTTTAACTCTCTGCCAGTTCTGACTATCAGCAAAACAACACACAAACTCACTAGATGTAGCCCAGGAACCTCAGGTGGGCTGGACATCAGGCACTGAAGAGCAGCTGTCATGTTTGATACAGTGCCATCAGATGGAAGAAACTAACTGAATCTTAAACAGGCTGCATCTATTAAGTTTTCATTATATGTATTTGGCTTGAACAGTTACAACACCAATTTGATTGTCTTTTGTTGGCATTAAAAAATTAAGCCAGCAATTCAAAAATTAAATAAACATGACTAGCAGTGAAAAATCTAGGATTTTTTTTTTAATATGTTTTGGCTGTAATAGTGGTTAAATGGTATACTGTCCGTGAGGCTGGGAGAATAATTTGACTCTAAAGAGCTGTAAGACAAAATTTCCTGTTACCCTCGGTTCTGCACTACCTGTTTTGCCACTTAGTCTAACACCAGAGTAATTAATTCCAAAGAGCTATCTTTGAAAAATAAATAGCCCTGGCTTCCTGCTGCAAATGATAGATATCGCTCTACAGGGAGAATAAAAAATAAACAATAGTTTATATTTATTCCAGAAATTTGGACCATTCTATTTAATTGAGAAGTATCCAAGTTCTCCAAGTACTCTCCAATTAGTGAATCCATATGTATACTTAATGGCTAAAAACGGGTGTGATTTGGTACCATTCATTGTTGCTTGTGCCAGTCTTTTGGCCAACAGACCAAAAATTATCACAGAATCATAGAGTCGTTTAGGTTGGAAAAGACCTTTAAGATCATCCAGTCCAATCATTAACACAGGGTTCTCTGCAATGTTAGCCTTATTACTAAACTTTTGATGATGATGATGATAATAATAACAATAATAATAATAAAACCGTCAAAAAAACCCACCCCACCCAAACCTAACCTTTATGTTTTACAGCTTATAATGTGGTTCCACAGACTAAAGTGAGATGCTTACTGGTGTATTGCGGACCACCAGAGAAAGCTGGGACAGAAGGTGGGATCCTCACTGTGGTCCATGGAATGCCGTTGCTGAGAGTGCAGAATTTCCATGGGCAATGCATTTCAGCCAGGAACAGTTTCCCGCATAGCAAAGAGAAAAACCTTTCTGCGGCAGCAATAAAATGATTGATGCTGTTGTTTTTTATTACAGCTAGGTCTTAAAACATCCATTTATCCCATTCATCCATCCCATGCAGATTTTAGACAAAGTGACATCTTCCCCATGAGCCTCCTGAGCTTGCTTCTCTCCCTGAGGCAGGGCTCCTTCAGTGCTTGTATTTTCCTCAGGACACCCATCTCTTTGCCTGTGTAAGTAGGATAGTGAATGAACTATTCTTTGGTGGGGAATTCAGCAAGTTTATTGTTTCATTTATTGCTGGGTTTGGATTTTGAGCAAAGAGCGAAGCAGAGGAACTGCACATTGAATGCTGAAGGGAAGAATAAATGTTGCACAGTCTGCATCGCTGGCAAAACTGCATACTGATTCGCGCAGGGTCCTGAGGAGCATGGAGTTATGTACAACTTGTGCACAGGATTAATGTTGTAGGATTAGACCTGACAGCAGATTGGATCCTGCTTTCTAAGGACTTGACTTTGCAACTTTAGCATTCTTCTCAGTCATTTTGTGTCATTATTGCTTATGAAAGAATATCTATAGAGACCTTCCAGCAACTTTCCTGATGTAAATCCTTCTAGTCAAAACCTTTTCCACCTGAACTAGATCTTGTGCCCCACTGCATTATGGGAATTCAGCTGATCCCAGGATGTAGCTATACAAATGATGAAGAAACGATCGTGTGTCAAATCAAGAGCCAGGGCACAATGGCGAAGGAGAACAGGGCATAATTTCCATGGATGGAGGCCACAGGAGGAAAGGTTGTCATACCTACCTTGCTCTCGGATAATAATACACACCACCCGTTCTATAGGCTTCTGTAGGTTAGTTTTCCCTACTTTCCTCTTAAAGCTGTTCATATTTGAAACATACAGCGACTTGAAAGGTGGTATTATTTAAGATAATATGGCAAGTGCATCTCTGTTGGTTGTTCAGCCTAGCAAGAGATATCATAAAGAAGGTGGCTAAAACCGTTTTTGTACATACCCTGTCATCTTGCTGTCACAATTAACATATAGCTAACTCCTCAGATCAGAGCATCCCAACCCTTATTACAAATTAATGACACCAGTGCACCAAACTAGATGGGAAAAACTAATTTATCAGGACTCCAGATTACAATTTTGTGTCTTTAAAAAAAAAAGTGAAAATAGGGCTTCGTATGTGTTAATATCCTCTAAACTTAAAAATACCTGTTAAATGTGGTAATCCTAACACATGCTCCTCTCAAATTACATTTCTGGCTATGGAAGGTATATGAGTAGATTACAGCTTAATGTTTTTCTCAAGGTATGTTTGTTTAATTTCCATCACAATGCAACTGCAAAGTCTAGTGACTATATATGTTTTGTTATATTTGTATCCTATGCCCAGATTTAGGTAGCACATAAGTAAAATTCTGTCATTTATTAAGCAGTTAAAACTGATCCTAATTTTCAAGTGTCTATTAGAATGCGAAAGGAGTCATGACATTTATCTTGCAGACTCATGCTTTTGATATATAAATATATGTAGTATCTAGTAAAGAAATTTTACTTGCTGGGCTGGCGTTTCAGGTCACACTGCATTTACGCTTGTGCAGTCTTTTCTGAGAGAAAGAGCCTTTGCTTATATCTTTGAAGGCATGTGAGATAATGGACTTTTACACTGAGGCATTTGTACTTCCAGAAAAGCTTTTACTGACCAAGAGCAATGCCCAGGCACTCGTGTGGCTTGGATAAAATTAATTGGTGAAGAGGCATTCCACATTTAGTGGAAATGAAAAAACAGTGTTTTGATAACTTTAGGGACTTCCTTCCTTCCTAAAAATGACCATTTGAGCATGCTGAGGAAGGCATACCATTATGTTGGTATGCTGAAATAAATCTCGGAGAAATATATGAGCAGGCAGGCAATGTAGCCGTGGATGTGGGCTAAATTACATGGCTGTGATTATAGATATGGAGGAGAAATCCATGAGGTGAATTCCATATGTATCTGTGGGTGCAAGTTAAACCTTTACAAAATAATAGCAAAAGGAATAGGCTATGCTGTGAAGTCAGAGTTGAAAAATAGTCCTGCAAGCTGCCTCCTTTTTATTTAATGAAGACGGAGGAATCTTTGTAACATGTAGAAAATCAGGACTCTCTAATGTGTTGATTATCCTCCCATTAAACATTATCCTGGACATAGAATTGGAATATAAGTTAGCTTTATAGGGGAAATATTGACTAGACAGGCTGCTAACATAGAGATTGATTTCATTATTTAGGAAGGCAGAATATTAGGATACATGAGTGTTTCTTTTTTTAACCAAGATGCTATGCTGTCAGTGGTGAAATATTACTGCAGGAGAGTTTTCTTTTTATACACAGTGGTAAGAAGTATGGCTTCCTTTCTCAGCACTTCAGCCACAGATGCTATCAGCTAGACCATCTGTGGTGACAGATTTGTGTTATATCACTTAGAAACGAAGCGAAGCTGGTAAAACCTCCTACTACAGGATATAAGTAGCTCCTGCTAAGGCTGGGATGTATTACGATTCTGTCTTTCTTTGGAGGGCAGAGGAGTGGGAGGATTGTGTGGATAGAGGCTCACAATAGCTTTCAATCATGTCTTCACCAAGTCTTGAAATGCTGGCGTGGACCTTCTGGGGCAATGTCTACACGAAGCTCTTCCCTCTGTGTCCCCACAGGGGATAGATCTGGACTCTTCTTGCTCACTGTGACTCACTAGCAAACCTTACCAATCTATGGAGGTTAAGGAGGATGCTAAATCTAACCTCACAGGAAGTCTGTGTAGATGGTACATACCAGGCTCTCATGTGGACCATATCTCCTCTAGAGGAATGACTGCAGAAAGGACAATGACTCCTCAATGTTACATTGTCTTAAAGATTGTGGATGGTGACATTTTGAGTCATGGTGGGCTTCTTCCTGCCCATTTGTAATTTTTTCTTTCTCCTAATCTTCAAAATGTTCTTAATTGGTGTTCTGGGATTTACCAGAGTTTGGCAAGTTTTGATGAACGTTGATGTTAGCAAGTGACCATGGTGACCATGAACAACATTTAAGCAGTGCTAGGACTGAAACCATTACACCACACAGGGGAAGTTGGCAGGGACAGTTTTTCAGCCATGAGCAAGCAAGAAAGGAATGCTGATCACATGTAGCATCACACAGCATTTCTGTGCAGTGAGATGTGGTACAAATAGGTGTTTTGGGAAAAGCATTGCAGAAAGCTTTGCTGGGCCAAGAATGGAAACCTTCAGTCTTCACATCTGTGACTGTGCAGTTGAGGGTATTTAGAGGTGTATTAGACTGGAAAGATATTCTTTTCAAGTCTCCATAAACATAAAAGAAATGTGGTTTTAGACCAAGAAACAATTTTTGCTGCTAAGAACATTGCAATATCCTTGTTCTTCTCTCGGAATCAGTGGGGCATACTCAGATACCAAATGAGCACAATAGGATTTAACAGTATGAAAACTCTCCATGTATTTTGCGCTGAGAATTACAGGTTCCTTAGCCCATAGTGTTATCCAGTCATTCCTCATCTCAAATTCTAACAAGTAACAACAGAGCTAAAGGAGTTGAGCACCTTTATGGGGGTTGGCATTTCATCATCTCAAGTTCCCCACCTACAAAACAGAAGAGATCATCCATTTGGTTATGTAGAGAAGTGGCCATGACTTCTTTCAGTAATAGAACCCATAAAACAACCAAAAATAAAACTATGGCATTTTACAAAATCTAAGCGATAACAGACACCTACTTGTCAGTATAAATTTGCAAAATTGTCCTTCCGTTCTTTTAAAATAAAATCCTACTGATAACTTATACTTTAAATCCAGCAAAGATACTTTCAAACAGATTATCTCAGGAAATTGTTTTTTATCTTTGACTTCAGAAATTTAGGCTTGGTACCTCTCACTCACAATAATTTTGCAGAGGGAAATCATAGCAGTGGTTTTCTGGGTACTGCTCCTGCACACAGTGCAGCCAGCTAAAATTTTCCAGTTGGTAAGATAAATACTGAAAGAGTCATAAAATGAACAGCTCTTTTTTGTGAAGTCAAGTATTTCCTGAAGGATAAATCAGTAGTCAGTTAAGTCCCTAGTTGGAAGACATGGCTTAAATGCGGTAGCTTATTGGCATCTCAGGTGTTACTACCCCTTTTCTTAATTTGTCTTCTTTTTATTCTTTCCTTTATCCTTCCTCCCTTCTTTCATCCCTCTGAGAATTTGGACCCTAGCTTTATGAAGACTTAGAGTAATGCACCCAGAATAGCTGTATTGATTGCAGCGGTTACCGCATGTATGGCATCTGTGCTTGCCATGCTGCTTCTGAGCAAAATCTCCACTCCAGTTTTCTTCTTCTTTTTTCAAGAGGTCTCAAGACACTACTGCAGGGTAGAAGGCATAAGAGCTTGGTGAGCCTATTTTTTAGGCATGGAAACATAGAGGACATGCAAAGGATGGGTTGTGCTCTGATTTCCTCCACTGGCTTGCCAGCTCGACCCCTGCAGAGCCAGCCCAGGCATGTGCCGTCAGGAGGGCAGGCAGGCAGCAGGTTTGCTATTGAGCATGGCCCAACGCTACACCAAAGGAGAAGGGTGTGAAGTTACGCAGGCATCATACTGCTCCTCCAAGAGGCTCTACCAGTGCACCACAGTCCCCACCTGAAGCACTCCTGCGTTACTGTTTTGGGGATCGCAGTCATCACCGTGTGGAGTAGGAAACAACCTTGCCCTTGACCCAACACCCTGAAAACCACCTCTGAATAACACCGGAAGATGACAGACCTGGAAGCCTCAGATCCTGTCACCAACATCTAGTCTATTTTAGGCACCTGCTTCTCGTTAAATCTGTTGGGCCTTGGTGCTGAAACACTTTGGAGGATTTGAATAAAAGTGCTTAGTATAATAAAAAGATAAGATCAGCTAGTGTGCCATTGAGAAACATTTGAAGTTAATTCTTTTCCCTTTTTGATTTCCAGAAAATATTTTTTGCTTTTAAAAATGTGAACTGGCTATCATCCATTTTAAAGCAAAATGAAACCAGCAACAAAGACTGCTGCATTTAATTATTATTTTTTTTTTTACATATCAAAACTATTGCCTACAGTGGATGTGTATTATTAAAAACCAGAAGAAACTGTGATTGGTTTTACTTCAGGATCAGTCGTGTCCCTTTAACTAGGCTTTTTTTCTTTATCAGGCATTTGTCAGGAGGATTTGTCATACGTATATGCATGGTAGAATTAAGCTAAGCTGAGACATAGCAGATTTATTCATTTAGCAGGTTTTCTTGTTTATCAGGAGGGTTTTGGGTTGGTATTATTTTTTTTTAGTCTTCAATATAATTAACTTGTTGCTTGCTAGCTCTCTGCCCTGCTGCCCCTGATGTGAAGTGAGGGAGCTTTGTGGTGTCTTTGCAATACCTTGGAGCTTTAGAAACACACAACCGTGTGATAAAGTCAAGTCAGGCTTCCTGGTCCATGGTTCTGGGGAGTTGTTCTACTTAAAGGTATGCAGCATGGTGGGGTATGGTCCATGGAGGGTTGCAGGAGGTCTGCCTGAGTTTGTCTCCAAAACTAAATACCATTCCATACGGAACGCTCAACTGCCAGCATGCACACAAAGACATTTTCTCCCCAGTAACTCTTCATACAGCTGAAGTGATCAATGCTGGAATCTAGCTGTCTCTGATCCCCACATCCAGCATGCTGTTGACTGGACAACATATAGGCCTGGTAATATATTGCTATAGGGGCTGTTACAAACAATTAGAGAAACAGGGAGACAAACCATGGGTTCTTGTCAGTTGGAAAGCATCATCCAGTCTAAATTCCTGCTCATGGCAGGGCAGGTAGAGCAGGCTTCTCAGGAGCTTCTCTAGTCAAGGTCTGAATAACACATGCTGTGTGAGGTCCTAACAAGGTCTGTGGGTGAAATTAAAATTAAATGTAGACAGGGGTTACTGCAATAGAAAAGGTCCTGCCAAAAAAGGAGATCATCACTATGCTGCGTGTGAAAGGGGAGACAGAATAAAACCAAAATCTTTGGCACAAATTCTGCTCTCTGTTATGTCCTCGAAGCCAGAAAATCCACCCACTGTCCACCCGCTGGATATCTCGGGTTAGAACCCAGTTCTGCAGCAGAGACATGGTGATTCTTCTGTAAAGAAGAATACTTTATTAACAATATGTTTAAGTTATGTCAACTATCAGCCCTTCATGAACTTTTATTGACAGTAAATACAACCTGAATGATTTGGGTTTTTGGCTGTCATTCAGGCATGCTTTTGCTTTCAGGTCTGTCTTAACCTGAAAGCATGTAATTTGTTTCATTTGTGGTGCTGCATAGGAAATGAACCTAGGTCTCTAGTGCTCAAAGGAAATGCAGTAATCATCTGCATGACTTGATTCCTTATTCCAGTAATATGAAAATTGTCAATTATGGATGAATTATGGGTGCTACTGATACCTGTAATTTGGTTCTGCAGTTTTGTAAACATCTGCAGCTGCATTTAATTGTATTTTACTAGTCATGTAATTCATTAAGGTGCACCTGCAGTCACCTAAGATACAGATATTAATGAACTGAAAAGCTGTATTTCATTGTCTACTATTTATATTGACATTTCTTACAACTGCTTGTTTTTAATCACATATCTGTGTATCTGAGATGCTGATATTAAAAAAAATTAAATGATTGTGAAATAAACAGGCAGCATAGCTAGCTGCTACATTTTAACTTCCTGAAAGTACTTGCTAAATAATTATTTTAAATAATTGCTTTTCCATGCAAAGCCCAAGACTGGGGGAAAACTGTAGAATTGATTTTTGCAACAGTTATTGTGGCAAAGATGAATCATTAGATAACTGATTCCAGGGATGTGAGCTGCTGAAGCCCTTACTTTGTATTTCCACGCTTGAGTGGTGATGGATGTTGTTCAGCTCTGCCTGAATACAGTAGCCTTACCTTTCATCTTCCAGTCCCATCTCTTGGAGAAGTTATCTTCAGATTTGGGAACACACTTTTAAAATAGACATTATATTTTGCACAAATACGTGTTTAATAGGCACAGCCTGTTCCTCCTCTTCTGCTTCTAGATATTCTTATCATTTGGATTAAAACAAAAAACAAGTATTTTTCTTAGCCATATAACCAGTCCTCAGTTCAGTGCATTTTGCAGAATGTACAGGTAGAGCACTGAGAATCAGATCATACAGGTCATACCCTGGATTTCTTCCCCCCCGCCCCCCTACTTTCAGCATGTCTCATTTTGCCTATTATTACTGGGGGGAAAAATGGTGTTATGGCAGAACCTTATGGCTTCAGCTGTCCAGGGTAAACTCTGGCTCCATATAGGATCATCATAACTTTGCTGAACAGGGTAAAGATGGAAAAGGCGGCGACACAGAGAGCTTCAGTTACTGTCTGCATCCCTGGGAACATTGCTCTGCGGCTGCTGTCTGTATGGGAGCGCACAGAGAAGAGTGATGAGCCCATTATCTGCAAGCTGCTTAGGGGAAACTCAAACCTTTCCATCAGCATAGGAGACATACTCTGATCTCCTCTCAGTGTTAGTCTCTGCCTGTTTCTGCTCTCTGTATTAGCTACCTCTTGCCTCTGATGAAGTACGACAGTCGGGTACCTTCTTACCGTCATTACTTTCTCCTTGAACAGGGTTTCAGTTTTCCTTTTTCCCTCTACCCTACCTCAAAGGATTGTCCCCAGTCAATCACACTGTTACACATATGAAAGAAGCCACACCACTAAAGTTAAATAGCATAGTAGCTAAACAGAATAGAATTACTGAGTCTGAGAAAGATGTAGAGTTTCTTACCGTAGGTTACAAATGTTGTAGTTTTCATCTCTGAATCAAAGGTATTTCTTGAGAAAAAGCCTATTTTCCCTCAAGAAACCTGTTGGTTCGTTGAGGATCTTTCCAGGAAACAACTTAACTTGTTGTACATTCAATTTTCAGTGAAATATTTTTTGTCAGGAAAGTTTTCCCAGCTCTAGCTGTTAGAATACACCTTCTGCCTCAGATAAAGTTGGTCCTCTGCCCTGTAATGTAGGTCCTGGGACAAAAATAGAGTGAATCCTTTCCATACAACTTGACATTTTCAAGGATGTGTAAAATTTTTGTTGCAGGTTGGGGGGACGGGTGTTAATTCAGTATTTCAGAAGTTTCTGTGATCTGAGTGAGTATGATGACATTATGCTAAGAAATGTTTTCTGGCCTTATCATGAGTTTCTGTGATAGATGCTTTCGCAGTTGCAACATTTGTCACAAAATGGACTAATCCCATTGCTCAGATGATGTACTTTGTGGCTTGGCACCGTTTAACTCCACAGTGATGCTTATTGTAAGAGCAAGCTAAATATTCTTCAGCCTATCTAGGATATTAAGTACTACCAAGCATCGCACCTCCATTTCTGGAGGTGCTTTACAGGTACAGTTTCAGCTAGGAAAATGTCAAGCAAGAAGATGAATTGGAATCTGAACAGCAAGGCTTGCATAAGGGGACACAGGCTTCTCAGATGGAAGAGACAGATATCAGGACAGACGCCTTCAATTAGAAGGAATTGAGGGTTAATGTTGTAAATAACTTCCAAAAAACACAGGAGTTGCTGGAATGAGTAATCTGATTATGTCTGTCCTGACATCTGTGCAAGTGTTGGAGTGTCCAACAGTAGGAACATTTGCACGGGAACAAAGTACTTGTGTTCTTATGCTAGACTCTAAAAACACATGAAAAAGTTAATTGCATTTCTTCTGTTTCTTTGTTGTGCTCATTAAGAACATTGCAGACAACTAAAGGGGAAAGTAAAGAAAAAAGAAAAAGGAACTGCCATTGCTGGGGAGAGGACTGGGAAATGAGGAAAGGTGGATGGGACTTTATTGTACATCAAATTAAGGGTGGTATTATTCACTAGGTGAATACTGTTCAGAATTCTGCGTTAATATGGCAACTTGGATGTTTTATGATTCGTTCTACTGACTGTATTGAAATGAGGTATTAAAGAACAACTGAAATGCAGAAAAATGTTAACAGTAGGCTACATTTTCAAATCACTTTATTCAAGCTGTTCTTTCCAAGGAGGTATAGAACAGATGAAGCATAATTCCATTAAATTAATGTGTCGGTTGAGTCATTTTAAAGTCCTCTTATCTACGTAATACCAGAATTTGTAAGGATAATGAGGTGCCCAAATCCCACAAGTTGGTTCATCTACCAGGCCTTGCACTTAAGCCAGTTCCAGTTAGGGTCATTTTCTTCCTTAGACTCAGATTAAATCTCCTCCAAAGCTTGGCTTTCACTGGCCTTTGGAGTACTTTGCACTACTGCCATCTTATCCACTTCACTGTGCAAGGGAACAAGATTTAGCCCTTATCTCTGCCTATACACTTCATGTGAAGTTGACTTCAAATAAGATGTTCTTCCAAGCCACATAGGTACCTAATTAAAGGTAAAATATCTCAGTCATTATATGGTTCCTTGTCTTGCTGCAAGTCATGCAGTGTTGGGGAATGGCTCCATCAGTTTTGAGTGCAAACCTATTGATTTTCCCCTCCTTTCCCCTCTGTCAAGCAATGGACACTACATATGACAGCACCTAACTCTTTTTTTTATGAGAAAGTTCCACACACAGCAACAAACTTCAGAAATTAATGGCTTTATGACAAACTCACAAACTTGTATGATTGCATTTACTTTGATCATTGATTTGTGTACAGTCTGAAGTGTTAGAAGAGAGGTGTATCCAACTCTCAGTTGACCAGTAAGTGCCGTTTCTAATTGATTCTTTTGTGCCAAGTGGAAATTGAGTTTTCTTGGCTCAGAAAAAGGTACCTATTTCTGGAGTTTGCTACCATTTAAAACACTTCTGTTTATTCTCATGATTGCCATTGCCACATAGTATTGCCATTTGCTTTTTGCTGGTGGTTCCTAAGCACACTGAACTAATGAACTTTAGTTTATAACCTTAATGCTTGTTTGTATAATTGGTTCTTGCTGCATTGAACTTTTACTCTTATATCTCAGGTCTTTTATTGCTGAACTCCATTCAAACACTTCAGCGATGTAGGCTTATCCAGACCACAGAATTGTTTGATACACAATACAGGTAATCCAGTGTTTGGTTTCCTGCAATACATATCAAGGATAGTTATCCTAAACTCGGTTTGTCTTGAATAAGCACAGAACCATGGTTATTTTTGGCATCAGTAGAAGGCCAAGGGCTACAAATATAGAATAGTTTTTCTCTTTTTTAACAATATTGGCAATTTCAGGATGCTACAAGAAACATCTTTTGCTAACTTTCAGCTTCCTGCTATCCGTTGATGATTTCTGAAAGGCTCTCAGAGCAGAACTCGCAGTATGAAGCACACACAATGGCTGTGTATTAAACAGAGCTTTAATTTGAAAATAAGCGTGGGATAGTTTGTAGTTTGATTGGTTTTTGCCTTCATCTGTCTAGATAAGGTATGAAGAGAGTTTATAAAATATTCTCCATTCTGCAGCATGATTAAACCTCCACTCCCAGTGAGTAGACCAGGAGATGGTGGGTAGCTCCAAGGGCTGGGTAACACCTCAGCTCAGCCCTCCCACTCACTGGGTCAAAATAGCTGAGCCAGTACCTGCGTCTAGGGAGGTAATAATTTAGTCCTGTTATAGGCCAGCGGTAAATCACTACCCTTTCCCTCCCACGGGGAGTAGGTGATTGTGATTCAGAGATGCATCTCTGAGTCAGGTGGCCTCCCAGGGCTCATCGTGGGATGTTTGCTCCCAATTTAGTGTGCAACAATGCAGAAGAGTTGATGCTCACCAAAACATTGTTAATTGCATCCAGTTTGAGAAGAAGGTATAAGGAACTGCTTTGCCTTTTGGTTCCTTCTAACCAGCGTCCCATCAGCCCTTCGGTGATAAAGAAAGGTTTAACATCTTGAAGTTGAAATTTTACATCCACTCTTTCCAATTGTTTGTTTTCTGAAGTACGTATTATAATGCATAGGAATGCAATCATAGTAAAGACTGTACGCTTGCAAAGATGTCATAAGCGTCTTCTTACACTTGGATTTCAAAAGGCAGCACTACTAAAGATAAAGGAGGAATCTGAGATAGTTCAGGTAGTAGGAATTTTCTGGCAAGTGACTTTCCAAACAAAAATATCTTTCTTCCCAAATTGAAAATGCCCATCATGAAAAATGTTAGCTTAATGCAAATTAATGTGGAAAAGAAAATTGGAAGTTTTCTCTTGTGTATCCCTGAAGCCTCTCCTGAAGGACCATAATGTTACTGTCACTGCCTGTCTGCTGGAGGGAAGGGAATATGCAAGAATTTTTCCCCAGGGCAGCAATGCTAGCCATGCTTAGATGGAGTTTTTATTTTTGTCTGGAAACTCTTACTGGGGAGCACAGGGAATTATGTCTCTCTATAGTTTAGGGTGACTTTTTAAATTAACTCCCCACCCCACCACCCCCCCCCCCAGTACAAGAAATCTCTACTTTCTGGCCAACTAAGCACCCTAGAAAAAACAGAAAACTCTGGTCAACAGCTTTGTTCTGAATGTGTCATGGGTTGTTCTGTTACCTCCAGGCTTCCAAATTCTTTTTCCTGGTAGAGGAGTGAATGTTCAAGCATGAGCAGAAATACCATGGTTGTAGTACTGCAGCAGGAGCCTGCTGTGGGTGAAGAACTGTTTCCTCTGCGCGTTGCTTTCTGATTAGGGTAGTTTGTTGACACAATCTATTTCTGAGATTCTTAAAAAAGATAATGACATACTCTTGTTTCTGACCACTTCTGCTCCAAGACTAGCAAACACCCAGGAATAAGATGACACATTTAGAATCCACCCAGATATCCAAGAATTTTCTTCATTCTCCTTCACTGGGCCCAGTTATTCACTAACTGTTCCTAGACAGTCAGCGCCTGTCTCGCTCAAAGGGGACAACAATACTATTTCTTGTAAATATATTACTAGTGAACACTTTATTAGCTAAAATGAAAGTGTACTCAAAAACCTTCCTTAGGCAGGAGTGAAAGCAAGTGAAAGAATAGGAGAGATTCATGATTTTGATATGTCTTAACAGTAAGTGACTCAGACTCATGTAAGGTACCTTTTATTCTGTTCTTTCGTGCACTCATGTCATGACACATACTCATGTCTTGTTTTCTCTGTAAAGAGGCTGTGGTGCTTATGAAAAGGCTGTCATCAGTGCCAGAGAGAGAGAGAAATGCTGCATGAAAAGTGGCCGTGGAAGTTTTCCTGCTCCACAAGTGTCCTTGCCTTGAATTTTTAGGAGCCGTCTAGTAGAATAAAAGTAGTACCTCAGCTAGTATGGCCATTCAAACAAAACTGACTATAAATATCTCTGCCAGCTCCGAGTATAGTGTAGTTTTTCACTGGAAGAGTTTGTTCAACCAGTATCCCCTGACTGTTCCCAAGCATTGTTGAATAATGTCTCTGCAGAGGAAGGGCTGTTCTCCAGAGAAACAGCTGCCCGCAGAGCTGGAAATCTACTGTCTCTTTCCATCACTGTTAAAGACTCTTGGTGAGAATTATGGTCACCCTCATCTCCTAGTGTCTCAAAAAAGATGGCTTGCACCTCTGAAATGATCTAGCTGTTGATGGAGTAACTGTACTGTTGGCTATCACCAGTGTTGGCGTGGGAAACCAGTGGTGGTCTCACAGCTGCGTTGTAGGACTGCTGATTTCCCAAATGATTGCGCAGGGGATCTGTGCAACCCCCTTGCAGACGATCTGTCAGATGTTTCCAACTTTTCTTACCCAAGGAAATTATTTTAATTAATTTAATTAATTCTGTGGGTCTAATCCTAAAATTCAGGTTGAATGTAAGCTAGAATTTTGTGGTAATATAATTGTTTCGTATGAGATCATTCCACTTCATAAAAGGTGCCTTCTGATGGTCTGGAAATAATGTTACAAAACAGAAAGACCCCAGAAACACTAATGCATCACCATCTCTAGAACTGTGTTATCTAAAAAATACTTGAAGTGCCTTTCTGCTGTGCACTGTGTCCAGAATCAAAATGAGGAAAGACAAATTTTTAAGATAAATTGGTTTGTGAAAAATTTATGTGCACTTTACTAGTGCAGGCAGGATGTAATCTGTTTTGTATTGAATCTGCTTGAAAAAAACCCCACAATGATAATGAGATTTTTTAAAGGCACTTTTAAATTCATGCTGGCAAAAGACAAATAGTCATGACTTTTAATTTCTATAAACTTAACAGCTGGGGACAAAATAAAGCGTTATTAACTTAAGGGGTGTAAGGAAGTTGCTTTTGTTTCAAGGACGAAATATTAATTCTCAGTGTTATTGATCTAAGCTGTCTCTCTGATCTTTCTGCTGGTACAACCAGGCCAGTGAGTGGTTTTATTTGTGCTGCTTTTACTGTTAGTAGTGAGAGAAGAGGGGCTACAAACATCTTCTGTGATGTCTGTGTTCCCCATCCTTGGTAATGCCTATAGAAACATTGGTTATGAAGGAACTGTGCTTCAGGGGCAAGTTGCTCTGCTACTAAATGGGATATTCCTCGTATTCAAAACATAAAATGTATTACCAAATAGTGAGGAGCTTCTTAACCTCATTTTATTGTTTGGAAAAATATTATTCGTCTCTTCTATCATGACAGCCATTGATGATAAAGACGTTTGTCCTTGTTAAACAGAGTTCTTACACTAATTTTAATTACATTAAGTGCAATTTACTGTTATCAGAAGATAAATCACAGTTATTTTTCTTTATCACTGTATGTCTTATATGACAACTAAGAAGTAATCTGGCTTTCTTTTTTTCATTTTGATTATAAATTTAATGGTAATTCAAAGGCCAACCACAGTTTCATGGTATTCTTATGTGCCTGCTCTTTCTTTTGCCTGTTGAATTCAATTCCATTTATATTAATGATTTATTTTTCACTGTGAATATCTTTGTTAGCCACCTGCAGACTCTTCCTGTATTTTCCCAGACTTCACCGTAGAAGAAGTTGTAGAGTATATTGTGTTAATAGTAAACCACAAGTTCATGTTTACATACAGAGGGGTTTCCCTTGAGTCCCGAGTCTTTACTAACTGATTTGTCATAGAGGTGAAGGGCACAACCTCTGTGTTTAGGAAATCAATAGCAGTTGCCATTTCCATTAAGGACCCTTGGCTGAAGTTGTTCTATCTTGCATATTACGCTGCTGTCAGTGTATGCTTTCATATGCTCATGGCCTGAAGCTAAAAATGGGGACAGACCAAAAAAGGTAGAGTTTTTTTCTCAAATAAGCGCATCGTCTCTGCAGAATTGGGAAGGACTGAACTGGAGATGGCTTAAGCAAAGAGAGAATAGAGCAAAACTAGTCTGAGTAAATGTTATAAAAGGGTGTACTTACATATGCTCAGCTGAACCAAAACAAAGTGGAACAAAGTATAGTTTGACCTAGTGTAGAAAAAATAAGCAGAAGTGCCAAAAAAAAAAAACCCAGACAGACCCCTCTGCAGGGCAGATTTCTTAGTACGTTATAGCGGTAGCAGACTAATACCACTGTTTAATAGTTGTTGAGTAGCATCTGATGGTATTCCCAGGCATCTTGAAGAACGACCAGTGTTTGAAATAAGTGTAGATGGAGTAGCAGCGAAGAACCATGTGCCGGTTTAGGAGCAAATGTATTGCTGCCGTTGTTTAGCTACCAAACTATGGCTTCCCCCAAGGACTGACTTGGGCTACAGCCTTTTATTGGTACCCGCACTGACTTCCTTTTTCATTACTTCTGATCATCAAGGCACGTTTTGTTGTCACCTTTGAAGTGCAGGAATGCACATGAGTGCACCAGCGTGATGGTGGTGTTACAAAATGAACTTATATCACTGTAAATTCTGGGGAGAAAGTGCACTGAAGCCAACCATAAATACTCCTGAAGTCAGCATATGAAATTACAAAACACATCTTTCATGATTTCAGACTGGCACATCCCAATTGGCACCAACCATTTCCTCTAGACAAGAGTGTCACTTGAAAGAGATTAAACTGCATGTGACAATGATAAACTCCCCTTCTCCTCCCAGGGTGCTACTCAAATCTTACACGCTTAATACCAGTGTTAGCACCCTTTTTGCTCACTGTAACATCAACTTGATTAGACCCTGAGGTCTCCATGGTAGGAGTAGAGAGATGCTCACTGGGTGGGGGCACCAGCAGCAGTAAGGCTGTGGGAGCCCAGTCCATGCATGCTTGTCTGGAGCATCCAACACCCAGTTAAGACAGGAAAAGATTTGTCCCCCAAGGCAGTGCTAGACTGCAGCAACCACAGTGGCATGGAAGTGGGCTAGGGGAAAATTTGCTAGCCCTGCTTGTGTTTTCTCATATTTCTGCCTGCAGGAGAGCCACTGTGTTATTGTTAGGTCTTGTGCATTCTCCAGTATATTTCAAATACTCTACCTTTAAATACTGACCACCAGCAGAATGATGCCAGTGCTGAATACTGTGCTCAGAGATAGGGTAATCTTAGGGAGGATACATTTCTATCAAAATTATTAAAGGGGCATCTGATAGCAGTGTTTCAGTTAAGGCTTATTAAACACTCTCCATTTTATCCTCCATTTTCAGGGATTTATAATTTTGCTATAAGAATTCACTCAACCTTGAAACTTGGCATCCATGGTTTCATTCCAGAAGATATTTTTAAAGATACAAAAGCAGAAATATCCCTATTCCAGCAAAGGCTTAAATGGATATTAGCTTTCAATGCTACTCCACGGCACATTGGAAAGTTGAAAAAATGGCTAAAAATTACTGGTAACAAAAAAAAAAAAAAAAAAGCCTTTGCAGCAATATAACTTGGATTATCCACTGAAATCTTGATCTTTTGAATGTGATCTGGTACATTTTGAGGGTTGTTGTCCAGTTTCATACCTCTGCACTGTACTTCTTGCAGGGGCTGGAGCCACATGCTCCTTCTTAGGAGGGCCCATGCCCCATGAAGGAAGGGCCTTTATAGATAGGGAAGATGCCCAAGCACAGGCAGTCCTGAAAGCGGTGTGAACTAACAATTTTAGCAAGTGAGCTTCAGATTTGAGGGGTGGGAAGTCCTGTATTACACGAGTGCCTGGGAGTTTTATAAGATGGGCAATGGGCACACTTGCACTGAGTGCTTTGGAGAACTACTGCAAAAAACTTTCAAATTGTTAAGTCTTGGAACAAATTGCTGAGGGTCATTGTAGGATCTCCTACAGGCTAGGCTAGTAACATCTCAGGTACAATTAATTCTGCCTTAGGGCAGAGATGGACTCTCTTACATGCCCTCCGGCCCATTTTCCACTCATTTTTCATCATAAAATTTCCTATATACTTTGTCATTGGTGCTGCTTATTCCTCTCCCCGTTTCACCGGGCAAGCACTTTACAGTTGTCTTAAGTGGGTCCTTATTTCTTAATGCAGAGCAAAGTTTTTTGTTCTCAGCAGAGGTCTCCGTTTTCCTGTCCTTTTTACCCAACACATTGGAGCCTGGTGTCTTCTTGATTTCACTGGCATTTTAAGCTGCTTGACATCTTTAGCCCTCAAGGATGCTCTGAGCTGTAAAGACTCCATGCTGAAACTGCTGTTCTAGAGTTATACGTGATGCACGATAGGTTGACTGCTTCGTGTGCTAAAGGAATCAAGCAGCGTGTAGCTTCTCCCATTAAAAATTAATGCTCTGCAGTAGGCAGTAAAGACCTTAAATGTTTTGTTGTTAAGGCGCAAATAATGGAGAAAAACACCACCTTTTTGTTAAAGAATGAAGGATGCTTCAAGTTAGGAGCTTTCTTGTTATGTGGCTATCGCATCCTTGAATCCGATGACTGGAGAACAATGTCCAGAAATGCATGATTGTGCATGTGGGTTGCTCAGATGTTATCCCACTGTTCATAATCACACCGCTTCTACCTGAAATGGCCAAAGCGTGTATGCAATATGTTAAGAGATGGGTAAGTACCTATGTGATTTGACAGTACTTTGGGTATCCTTTCATATACTTTGTGTGCATGTAAAGCTTCACATGGCTGCAGATGGCTAATTTGAAAAGAGATTTGTGGAAAATTTGGCATAGAGTGCATTTGCTAATGCAAATGACAATAATTCATAGAATCGTTTAGCTTAGACCTTTAAGGTTATCCAGTCCAACCAATTTCATGTGGGAAAGATTGAAAGGATCATTTAAAATGGAGCGCTGACTCCAAAACTTCCCAGACATCCGTGAATACCTGGATTAAGAGGCTAAACTCATGGTGGGGGAACTGGGAATTTAGTAATCATTTGGGGTTATGTGAAGATGAATTGTACATGTCAATGTTCATGTCTATTTTACACAGTCTGCAATGGGAGATTTGCCTGATGCATGGGGTTCTATTGCCCTGTTGTATCTGTCTCAAGCTGTTCTTCACTCTGCAAAAGAGCGATGACTTGAAGCCTGAGAAATGTCTGTAGAGTGGGATGCAGTGATTAGAACAGACCTGTGGAAAGCGGGTATGTTTCCTCTCTCTGCCTGAAATGGCATAATGGTTTTAAGAAGGACCACAGTGAAAGAAATGAGAGGGGGCATTCTGTCCAGCCAACTGTCACTGCTCACGTCCACCTCCCCTACGCTTATCTGTTACATCTGCCCTCTTTCAGCTGCACCATCTAAATGCTAAATAGCAGGGCTGCTGCATGTCTATAACTATGTAGCACCCTTTCATTACACTGCGTGCTGCTATCAGATGAGAAAGAAAAATAGTTACTAAGGAATTAAAGATTTAGGAGAATTGTGAAGCACTGCCATGCAAATAGAAGGAAAAAATACAATGTTATAAGAATGAAGTGTTTGTCTGGAGAAGCTCTCTAGACTAATACAAAATGAAGTCTATCTATTTAATAGCATTGCAGCAGAGGGGTCCTTCAGCTTATCTGGGATGTGACGGGCTTTACTGGGTGTAAAAGGTGCTGCTCACAATCTCTGTTTAATTGGGAAGAAAGAAATTGTCTATTGTCAACCACCCACTTGCTCAGTACAACGCAAAGATAGTTAGCTAAGACAGACACCTGTATTCAGACTCCCCTCGTTGCTTTAGCCATGTTGCACCATGCTCCTCTTTAAAGTGTGTCCACAGCCTCCAACACACATCCTTTAAGGAAAGAAAAGAGCAATGTCACTTTGAGACAGATCCACAGGGTTTAGACCAACTTTCCATTTCCTCAGTTAATTACCAACATAATCTCTAGATAATCTCTTCTCAAGTCTATGAAGATTGGATGCTTGTGAATTCAGAGGACACTGGGTCTTTTTGGATCATAGCCATAGATTAAACTTCTTCAGAGTGGAGATAGCTGTACTTTCTGGCTGTTGATTGAAACATGCTGCTGAACACTTCTGAAGTTGGATAACCCCTCCAGAAACTCAAACAATTGCTGGCCTCCCTGTGTCCTCCCAGCTCAGAGGTGCCAAATTCCATTATAACTCATTTGTGTGCAGTCAATCATAGCCTCATCGTTCGACGTGTAAGAGGATTTTTCAGTTATGCTAGGAATGCTCTATCAATAGGGAGTCACAGCCTATGAAAGAGCTATTTCTACCAAATTTTCAAAATTCTGTCCATAATTGTATTGTTATGCATTGTTATTGCATAACCCTACAGAGGGAAATTTTCTAACTCTGTTTTCTTAACTGTCCTCTTCATGACTGAGTTCTTACATCTCCTGTGAAAGGAGACATCTCCCACCTGCAGGAGACGTACCACCGTCATTGGCACACCTCTGCTATCTTCAGTCCCAAGCATTTTGGCACCCTCTACAGAGAGCATCTGCCTACAGAAACACTCACAAGGTTTGTCTGATCTCACCTCTGGGAGCTTTGCAGATCAGAGAACTTTCAGAGGAAAAAAATTTACCCTGTACTGCATGCTTTCCTTCTGTATTACCCATATCACGTCTCCGATTCTGTGCAGGTATAGATTAGCTAAGGAGGCATTTGCGTACTGCATGTATATGGCTGGGAGCGCGGACTCTCAGGAACCAACCTGGTTTCTTGTGAACCACATAAAACGTTTAAGCTTGTGCTAGGCTGTCCTTCAGTAGCCTCTAAGACCATTCCTGGCCCTGCCCTTCCAGCTGTGCACTTCTGATCTTAATGGGCGCACTAAAAAATGCTGGGATCTGACAGCATAAATCCATTTTGTGTCATTATTCGAGAATAACAATACTAATTTTTTAAAAACATCTAGTAATTTATGAGCCAGCAAGAGAATCAAATGCTTAATATATGCTTTCCTGTAGGGCATCACTTTAAATTAAATTTTGCTTTTGAATGGGCCTTAGACTTCCAAACTATTTCACATCAAAAAAATGCAGATACCTGCGTATTCATGTTGGTGGGGTTTGTCTCTGGTTTAAGACTGGGACTCTAGCAGCAAGTCTGTCATTTAATTTGCTGATGTTTATTTACAAACTAAACCCTACCTATGTCTGAATGCAACTCAGTAAATGTCTGTGTGGTTTCAACACAAGATATGACCCATCGTTCGGATATCATAGAATCATAGAATTGTTTAGGTTGGAAAAGACCTTTAAGATCATCCAGTCCAACCATTAACCTACACTACCAAGTCCACACTAAACCAGTCAAGGATAGACTAGACTAAACCATGTCCCGAAGTGCCACATCTACCCATTTTTTGAACACCTCCAGGGATGGTGACTCCACCACCTCCCTGGGCAGCCTGTTCCAATGCTTGACTACCCTTTCTGTGAAGAAATTTTTCCTAATTTCCAACCTAAACCTCCCCTGGTGTAGCTTGAGCCCATTTCCTCTCGTCCTATCACTAACTAGCCAGCAGGAGCAGGGAGGTGATTGTCCCCCTGTACTCGGCGCTGGTGAGGCCGCACCTCGAATACTGTGTCCAGTTTTGGGCCCCTCAATACAAGAAAGACATTGAGGTGCTGGAGCATGTCCAGAGAAGGGCAACAAGGCTGGTGAAGGGTCTGGAGAACAAGTCTTATGAGGAGCGGCTGAGGGAACTGGGGTTGTTTAGCCTGGAGAAGAGGAGGCTGAGGGGAGACCTTATCGCTCTCTACAACTACCTGAAAGGAGGGTGTAGTGAGGTGGGTGTTGGTCTCTTCTCCAGGTAGCTAGCGATAGGACGAGAGGAAATGGGCTCAAGCTACACCAGGGGAGGTTTAGGCTGGAAATTAGGAAAAATTTCTTTACGGAAAGGGTGGCCAAGCATTGGAACAGGCTGCCCAGGGAGGTGGTGGAGTCACCATCCCTGGAAGTGTTCAAAAAACGGGTAGATGTGGCACTTCGGGATATGGTTTAGTCTAGTCTACCCTTGATTGGTTTAGGTGGGCTTGGTAGTGCAGGTTAATGGTTGGACTGGATGATCTTAAAGGTCTTTTCCAACCTAGACGATTCTATGATTCTATGAACTATATGGGAGAAGAGACCAACACCCACGTCACTACAACCTCCTTTCAGGTAGTTGTAGAGAGCGATAAGTCCATACAGTAATTTCCCATGAGCACAGAGGAAATCATTCCATCTCCCAGTGGACATCCAGCACCACTTTCTATTGTCCTTGAAATTTCTTTGCTTGTGAGTATTGTATTTCTCCCCCACCCCAGACACACAGAGTCATTCCAGTTTCTGGTAACAAGTTTTTGATGAGGTTTTCTTTGTACTCTCAGCTTTTGAAAGCTCACCATTGGGGTAAATTTTCTTTTCATCTTCATGTAGCCTTCTCCTCCCCTTTTTCTCTGAAAATACCTGAAATTAGTAAGGAAGAAAGTTGCAGAGCAAACATAATTTGCTTGTTTAGTTTGAAATTGTAAATCCCCTTTTTAAAATTCTCCCTACAGTGGAGGGGAGGGGGGGAACCAAACCAACAACAACCCACCCAACAGTATTTTATCTTGTGACATTAAAATCTGGAATTTCTACTTACGAAGAATAAGACAGCTCTTTCGTTCACCAGCTGTATGTGGTTTTTACAAATGTCAGGCTCAGTTTTGAATGAATGAATGCGTGCAGATATAACTGCATACTTAAATATGGTGCAATAAAGACATCTGAAAAGACAAAGTTGGGGATGACACTCTCTGGGTGGAGGGAATGGTGCAAGATTCACTTCTGCCCCATCTAGGCCTGATATTTTGAAAATTAGCTGCAAAATACAACAGCTGAAGGGTTTGCTAATCAAATCCTGCTCTCTACCAAAGTACTAAAGTTGTTACTATGGCTAAAATGTTTATGGCTATGTGAAATGTAGAGAAGTGGATGAGAAATAGCTTTTAGAGAATGACAGTGACTTTGGTTTAAGACATAGGAAACTCAGACTTGGCTTTCTACTGTGAAATAAATAGAAATAGAATTAAATGCAACCTCTGAAGACACTGACCTAACAGCCAGCAACATGTGTGTTGTGAAATGTAGGAAAGGTTGACTCTGCATGATGCCATGGGATGGAGCCATCATCCCTCAGCCATGTCCAGCCAGTGCAGCCCTGCCTGTGTGCCCCAGCTCACTCTTGCCATGCAGCTCTGGTTTTAGCTCAGTCAGTGCCTTATCCAGCCCCATGGCAGAGACTGCTCCAGCATGACTTTCCTGTACAAAATGCGTAGAAAAAATATAAACAGTTAGGCTACCCTTTGCTTGTGTCCCCTCTTCCCCACCACTGCCATGAGGCATCAATTATCTGCAGGTTGGGAGAGTGTGTTGCAGTAACTTGCTGCTGGTAGTACCATACTTGATCTCTTCTCCTGCCATGCTCTTTATTTTCTTAAGGCTACGAACAACATCCAAAAGTCCTGCGAGCTGGACCTATTCTATTAAGGACTATTCTTTCTGAGTGCAGAAAGAACAAAGGTGGTAGCAAGGAAAGGGCTTTCAACTCAGCTCAGGCAGATGAGCCCTACTGGCACTGGTGCAGCCACGTAAAATGCCACCAGAGAAAACCCTAATCCAGAGTAAGGAGTAAAGCCAGATGTTTCAGGCAGGGATGTCAGCTGCCTTTTGTTTTCTGAAATGAGGACTGTGAATAATCTTGAGGTTGCCACCTCATGAGAGTGTCATGAGTGGATTTAGCAAGATTTTGGAAAGCAGTGAGTGTGTATGAAGGTATGTAAAAAAAAATTCATTATTTCTTGTGTTGAGCTTGTTGAATGTAAAACCTCCCTGCTCCTATCTGGTTTGCGACACAAATCACAGTTTAAAGTAAAGTGTATGTTTTACATCTACATATGCATGCATCTGTGTGTGTACACTGAACACTTTAAAATATATGAATTACCTCCATTTGGTGGTTAATAAATTCTTAAGGGAGAAAGGACCCTCCTGAATTTTGAGACCAAACATGATCAGTTCCTGTAACGTTATAAGGTGACCCAGATCCCAGCTGATGTAAACTGGTATAGTCTCATTGAAACCAAAAGAACAGTTCAGATCAGAATCAAATGAGAATTCAGCCTTTTTAACAAGCAAGTTTCGGAAATAAACTGTTAGACTGTTAGAATATTTATTGTGGCAGAATATTTTCAGGCAGCAAAAATAAGCCACTCCCAAACTTGCTAAAAATATAGAAAAGACTTGGGCACTGCTAAAAGGTGTTATTTTTACCAGATGTGGTTTATTACTTGCATAATTGGCATAAAATAGAAAGCAGTTCATGATAATGGTATTGTTCATACTTCTGTAATTAAGATTGTATCAGTATTTCAAGGGCATAATACCCAGTTAGAAAAATGCATGCAATTATAGCATTAATTCCTTGGGAAGTAGATCTTTAGCCAATTTTTATAGGGAAAACACTGCTTTGGTCGGTGACCAGATAGAGGAGTCCAAAGAAAATGATTCTGGGTTCCAGTGTGGCATCAGGTGTTTTGCATTCCTCACATAATTAAAGCCTAATGTGGAAGTGATGCCTTAACGGACTTAACTAGCAGAAATGCAAATATTAGACCGACTTAGTATGTTCCACTTTTACAATGTATTAATTGCTGTAAATATGCAAAGGTATGCAATTAAAAGAGCAAATGAGTATTTCTAATTAGGATGGAATGGTAGCACATTTCATCAAAGTAGGACACAGTGTGCTACTTAGCTGTGTATATGTTTTTGCCAATTAGGCAACAAGGAATTCTCGTATGAACAATTGAGCCTTATATAATTGGAAAATGAGCACTGAATCACCAAAGTCCAAAACCAACATTTATATTACCCTGTAACACAACAGGATACTTCTGGCCTTCTTTGCATCTGGGGAAAGGGATAAATCATTGACAAAACCTGCACCTGCGTGTGGGAACGCGGCTTCCTCCTCGCTGTCTGTACTGCCCACCAGAGACTTGGGGAGAGTCCTACACACAGTCAGACAGAGCAATGCACGTGGGAGGGGGAAACCATGTCCCCGAGCAGCCCAGGGGCAGAGCTGCTTTCTAACCCCTTGCATTTGTTCACTCAGATGTGATTTTTGGCATGCCAAGCACCATGGCAAGTGCCTACAGTACATTGTAGTGTAGCGTTGAGGGTTGGAGAGTGTTACAACTACCTTACTCTCAGTGGCAGAATACCACACAAACGTGTTACCAGCGCTTTCCTAGCAAGCATTTAGAAACAGGTCTAAGCTGGAAATATAATGGAACTATAATTCTTGGCTAAAATAATTTTTATCTGATCTCCTCCATAGAGTTGCATCTTTGTAGATGCACGTGTGGGAGAAGGGCAATTCCGTGAAGCTGCCATGCATGTGATGTGCCAGGGCTGGGGTAGCCCAGCACTGTGCCAGAGGCATAGCCCTCAGACACAGGCACCAAATTCCTATGCTGAGCCTCAGGTAGAGGGGAAGCAAAACAATTTTCTGTGTGGTCAAGAATATCCCAGTGAATACCCACGTGCTGGACAAGGGGACACTCAGGGAAGGTGGAGTTTCTATTAGTTGACTCTATGCTGTGCAGACACTCTCATGGGAAGGTTTGTGTTTGGTGATTTAGCAAATGAACAATTTGGAAATTTTAAGACTAAATCCCTTGCGTTTTTTTCTCAGGTGAGGGGAATAGGATTAGGAAGGGGATAACTTCTGTTCTTGACTAACATCTTTGGGGGAAGCTTTATGGAAAAGGATGCTACTGATAAAAACTGGAGTCACAAATATATCAGTCAAAATGCCGGTTCAGACTGACATGAGGTGTGCAGGAACAAGAGTTTAGTCTGCCTGTCATGGGGAGCTAAAAATCTGAAACTGCTTTGAAAAGCCCTTGAAGGGGCAATGGAGCATAAGGATGGGGAGAGGAGCGGTAGAGCACATGGCAAAGACCCCAGCCCCGGTGCTCACGGGAGCAAGAATGTGCCTCCAATCTTTGTAATGCTTTGCTGTGTTTTGGGCTGTTCTTCCCTTGCTTTTGGATAAAGTTTCCTCATGTTTGTGAGAATTTTGAATCTGTGTTGTGGATTCAGTAAGTTTGGGGGGGTTCATTTTGGGGAAGGAAAAGCCATTTCTCCTTTGTATAATAATACAAATGCACTTAGATACAGGCTGTACTTAAAAAACTGACTGACAGCCTCTGTGACAGATGAAACGGAACATTCTGGGGTTGCAGAATAAAATAATATAATTCATAGTGTACCGGGCAGCCTCCTGCCCTGAGCCCTGACCCCTCAACAGATATTCTTCCCATAACCTCCTGAAATATTCCCAGAGCCTCTTCCACAGTGAAAGGTAGCTTGCTTAGTGCTTCTCCTATGCTCAGAAGGCACTGGCCTGTAGCTATAAATAATTACTGACTACTCACACTGCCTAGCACAAAGTTCGTGTTTGAACTTTCATTCATATACCTCTGTGCCTGTTCATGCTTGCTATGCGTGGTAAAAGTTGTATTTTCTACATCCATCCCGTTCACTCCAAGTTAAAGTGATTATGTCATCTGGTTGAGATGCTCAGACAGGGAATTAAGTTGGGGGCTTTTTTGGTGGGTATTTTTTTCTTCTTTCTTTCTTCCTTTTCCTGACAAAAGTTTCTAAAACCTTGTTCTTTCCAAAAGAAAGGAGTTAGTCACCTAACTCCAGGCCATCGGCATGTCAGCGTTTAATTCCCTTGTGCTCTGTTGAGAACGACTACAAGCAAAAGGCCGAGGTGTGTCCTACAACTGCTTTTCACAGCTTTCTTCAGGAATTAGGGATGTCCCTTGGCACCCAAGTGAGGCAGGGGTGGGGATGAGCAGATGAAGGTGAGGAACAACTACAGGTCTCCCAGTCCTGAAAGTCTCCGAATTGTGGCAACTGCCCCAAGGTAGGACATTGCCCTTCGTGCCATCTTTGCAGAGGCCAAGCCTGCGGTGGCCCAGCCATGAGGGACCGTCTCTGCTGGGCTTAGCTGGCAGAAGGGTGCACTGACTAATGGCACTTGTGTGAAAGTGCTTATGCACGCCCATGGGACCACACCTCTGTTTCGTTTTAAAAGACCACTTACATATGGTAATGGCAACAAATGCCTCTTGCGTCATAGCTGAGTCTGATGTGTTGATAGCTGCACTCACAGGCGATGCTTCAGTGGCGTGAACAGTCTTCTCCAGCTTTCAACAAACCTCAAGGCATTTTGCATCTGGTTATTTGCATGCTGCTATTTTGACAGATTTCTTACCCAAAATGCTTCACGTCACTCAAGCTTGCCAGATATTGAGCTTCGTATTTTGAGTGAGGGTAACTTCCCTGATGTATTGAAGGTGTTTAGTACTTTCATTTGACCTTAAGCTTAAGCTTGCTCGTATTTGTCACTGGAAAGAAAGGTGATTAGGAAGATGTATGGCACTCCATACTGATTGCAGACAGCGGATATGCAGCACTGTCAGAGTGGGCAATTGCTGATAGAACTGGTTCAGGTTTAGTACAGTTTGGATCTCAGGCTCACATCTCTGTCAGCTCTATTTGAATATCTCCTAGCACAATTTCAATATTTACTTCATGCAGAATAGAGAACATCTGGGATTTATGCGGCTGCTCACAGAAGTAAAGAAAAAAAAAAAAAGAAGTGGTTCTGGGGCCTTGCCTACAAAAGCTTCAACTTTCTGAGCAAAGCTAAATGGTGTTTGGCAGTGCTATAGTAGAAAATTAGAAAGAAAATGGTATAAAGGCTCCTGTTAGTACCAAAAGAACTTGTATTTCTGCAGAATTTGGCATAGCAACATCAGGCATTCCCAGAACTCTCCCTATGTATTCAAAAATAATGAAGTGAAAACAAATTGGGTTTGTGGAGTGCATTATATGTGCCAGCAGGCTTGTTTGTGTGTGGCTGAGATAAATGTGCGTGTGTCTATGCGTATGTGGGGTAATTGTTATCTGCTAAGTGGTGTGTGATTCCCCTCCCTCCACGAATTTGCATCACCACTATATGCTGCAAATAGCAGAAATACTGCCTGGGTGCTACCATTTATATGTCTAGACTCAGTTTCCATGTAAAGAGACTAATACTAGCTAAGAATTAAGTGGTCTTCTCTTCCTGCTACTTTTGAGGCATTTGGGAATATTTTTAATCCCTTTTGCTTTTAATTGCTGTTGTCCCTGCTTCATCCTCTCCCTTGTTGCCACTTAGTCCTCGCTGAACTGAAGAAATGGCTTTTACAGAATGTTCTGTAACTATTGAGATCTTTGATTATAGAAGGTACATGCTGTTTCCACTGTCTTCTGTAGCTGTAATTTGCACGGGGAAGTAACAGTGAAGGTTGCATTGAGGGGGTGGCCGGAGCCTTAGGAAACCCACTGACATGAAAGTACTGCTCTGCTTTGCTCTGGGTGACGATCTGTGTCTCTTCTGTCCCCTCAAAGGTGGTTATTTTTGTCAACAAAATAGGGGTTCCCTACAGTGTCAGGGCTTTATTATCCCAGAGAAAGTCAGCTGAATTCCAGGAGAGCACAGTATCTTCCCAGATGTTTGATGCTGTGATAATATACGCTCTATTGACAGGCTGCATTAGAGCTGAAGCTTTGCACTCAGTATATTCAAAGCCTAATGTTCTGCAGTAATTGCACAACAATTCCACTCTTGCGCTGCTTTTCTTTATTCCATGAATCCTGATTCTCTACCTAGCTCTCAGAGAATAATAGTAGCATTGGGCCATACCTGAACCAGCTGATCTGTGTGAGGTAAAGTTGCTCAAGGCAAGAGTTCTTGCAAGAAGTCACAGCACCTTGCTGATAACTTGGAACTGCTGAGACGAATTTCCAAATTCTACTATCTACCCCATCTCCTGTATACATCATGAGTCAAACTTCAAGGTACCACATGTCTGAAATTTTCTCTACTTGTTTTCCTTTTCAATCCTATAAATTATTTGAAGTAAATTTTGGCTTGTATATGAGATGTTTTTACAGCTACATAGTAGTCTTTATATCCAGAATTCCTGTGTGTCTTACTGGCATGTGTCAAGGTCAGGGGCACTGCAGGTATGCAGTAAGTCAAACTAACCCTTAAATGTTGACAACACAGTGTATGCACTGTATATTGATCACTAACCCATAAAGCAAGTCCTGGACTTCATGGAATATTTGGATTTACTTTGCATGTCTGGAAAGTCAGTCATGTGTGAAAGTGCTAGATCTACTGCACGTGCACAGAGCTTCTTTGTTGTCCATACACATTAGTAGTGATGTTTCCCAGGGGCACCTGTGCATATGCAAGACATGCATAGGGTAATAGTCGCAGAGCAGGATACTTGGTCTTCCAGGAAAGCTTGCTAGGAGCATATGGCTCGTGGCTCCACAGTGTGGGGGACCCCATGCTGACCCCTCTTTCAGAGTGGTCTTTCCTGAAGGAAGACCAGCCACATCCGAAAATGGACTGATCACCAGGAGGTGATTGCTGGGGTGTTGCGTCAAGAGGGCTTTGGAAGGTACCCAATTTATCGTTCTAAGTCCGGTCGCGTTCAGCGTACTGAACTATCACAATTATGGATGCACAAATAACGTAGGCACCTTTCGTCTAGTCAAGTTGCATGAACTACCGTGGCCACACTTAAAGCACCTGGTTGCGTTCAGTGAGAACTATCATGGCTAGACCAATAAATCAAAGCAATTTATTAAAGCAACAGACACACAGGTTCTTTGGATTACCTGCGATAAATTCACTGACTGCAAGGCACATGCAAATACACAAGCATGGATAACACAGATGCATCAAAAGACATGAAGTGACTCTATAGAGGTTTCTAAGTTTCCCGGGAAGGCACTTGGTACAACCAAGTGTTAGAATCTTACCCAAAGGTGTCCCAATGCGGGGGAAGAGAGGTTCAGCCCGTCAACTGATCCCAGAAGTCAGAGTGGCACACGATGGTATCTTCCCTAACATCCCTGCTCTCTTAGGCTAATTTATATTATTTTTTACCTTTCAGGTGGAGCTTGAGGGACTCTAGTCATACATACTTTGTTATGATTGGGATAAAACTTTCTCGCTTCATTTTAAAGGTATAGGCTAGGAAAAATTCAAAGCGCAGGCTCAGTGAGGAGTGGTCGCACCTTAGAGGCGGGTAGCTTCTGGGATGGAGGTGTGTTTTGGTATTATAATGATATTATAATGAGAAAAGTTTACCAAAAGGACAGCATTTTGTCAAAATCATGACAGACTGTTGGCCCAGGGTAACAAATATGCAGCTTATCGGTTCCGTGGTACTTTTGAGTTCCCATATCATCACAGAGCTTGGCCGTGGTGTCTCCACACCGCTCCACCCTCCAGGCAGTTCCTCTTAGAGCCAGTGCACCAAGTTCCCCTGGTGTTGCTGACATCTAAGGTTGCAGGCCTAGGGAACTCTCCATGGAATGGATTCCTTGCATGCCAGCTGCACTCCACCCTGGAAGCTTCTTCAATTCTGTGCCTTTCCTAAAATTGTGAATCTAAGTTTAATCTCTAAGTCACCTCCAGCAATAACTCCACATGAGGGGGGCGAAAAAAGTATGTAACTTATTGAGAAAAAAAGTGTATAAATTACCTCTGTTCTGGAGTTTTCTATAAATGCATCATTATACTTGGGAGTTATCTAACATTTCTGTAATTGCTACGCCACTGTGTCTTATATTGCAGTGGGTAATTCTGCATGTGTAGGTGCATATAATATAGACCAATGGTTTTATTAATCTCAAAGGGACATCAAAAGACTAAACTATATCTAAGCACTGACATATATCAGGTGAGTGTTGTCCCTTCCACATAGTCCTCTCTCCTGCTTTCCTGATAACACTGACACACCTTTTTTTTTTTTTTTTTTGGACACACTTCTCCATAAGCATCCATAAGCATAGTGGTAAGATGTGCCTCCCTACATGAATCTTGGTTTGTACAGACTTCCATACTTGGATTTCAACATTAATTTTACCTTAAGATAGTTACAGGTTGTCACTGTGTCTAGTCTAGGTATATTATTTCCATATAATTTTTGCATGGATGTGGTGGTATTTATTCATACACAAAAAAAACCAATAAAGCACATATCTAGTGCATATTTTATTACTAATGTAACATCTACAGCACTTTATTGTTAACATAAAATAATGGTACACATATAACAAGCAAATGTTTCAGCATAAATCACTCTAAATGTTCAGCCAGCATGACCATCGCATATAATGTTTCCATTTATCAATCAATATGTCAACATGCCTTCATGCATCAGATGTAAATTATCATCTAAGGTGTCTTTAACTCCTCAAAATGTCATCCACTGAACTGAGCTCATTCAAGTTCACCTAACTTTTTCCCCGCGATGCTCGCTGTCCATCAAATATGTGAAGGAGGTCAGAGGTCAATGAATCTTAATTGGACTTCATTATGTGGTAATATAGCACCTCAAGTGTCTAATTATGCCCCGGTACTGAAGAGCAATGTCATCATGTAAGGACGTAATGAACTAGAAGCCAATGCATTATCATGCACTGTAGCACTTCATGACTTGTTATGGTCCTCTGCATTGTCTCCAGTGAGGTATAAAGCTTGGTGCATACTAATACAGTCAAATTTCCATTTTGAGAAGTATTTTAAACACATTTGTAAGTATGAAGACTTCTGATTGATTGAATTATGCTGTAAGGCAAGCCCGGTGCTGTATAACTTCGTCATTACTATAATCTATTGTTCTTCACTGCCTGTGATGCTAGAAGAGAAATTGTATTCCTTTGCTGCAGGTAGGGCAAGTCAAACTGAAAAAAAAAAAATTCCTTCACTCCCAAATTTTATGGTGTTAATTTGCCATGTATTAATTTTCATGTGTCATTTGAGAGCAAACAAAGAATTGAAGTAGTTCATTCAGAAATAGAACTGGTTTATTCAGAGTTGTAATTAGGCTATATTATTTTCAGTTTCCCTTTGGAGGAATGGAGGCCATGAGCAGAAAATTATTGTAATACTGTTTGATATCTCAAAAAGTCTGCTTATACACTAGTTTTTTAGCAATGAATGCATGTAAGATACTAGTGAAGTTAGCAGGGCATTGCAAGATCAAAATATACTGAAACGGTAACATGTTTTAGGTACATTGTAAGTGTGTCTCTGTGTGTGTTTCCTGAAGTTTCATGTTCTGCATCAGGTACATTTTGCCCCTTCTTTAGCAGTTGTCATTTATATAATCACTTTGTCCTCTTATTTAAAATGTGAGCCAGGTACAATGTCTGGTTGCTAGAAACCATATTCAATAAATAAAATTTGTACTACAGAGCTTGCAAACAACTCTTCGCAGAGCTGTGTAAATAATTGATAGGTCTGTTTGCTAGCTGAACTCTCTTGGTTTGGGTTTGGTGTTTTGCTTGGGTCTGATTTTTGGTGGTTTTTATTTAGTTTCGTCATTCTGGAGCAAAGTATTTTTCTTATTAAAAAAAAAAAGGGTGAATTTATGTTACCTAAAATACTTTGTTTGAATAGAAGTGATGGTTTGTATTTCTAAGGATTTTAACCTTCTTTAATTATTTTTTTAAAATATTCTGGCATTGTTTAGAATGACTAAACCAGATTTTAATTTGAAACGACAACAACAAAAGTTTCATTTTGAAAATATTAAATGAGCATTTCAAATTCTAAAAAATAAACACCTCTTTTCCCAAAAGTCTTTATGGACTTCACCCCAGAATGGCAATTTTCTGTGTGTAAACTACTCACTTTTCAATTTTTCATTTCTTGGGTCATTCATTTGTCATTATTTTTTTCTTTTCACCTTCAGCGTTATTTTTTTAGGGGAAAACCCAACCATCTTCACTTCTAACATTATCTGTTTTGGCTAAATCTTGCTTAACAGTATGTGTTGTCATTTGCAAAACCAAAACAAATTCAACCCAAATATGACAAACAGTAGGGCCGCTCTAAACATCACTGCAGAGAGAGATAACTTTAATTTTGCTTAAGAAATGTGCTGATTTTTCCTGGTATTGCAAATGGCAGCTAATTTAAAATTGTTTCATGAATAAATGATTTTCAGTCAGCAAAAGAGCACCTTCATTTCTAAGCTGAAACTGGTAATTTTCCTGCAGACTTTCCGTTGTTAGGAAAGGAAACCTAGTTATACACTGCTGTCTGTACCGTCAGGTATCCTGCTTTGAATCCAATAATGGAGTTCAACAGCCTCAAAAGTGTATTAAACATCAATATCCTTTCCTCAGCAAGAACTAATCAGTTCCATCTCTCTAGCTTTTGGGATAAAATGAGGCTGCCTGGTTGCTGCAGGATTTATAATATTTACAGCTGCATTTTATATTCTCTGTTTCCATCTGCCTTTGTTTCTATCTCTGTCGTTCGCTGTATTTACATAGGATACGTGTAAGCTGAATGTAACACTACAAATTGGTTCAAGCATCTGACCTGTAGGACATATCTGCCTTGGGAAAGGCTCCAGTGGTTTCACTCAAGAACAGAGTCATGTATCTATCCTTACTTCTTATTTTCAGTTCATAAGAAGAGCCCCTTGGGCTAAATGACCACTGGGGAGACTCTTTGGACACAGCAATGACCAAGTAGTCCATAGTGCCCGTAATTCCTGGGGGCTTAGGCTGCAGTGAGGGCAAACCTCTTTGGTATTCACAGTATTTGATATGGTCAGACGCTTAGGGATAGCGGGGAATGCAGATTTCTGCTATCACTAAACGTCAACTGCGTCTACTTTTCTTCTTTCCAGGGGTTGTTCTGAATTAAATCCAGCGGTGAGCGTTGCCGAGTAGCAAGCGTTCCTTTTGTTATGTTCTTACAGCCCATAACACAGTGGGACCCTGGTCCTGATTAGGCTGTCACAGCAATCCTGTAATGACATGTCTATTTTTCATTGCATCCACTGATAACTTGGTTCAGATAAATAATTACATCAAAAAGAAAAAAAAAAAACCCCAAACACAACAAAAAACCCCCAACAACCCTCCCCCAGGCATGTGTGGTGTATGAAAGCAAATCTCAGCCCCTATTAATTTTTAGGCTGTTGAAAAACACTTTCCTAGAGCATAACACATTACTATTGTCCCCAAAACGTGAAATGTAATACAAATAACCAGTGGCAGTGAGGAATATATTTGCTGTACGCTCAGGTAGGGTTCATCTGGTGGAGTTCTATCACATTCTGATAGATTTATGACAGTTCAATCAGAAGTACAACACTGGTGCGTGTGTGCTCCGTACCCGCAGGGACGATACCGATTTTATGAAATGCAATGAGCATTCCAGCAACAATCACAATTCAGGACAACAGTGTCTTCACTCTGGATATCAGTGGCAACATCTAATTATAAAGAAGAAAATGTCAATGCTTTCCCTTTATTACTGGCATTGTGGCTGCATTAAATCTAACTTTATTTGACAGGGACTACTCAAAATTATCTCCTACAGAAATGTGCTATCAGACAGCAAGAGTATATCTTTGTCAAAACAGCAAGTAGTAGCTGCTGTTAAGCAATTTTGCAAATATGGTACCTTCAGGCACATATACTATATTTCATTCTGCATTTACCGATATGACAATTAGCCTTCAGTGTCAAGATAAAAAAGATTATGGATGCAAATATGGCTATTTCTTTTCTTTCAGTTGATTGTATCTGATCACAGCCAGATACTACTTCTCAGAGTGATGAGTTTAAATATGATTTACTCTTTTCATAAGGAAAAAAATGGAAATTGACAGCAGAGTACTTAACTGCTGAGATTCATATGCTCACTTTATGTATATATAAAATGTAATTCAAGTGGCTGCAAACATTGACTAATCCAAGAACTCAAGCTTATTTGAGTTTTCTGTAGAGAAGCTTAGATTAGATCAAGTTGATGAGTTCTTTTGAGTTGCATATTACAATGTCATAAAAGACTAACTGAATTCACACCAAATGCAGGCTGGGCTCCTGCTCTCAGCGCTGCCAAAGAATAGAATCAGGATTTGCATCTTCCCTCACAGACAGCAAACCTCCTTTCTGATTATTGGAGAAGTTTTGGCAGATTGTCTCACTGGAACAGCAACATAACATGAAAAAGTCTTATTATAGAGTCAGTCCTTATACATGGATTTTCTTATTGTAATTTTCTCAATATGAGCTGTTCTTCAGTTTTGCAGCCTGGAGGTGGCTTAAACTTGTCTGGGAAATTCAGTGTCAGGCTTGTCATAACAATATTCTGGAAAAGTAGCTGGAATTATAAAAACATATAGTTAAAATTAGTCACTTCAGACTAATCTATCATGCAGTTCAGCCCTGAGAAGCTCTGCTGAAGGACCGGCACAGTCTGAGCTTGACCTGGTGCTTCAGTTAAACACAGCGGGCTTGTTTCCAAGTGTGCCAGGGAAGGGCAGAGCCCTGGCTCTCTCTGCCCTCCTGCTCGTGATAACAGAGCCAGCAGAGATTCTTGTGGAAAACAGGCAGTCTTGAGCATACTCTCTGTAATCAGAGACCTTTTCCTTTGTATCGCCACCAAAAACCTAGTTGCATTATTTTTTGCAGTTAATTACCTGAAAAACAGGCATAACAATGGACAGAGAGCATGTGATAAAGAGATGGAGTCAGGAGCTAAATAAAGAGAACAATCAATGGTGCTGCAATTATGCTGTTGGCAAAAGAGCTGGATGCAGTTAAAAATCTAGCAGATCAGTTCAGTAGGATGGAATTCATTGAAGGATGCTAGGCGGTAATCAGAAAAATGTGTTCCAACCACAACAAAAACTGAAAAGAAAACACCGAGACGGCCACAGCAGGTGTACTTTATACTGCTGGCACTCGTGAGACCTGCCAGAGAACATTATAGACATATGGCAGCAGGGCATTTGAGTTTAAAAGGAGCAAAAAGTTGCCTTGGCATTCATATCCAATTTAAAAGAAAAGCACTGCTTGGATACATAGAAAATATGTATCTTCCAAATATTTCATATGGAGATTGTGGTGCTTATGCTGCTCTAATCAAGAGGACATTCATGGAAGAAACCAGTAAACAGCAGGCTTGAACAAATGCTTTCCCAGCTCCCAAGTAGGAATTATTTTTAATCATAAGACATAAAGCATCCATTGGAGTAAACCCCTGATTGGTATCTTGCTGTCATGTGAGTTTTTCCATTGATTTCAGTGGAGCTATTAAAGAGAAACATGTGCTTAAGTTCTTGGCTGGGTTGAACAATAAAGAGGGTAAGTTATTTTTGCAAAGATACCTGACAAAACTGCATTCATTTGCAACTTAACTCCCATTTCATAGTTCTGTCCTTTAAGAAAACATTAATTCACTGTGAATAAGAAAGGAGTCATAGACCCAAACTGCACCAAAACAGAGGACGACTGTTTTCCCTGCAGAGATTTCAACAATGTGCAATGACCTCCAACAACTTTAATTAAAGAGAAAATGCATACAGAAGAAAACAGTACAAAGATATAGCTAGGGCTAATAATTTAGTTCAGCATCAAAAGTCAGTAAATCAGTGTGCTTCATGAAAAGCAACTGTCAGTCCTTGTCCAACAACTACAAAACATGCTGTGATGCACTGAAACATTGCAGAGAGGGAAGGAAACTTTTCCTGACTTCTTAAAACTGAGCACACAGTTCATATTCCTTTTAACTACCTGAGGGAATTAATTAGCGAGGAAAAAAAACCCCAAAACAAAGCACCACAAAAACGAAGTCCACTGGGAAGTTAATTGCAGGTATCTGCTTTCCAGATCACCTGCTGCTTTGGCTGTTTCTATCCAGGACTGCCATCGTTAGCTGCTGCTGACCTCACCCTGTGAGATGGTTGTACAGACTTGCATAAAATTCAAGGTGCTGTAACCTTGCACGGCGTTCACCTGAGCTGGCTTTCTGGTGATTAATCCAGGGCAGGTGATTATCAGAGAGCAGCCACCTTTCCTTTTGAATTAGCTGCAAACCTACAGAATTTCCATCTCCATTAATGGACACGGGGCTAATGGACTTCTCCTCTGCTACAGGGTTTCATTGTGTCTCTGCCCCTCCAGCTGCTTCTTTCATGGACTGCACCTCAGTCTTCTTTAAAGACATCTTTGGGGATTCCTCACTTCCCCCTCATGGGGATGGAAAGGCTTGAGCTGAGTGAGGGACACTGTGGGTGTTTAATCTTGACTTCTGCTTATCAGCTCTTCCAGGTGCTAGCCACAAAAAGTTGTAGCAGCAGTATGTCTTTCTTGACTTCATCCGCAAATGGTGTCTTCTGCTGTTGAGTTTTTTTACCTTGAGCAAACGTATCATTCAAGAAAGTGGTAGGGCATGCAAATGTAGATTTCTTTGTAGGTTTTTCTCCAGTTTTCAGGAAAAATCAATGGATTTTTTTACCCTAAACTCTGCTCTGTATTTACCTATTCCCTGCTCATTGCAGGGGGGTTGGACTAGATGACCTTTAAAGGTCCATTCCAACCCAAACTATTCTATGATATTGATTGTTGAAAACTTCTGTGATGTGTAGAGATGATCAGGACATAGGACTCCGCCTGGGTCGTCTAAAAGTCACACAAATTCAAAGAAGTAAAGAAACAGCAGTCAACAGCTCATGTACCAGCATCTTTCCTGCTTTGTCCCTGTGCAAAGACTCCTGCAGGTGGAGAGGTATTTATTTGGATAGAAGGGGATTGGTACTGCCAAATTAGGGAACTAAATTGTAAGTAACTAGCTTGGCCAAATTATCAATAGGTAGTGCTTGAAATTTACTGTTGAATTCAAGGCATGTTTGCTTGTTGGCAGCTCTCAGTGGAGATACCCTTTCTAGGCATTAATGTATCCGATGCCATCACTTGAGTGGTATCAGCTGAAGCGTTAGTTCTCTTTCCTTCACCTAATGGAGACTGAAAGGTCCCTGAATTCCTGGATTTAGTTGTGTGAAAGTATCAGGTATTTAGGAAGGAAACGGAAGATAGATGTAGGAACCAAAAATACTACAAAATCAACGAAGCGTAAAATAAAAATCAGTTCATGTAGGGTTGGAGCCTGCCCATAGCAGACCTGTCTAGTCCAGGCTAAGCCAGGACACAAGTTTGAAGAAATAATGTTAAAAAAACAAGGCTGAAGCTTGGGCTTTTACCTACACTATTGCATTGTTTAGCTACAGATATATGTGACTAAAAATGTTCTAGTATGAATTGGACTTAATAGTTTTTCTGCAAGAACACTTCAAGTATGTAATTTTGGAAATACAGATGGCTTGATTACAGAAAAGTAGATTGACAGACCTATTGAGAATTAGAGCAGGTAACAGCATCAGCAAGATTTGCTGTACTCTTTGTTTTATTTATAATGCAAGGTAAATTTGTTTTAGTTGAATGTCTCACTCCCTTACGAAGTATTACTGTAAATACCATGGCTGAAACTGAATAGCCAGAAAAGTCCAGACCTTTTAATCTGTGTGTGTAGATTAGAGTTTACAAATTAAAACATCAGAGAAATACTTTTATTTCTTCTGAATAAACCACCAAACTGTGTTTTAATGTCAAATTTCAGTTCTAGTTCCAAGCAATTTAGTAGGAGTTTTACCAGTGCAAGGATTCAAAATTGAGCTCACTGATTGCAGACTGTCACTTCTCTGGTAGGCACAGTGGTCTCAGAGAAAGTCTTCTAGCTGTTAGTGTGACATCTGTAGTAGTACAACCACATTTCTTGTTGAAGTGTGTTTCATCTAAACTGTATAATTTAGCAAATAAAAACCATTTAGTAAGATACAGTAGACGGATGCTGAAATTGGCCTATTAAAGATGCTTTAACAAATGGTATAATGAAATTCTCTGCAGCTGAGACACTAAGCTTAATATGACTCAGAATAGATAAAGCAAATAGTGACTAAGAGTAAAAGCACTTTATAGGAGATAATTATCATTTAAGTAAGGTACTTTGCAGATGTGAGGAATTTCTGCAATACTCTTCTCTTTCTGCTAGCATTAAAGGTAGTTTCCTCTTGGTAGTGACTCAATGTAGAGCAATTTGTTTCATAACTTGAGAGTTTAAAACATAGTTTCAAGGTTTGCTAAAATGTCTCAGACTCTTCATATTGTGATGCTTTGAAACAGGCTGTGTATTTATGAATTATTTTCCCCTGAGTCTTTATTAACTAACAACCACAAGTTTCCATCATCTTCCAATACAAACTCCAGTAAGTAGTAGATTTTCTTGTTGCCTGTGTAGTATTTTCATATGCTACAAGAAGCTATGCTTTACAGACAGATACTCCAGTAAAATTCTGGCTGACTAATAAGCTGCACGATTTAAGGTCAGATTTCAAGTACAGGTTGGAGCAATCCCTTTTTTTGATTACATATAATAGTTGGATGAGTGTACTAGGTCTGGCTTGGTTATAAGTATGTGTCTGTGTTGTAAATATGTATCTGTTCCCACTGTGTTATAAGTATGATCTCAATAGCCTTGTAGCCTCAGCTTGAGAGCTCTTTCAGATAGATGGAGATGGTTGTCAATTCTGTATGAATCAGATTTTGATTTCCGGAATCAAATTGACTCTAATTGTGCCAATTTTTCCTCTCTGCTGTGTGTTCAAATCAATGACTCTGAAGTTATCCTCATGTATTAGCGACTCCTTAACTTTATCTGTAGATAATAGTAAACTAAAAGTTAAGAGAAAGGCTGTGTCTGGATCGTACGTTGTCAAGATCCAAAGCCCTGGCCTAATCCAAAGCCAAATAAAGTCACAGAAATGCCTCATGAGCTGTTCTTCACCATCCTTTGAAGTCATCATTTTCTTCTGGGCAGAGGGACTGCTCCTGGGTGTAGGGCTTCTGGCAGGACCAGCTTCCCCAGACAAGGTGGAAAAGGCTGACACACACAAATGATTTTACCCGCTTTAGGTGTCTTTTGAGATACATGATTCCTGAATCACTTTTTAAGTAGGTGACTTACTTGATTAATTAGTTTTCTGCAATACGTGTTCTTCATAAGCAGTTAGGAAGCCTTTCCACTTCATCATAAAGCACTTTTATTTTGCCAGACATTATTTTTGTTTAATATGCAACCTATTCAGCAAGTGATTGCAATGCCCCATACAAGATTTTTTATAAGTGTTGCTGTATGTTTTAGTAGTCAGTATAGTTATTGTAAGGTTTAATGTTCAGAGCACTTCTGAAACAAATGGTTTTTCAGTGTCCATATTATTTTATCCTATCAGTAATAAGCTATTACATGAATATGGAACAAGTTTTATGTGACACAGCAGAGAAACAGTATTAATTTCCCATACCATTACATTCTCATTTTGAATTAGCAAAGGTGTGACTGAGAACCATTTCTTAAAAAAAACATTGTGCCATATATTGTTGTATGAGGAATGTCCTGATAAGGAGTTGCTTCAGTTACGAAGAGCATAAATGGAACTTTACTTCTAGATGAAAATCCCTTCTTTACATATCTTTCTCCATCTGTGGCACTGCAGAGTAGAGCATGACCATGCTGTTTAGGTACTGGCCGGGTGGCCCACAGAAGTCCTGCAGTAGCCCCTTGCACATTTGATTTAATTTCTCCCAGGCTGAATCCCATAGCAAGGTTACTCAGAAGTCTCCTCTTACCCACAGCTTTCCCGTGCAACTGGTATAGTTTTGTACCGCTGCCTGTAACGCGTCTTGCCTGAGGCTTTCCACCTTGAAAGTGTTCTACAGCTTGGGCAGTGAGAGTTTCAGGTTAAGATTAGATTTAGGGTTAGGCAAATGTTTTTCAGGGATTAAGTTATTCACACACGCAGAGGCTGGAGCTATTCCAAAACTCCTCACCGAGAGGTTAAAATCAAATCTGCTGAATAAAATATTTAAGGCTAAATCCAGCTGGGGCTTGGGCTACCAGCACACAAGGAAAACTTCTGCATTTAAACAAAAGTAGAAGGCAGCATGAGAAGGAGGGCAGAGGCTGCCCTGCCGTGCGGGCTGCCCATGGGAGCATCCTCCAGACCTCGCTCCGCGGAGCAGCCGGTGCTGCTCTGCACATGCTGGTTGGCGACGCCTGCGCGGGTCCTGCCCTCATGCAGATGTCCACGAAACCTGCCACAGTCTCCCCTCATTTTCACTTTGCATTGCGCTGTACCTCCAGAGCCAGCTGTGTCCCAGTTTCCACCGGCACATCCGATTTGCCTTCTCTACCGTAGTACTTTGCACTTGTCTTCAGTGAATTTCAGTTTCTCAGTTGCAGTCCGTTTCTTCAATTTATCAAGATCGTTTTTCTAAGCCTGTCCCTGAGAGACTTCCCCGCCTCTCCCAGCCTCTTGTCATGCGCGTGTTTCAGCAGCGGGCTCTCTTTTCTAATTACTCACCACGTAAAAAGCAGTACCATCGCTACTGATAAACAATGGTAATCATTTCTTTGCAGCCTGCAGAGTTTAACGAGTGTTGCACACTAGAAGGCTATAAATGGGCTTAAAAAATCTCCAGAAGGTGTATAATTATTTATTTAAATGTAGTGGGTTTATTGATTCCTGTGGAATCCAATTGATTTCATCCCTGTTAAAACTCAGGTGACTAAAGAATGTAGCCTCTTTGATAAATTAATAATTGAATGTAATGGATTATTAATCACGGCTCTTGTTCTGCCTTTGGTGACACAAGGTGCAAAGACCCCAGTTAATTCCCCCCACCTCCATTTCATTCAACGAGCAGTTTCCACACCAAATTCAGGTCCATTACAAATCTAGCAGAGGACTAATTAATAATAATAGAAAAATTCTATTTGTGTATATATAATATATATAATGATTATATATAAATCTATAATAATAATAATAATAGAAAAATAATAATAGAAAATAAAAGAAATAGAAAAAATAGAAAATAATAGAAAATAAAAATAATAATAATAATAGAAAAATAATAATAGAAATAATAATAGAAAAATTCTGGTTTGTAGAATGAACTATATATTTGCAGTGTCTGAGGCTTAGTGAAGTTATTTCAGTTTTACTTCAGGGTTTTTTTTTAACATACATGTCTTCCATTTTTCAGCAGAAACTATTGTATTCCCAAAGCATGAGTTTCACTACATGCATGTTACAGTTGAGCGTGAAGACGTGCATTCATTCACCTCCAAAATATGGGTCAAAATTGCAAGTGTTCTAAAATTATAAATCAGATATTTATGTGAGACAAATAGCCCTGTGGAAAAAAAAGCCTGAAAATCTGGTCTTGAACATAGTGTAGGGCAGTAAATGGAAGTCATTCGTGGTACACAAAAAATTGGTTTAAGGAAGCCTTTCCCACGTTACAGGAGAAACCAGCCAAATGCACTTTGCTTCCATTTCAACATCAGTTTGCTCTGAAGACCCCATTTACTGCAGCTGCAGGCATCACTTTTTCTCATGATCTTAACTTATCTTCTTATTGATCTAATGGGGAGAACTCAGTATCTTTTCTGGAAGATGGGATTACAGACAGCACTGAAAAAATGATCTCTCCTTCTCTTATCCTGGCCTCAGGTACCAGGTGTCTCACTGGCCTAGTGACCAGCAAAAGCTGCTGCTCACTCTCACCTCCTTGCCTTAGGAAGCGGCAGCCCTTCTAAGTGTCCTTGATCTTGCCAAAGGATTTTTAAGAACTACCTCATTCCTATGATTCATTTTTTTCCCCCGAATTATTTTAAACCAAGATATTCTCTAAAAGGATTTATAACTTACCATTAGAAATCCTCTTCATTGCTTTTTAGCCCTTTAGGATTTTGTCAGAATTACTAATGGGATTGTTATCACTAGGGAAATATGGCTTCAGACATTGTATCTTAAAAAAATAAATCTGAAGCATAGACTGTCAATGAAGCAGCCAACACATTTATATTCTTCTCCAGAATAGCTTGTCTTGTAAACCAGAGGATTCTTTAGCAAGGTGTTTTAATTTTTCATGTGTCAGAATAAAGCAAATTTCTGGCTGAGAAAAACCATCTGTACAGATGACAGCTTGACCATCCTGGTTTACTATTTTGCTAACATGTGTCTGCCATACAGATTTAACTATGTTTTCACCACATTTTGCTACAGCTGCATCCTTACTCATTCTGGTCCCATACTTAAATATATTCTTAACTCTAGCTCTGCTCAGCTGTTCACTCAGGATTACAAGCATGTACCTAAGTAAATCAAACAGCCTCTCAAGTGTTTTCCTGCATCAAGGCCTCTCTTCCTGTGTATGGAGGATGAGTAAAGAAGGAATTAGGGGCATTAGTTCCTGTTATGCTAGACCCAAGAGGCATATAGTGTAAAAAGCATTTAAGCTCTCCCCTACATTTATTTCTGGGCGTACAGATCATGCGGTAGTTAAGGAGTAAAAACTTGGGTGGATTTAAATACAAAAGGCAGCTGTATATGTGACTTTAATGGCTTTTCTACACAGGCTTCTTTGTCTTGACTTAAAGTCATTATAAACATCCCACCTAGAGGAAGGATTGTCAGCAGATTTTTACAGTCGCAGCTTACTGCATATCCATTGAGAACTCCCTGAGTGAGTAATGGAGGCAGTTCACCAACAGTATTTATGTAGAGACCTGTCCATGACCTTGTTATGTCTCCGTGTTATACCTAGGATATCAATAACTGGGGAATGGGAGTCAAATTAGGAAAGAAATGGGCCTGAGGAAATACTGCATTGCAGAAGAAAGTGTTTTAACCTTAGATATGGTCTTCAGGGATGCAAGAACTGAAATCCATGCGAAAGCAGGTTTTACTTCAAAAAATGCTTCCTGATGGCCAGATTCTTTTCAGTATTTGTCAAATGAAGCAAGAAAGAAACACACTTCCTTCCTTCTCCCTCTAACACTGCCCTCAAAGAAGAGCCCTGTATCTTCAGTAGGCTCCAGACTGTTGGTCTGGAGTAAGGAAGACCGGACCGCTGTCGTAGCAGAGTGGTTTTGGGTCAGAGCTGGGGCAGGCCCTTTAAATAGCAGGTAGAAACTCTCTGTTTCTGAAAATGTTTTTCCAAATCTTGTTTTTGCCCAGGAGGTAAGCTGCCGTGGTGGCTCTCTGTGCTCCAGGTTCACTGAGGCTCTGCATGTTCTCCTTGTAAACTGGTCAAAATCATTTTCTAAATAATTGCTTTATTTAGAAAAATCCTGCAGGGTTTCTTTGGCTGTTTGTGTGGTTTTGGGTGTGTTTTTTCTGTCCAATAAAGAGCATTTATTGGTAAATAAGCTAGCCATCCAGCAGGCCGACTGACATTGAGTTAATTGGTTAAAATGCATGACACTGCAGAGGTTAGCAGGTCACATAAATCTTTTAGAGCCTATAGCCCTGGTTTTTTATTTGAAAAAGTTTATTTAAAATTGTGTGTCTGGGGATGTGCTGTCAAGGCTATTTTAATTTCATATCAACTATAATTATTTAAATGAGTTCTAATCTATTATATCTTAGAAAGTCTAAAATGCAATAACAGGAATGAAATCCTGTGAGTAAAACCTTTCTAGCCACTTACAGGATTGCCCTTAGCAATTCTCCGGTACTTTGGGAGGTGGGGATAGACAGCCCTTTCTGAGATATTTTCCTTTTTGATTTCTGAAAACATTCCAGATAACTTCACAACACATTTGGATTAATTAACAAGTGCAAAATACAGAGATTCCTGGGAATGACAGAAAATCCAGACAATAATAAGCATGATCCATCCAGATCCACGTGCCAAGGGCTTTGTCAAGCTGTGACCATATGATGTCCGTGAGCTGCATGCTCATCTTCTGTTTATGGCAGTATTTAGGATGTTCTCCAGCTCATTTTCATTTGCCTGAAGAATATGAAGAGGTTTTGCAAAAAAATGCTCACAATAAAATACTATTAATTTTTAAACTGATGAGTACAATCCTCACAGCTGGTAGCTCTATGCTGTTTACAGCAGAAGTGATCTTCTGTTTATGTATTTATTACAGGCCAGGTAGTGATTCTTGTCTGGGGGGCCGAGGGGGGCAGCTGTCCTCAGCAGGCACTGCCATCGCAGGGTCCCTCGTGCAGAGTCCCTGCTTCCCCGCCTCGCCCAGCCCAGGTCACCTTTGTTCCTCCATGAACTACATGTTCTGCTTCTGCACCGCTAAATTAGATAAGTCAAAAATCATGCAGTTGGATTAAATGCGTGTGATCTTTAAAAAGAAGTCTGTGTCAGGTAACTTTTATTTCCATCCTTGGCTTTGACCCTTCAGGCTTTAATCAGCTTTCATTTTCAAGCTCATCTTTGAACCCACAAAGGCTCTCTTGTCAAAGGCGAGATATTGTATCTAATCACTCGATTTCAAGAGCTGGGCTTTAAAATTAAAATACCAGATATTCAAGTTCACGATAAGGACAGGAAAAGTCACCCTTAAAACAAAAGTTAGCGGGACTTCTTTCTTCCTCTTCTGTGCCATGTCTGAACCCACGGCGCAGCCCTGCAGCCAGAGCCAGCTCTCAGCAGCGCACCCACGAGGGGTGGGCACATGGCAGCTCCTTTCCTGAGCTAAATTTCACAAATACTGAACTTTGCAGCGCGCTTCATGCACGTGGTTTGTTTTAGCAGGGCAGCAAACAGTTTAATTGCTCAGATTCCAGCCCCTGACCTCAACTAACCTTAATTAATTAATTAGGTAACAGCACAAGTCATCAAGCCAGTAGGTGAGGAGAGGAAAAAGCTTCTATTTTGAGACCTCCTCTAGGACCTTTTTGTTTGCCTTTGCCAGAGGAGGGGAGTGGGGAAAGTGCTTTCTATTGCTCTTAAAACAAGACCTGGCATGGCTCAGGTGAGGGTGATGTGAGCAGTGGTGGGCATGACTTTGGACTCTCCTGCAGTGCCCACCGTACAGGAGTTTGTGTGGCTCCTGTCACCTTGGGGAGGCTAATGTCCATGCTCAGACTTATCTGCTGATCGGCTGAATTGATTTTTTAGAAACTAAACACACATCAAGGCAGATGGGCTGCAGCTGGGATGGATGTTAGATACTATTCCATGCAGGGCTTGGTGGTAGGTTGTCCATCAGGGGCCGGGCTGTTGCAGGGCAGACTTAACCCCAGGTAGAGGTTTGTAAGTCCCTCTAGGCTCTCTAGACAGTGAGGAGAAAAAGGTCCATTCAGTGTGCAAGTCAAGAGAGGGGGCTTAACTAGACAGAAACACCCTCTCTTCTTTACAACAAGTCCCTGAGCTGCCCTCCTGGGAGCAGCAGCCTCCGCGAACATGGTGATGGATGCCAAAAGGGAGGTGGAGCACTTGCAGCAATTGCTCTCGTACAGCTTGGGGTGGCTGTAACTCAGCAGGACACTAGCTTGTTTGTCTGCAGGCTCAGATTTGGGACATAACAGCTTCCTTTTGGAAGGGAAACAGCTCTCCTGAATAATTCATGTTTTTTCCTTAATTATTCAATAATAGGTGCCCATTCTTTGGGTTTGAGATCCCAGATAGAATGCCAACAGTATATTATGGCTCTAAATCTCATTTTCAGGAGTAGCTTAAGGCCAAATTTTCAGGGTTATAAAAGCATCTTAAGATAGATATAGCAATATTCAAGACCAGTAATGAAGCCAGGCAGCCAATTCCCTAGGAACACAGCCTCTGTAGGCATTTTGTAAATGTATCTTTTGGCACCTAATGACCTTGGCATCTTTCTCAAGAACAGAGAACTGAGGGAGTTTGGATGACTCCCTATGGCTAAATTGCAGTGGAAGCTTTTGTTAAGTAGGAAATGCAAAAATGATCTTTTAGCATGTTTATTTTGTTAGCTGCTCTCTTGTGATACAGCAGAAAAGACAGATCTTGTAAAAACATGAAGTGACAACCAGTCTTGTTAGTTTGAGGGTGAAATATTAAGTAATGCCATGTTTTTCTTCTAGTTCATCTGAAATTTTATGTCTGAGACCATGGTACCAACTTTATGTGGCATCATTAGAATATATTTGCTTAAAATAACATTACACTATTCATTTTTTAGAAAGTCTGAAATGCAACTAACAAATGCTAAATCTTTTAAGCATAGTCTTCCCAGCTGCACAACACTACTACTACTTGTTTTGGCAGATCCCCAGCATGGCTGGGAGTCCTCTCTCTGCTTTCTGTCCTCAAAATGTTTTCTGGATCACAGCTTTTGACAAGTAGAGAGTGTGGGAGTGTCATGTTGGACAGCTCCAAATCATTAGGAAGAAGCTGAACTGGAGAAAATCAGCATTCCTGCACTGACCATAGTAGAGTTATATTTGGTTTGGTTAGTTGACATCCTGATCCATTTAAGAAAAGATTAAATTTAGATGAATGTTTCAAAATGTTGAGGAGTTTTTTACATAACAATCTCTTTTGTATTGAAATATTGCTTTGGTTTGCAGATTTATACATGTGCATCTTATTTATTTTATAGTCAATTAAATTAATAACAGAAACTATAACAACTTAATAGAACGATTCAATAAATAATAGAATGTAGTGGAATTTGTGATGCTTTGATTTCTGTTAGACTGGAATCTGAGCACCCCTCTGCTACGCTCCAGCCCGCTAGCTGCCTTGTGTGGGAGGAAACCCTGTCCCCTCTCTGCTTTTTGGGGACCCTCAGGGAGCGGGGGAGCTTTCTGTATTCCCCAGTCCAGCATGGTGAGCTGGCACAGTCCCAGGAGGAGCATGGCCACGTCAGCAGGCACTGAGAGCAGAGTTAATTCTGCTGGTTAGCCTCGGCTCAGGGATCAATGCGCTGGATATTACCTATAATATAGACTTGCCCTAGGGCTCAAGTCTTTAAATGTATTTAGGAACCTAAATATGCAAGTGATTTCCTGATGGACTTACCTAAGATCACAGGTGAGGACTGTGAGCAAATGCTGTAACCCTTTCTAGTCCTCAGAAAGAGATAAGAGTATTTCTGGAAATGGCAAAGTGTGTTGGACTATGTTAGGATTCTGGGAAAAGAAAAATATTTAATTTGCACAAGAGAACAAGTAGAATTCACATAACCCTGACATGAAGATTATCTAGCCCCTGCTGAGTGTGTGCTAACCATACTCCACTTCAGCTTCAGATATTGTAAACTTGTAGCTGATTGCTTACGAATAAACTAAAGAACACTAATTATTTACAGAAATTATATGGTAAATAACTTTGCACCACAAATGTACTTGCTTAAGTGTTAATCTCCTTGTGGATAATTCACAAAGAGCAAAAATGTGATGCTTTATTTATGGCAAATTATTCACTACTGTGAAGTGATTTGCTAGTGAAATGCTGATTCTTGCCAGATGTTTATAGAGCTGTGTCCAAACTTATTAAATATTTCAAGGAAGAGTCATGAGAACGTTGCATAACAAAGTTAGTGTTTGTGCGTAAAACTCATTAATGATTGCTTAGCGTGAAGGTTTGGCTCAAGAAAATCACCCAATACTCTACACCGTATTAGATTTCCTTTACGTAAATTTCAGAGCAGAACAGCACTGCCTTGCTAACTTTAACTTGTATGTGGAAACTAGGGGAAAGCAAGTGAAATGACAAAAAATAATTGTGTGCTAAGCTTCTGCTTCAGAACACCCTTTCACAAACATCAGCTTTTGCAATAGGTTTTTATGGTGCCCAGATAAGCAGCAGCAATTCCTGGTAACTGAATTGCCCTGTGTGTTACTTGACAGCTGTCAATCATCACTGCTGAAATTTATTTCTTTGTTATATGTGTTTTATGAAAAATATAGGGGATCATTCACACAACCTAGGTGGCTGCCTTTAGCATAATGACAATACCGTAGCACTTCTAGAGGAAAAAAACAGCTTAAGGAAAGTTTTAACCTGCCTTCCAGCCCACTTTCTGCATGGAATGGGAATTTTCTAACCAAGGAATTTAATCTAATTTCCTAAATCTCTAGACTGCTAGTGGAAATAGTACAGGGAATAGAGAAGTGATTTCTTCATGTGGCTGGCTATTGCCATTTGAATCTGAGCAGGACACTTGCGAGATGCATGCCAACAGAGGCTGGCTTCTTGGTTGGGGCACATCACCTTCTTACTGTCTCACTTCGTCTTGATTAAGATGGTTATGGCTTTTGTCTCTGTTTTACTTCATATTCTTGGCAATTTTGCTGAGGAGGCTTGCCTTGACTCAGTATTTATAATATACTTGCATGATTCAGTTAATATTATCAGGATGTTCAGAATTAATACTACAGCATGTGTGTTATATATGGGGTTTTTTTACTAGGTAAGTCAGCAGCACTAAGGCAGTAAAACTAATACCGAGTCATACCAAAGCCCTGTTCAGGTCAGTAACCATGTAGCCTTCAACTTCAGTGAGCTTTGAATTTCTGATACTTGAAGTGAATTGGTGTGTGGTGAAGCTGTTTCTTTAAGGCTTTAAGTACATTGACCAAACTGTTTGCGACTTTATATATTGTAGTGAATACAGGGCTATGCTGATTTTTCCCAGCTAAGATTGAAAACCTAGTCCTACTGCTTTGAAATTGCTTTTCTGACTTTTTACAAGACTCCAAGGGAAAAAGCCTGTGATGAGAGGCCCAGCTTTGAAAATGTAGCAGGATTCCTTTTCTGTGGTAGCTAGGGAACAGGCTTGAAAGTCGAGTTTATCCATATATGTGGATATATATGTCCACATTTGAAATGTGTATATGTATATTTTGAAGCTTTTGAATATATATTTATATACTTGCAAATGCATATATTTGCATATATATGTTATACTTATATATATTTTAAAAAATCAATTTATGCTAAATAATTTATAATTCTTAAATGGAGAACCAAAGTTTTCTTCCTTTCACAAGATGCAGCCTATATAGTGTGCCAAGCAAAACAGCACGGTTTGTGTGCCAAGGTACTGGAGTTTTTGCCGTTTTAAGGAAGTTAAATATAACTGATTTCAGAAGATGTTTAGTGAAAATGCTTGCTTTCTTTCACACTGGTGCTGTTTATTTTTGTCAAACTCTGGCTGGATTGTTAAATATCGCTAAATGATATTTATAAGTTTGCAATGTTCCCACAGAGCAGGTGCAAAAATTTTTATGTATGTATCTATCTATATATTACATATATATATTCTTGATTATATATAATCAAAAGGAGAAATTAATGACAAATTCCCACCTACCCATCATCAGACACATCACTGTGCAAATATCATCTCATTTTATCTCTATGCAGTTTAATGCTAGGGGAAATGGATCAGACATTACAGCCCAAAAGACAGAATATCAAGTAGTTGTCTATGAACCTTCCAGTACATTCAGGTTTGCACACCTCTGTCATGGACTCGCCCCTTTATTTTACCAGAAACTTCATCTCAGTTCCCATACAAACCCACAGCTGCTGGTGTTTGAATTTCCTCCTCTTTGTGGCCCCAGCCGTCTGGAAGAACCTGTGTGCATATCTCTACTGCAATAACTATCTATTTTCAAATATCAGCTATAAAAATCTTCTTCCCCTTGTCCAAACCCCTCAATTTCTCACCCCATCTGAAGCCGCATTTTAAGTATTGATTTTGCAATTGGACTACCTAATTGTGGGTTGCGCTTTGAGATGCGAGTTGTCATCCAAGGCATGGGGGTACATGTTTGGGTGCCTGCCCAGGGAGCACCCAAGGAAAGGGTGACAGACACCAAGGAAAGAGTCCCTTTGGCCTGCTCATGATCCTGTCAACTTCAACTGCTGTCTAGTGGGAAGCTCAGCACTGCGGGTCCTGTCAGTATAGCTGCAAGCTTTGTGTCACAGATGGCTCTTGCAATTATTTGGGTGCTTCCTTTAAGCACATTTAAAAAACCCTGCATTTTCAGCCAATTCCCTTTGTTGTCCTGAATTACAGAGAGCAAATAATTTTAACATAATTTTTCCCAAACTGCCGAGTAAAACTATGTCTGAAGTTTCTTGTAAAACTGATGATGACAGGAAACACGAAATTGCTACTCTACCCTTAATTGGTTTAGTGGCGGACTTGGTAATGTCAGGTTAATGGTTGGACTGGATGATCTTAAAGGTCTTTTCCAACCTAAATAATTCTATGATTCTATGACAGTTTAATTGATTACGGTACAGCATCAATCAAACACTAGACTGAAAATATTTTCAGACACCAAATGGAGTAAAGACAGCCACTAAGTACCTTAGCCTTTACTTCTTTGAAGAACTCTATGGGTGACTGGCATGTTAGTCTGGACTGCCCAGGATCTTAATACACATGTATGACCCACCTGCATTTATTTCTTAGCAAGGTTACAATACATTATGGGATGTATATGGTGGTCAGCGCAACCTCAGAATACCTTAGAGCACATCAGTAACCAGTCTACAAGGTCAGAGTGAAATTCTTCTGCTTAATTGTAAGGCGTTTTGGATGATCCAAAGGACAAGGTATCACATTCACCACATCAGTGAAAAATTCTTAATTCTTGCATGAAAGTGTAGTTGGTATATCAAACACTGAAGATAAATTTATGACAGCAATTCTAATTCGAGCCACGTTCTTGAGTTCAGTCCACCTGAGCACAAAGACTATTTGATTGATAGAAAAAATGTGTGATTCATCTGTCTCTAGGGTGCCATCTTTTCCCATTGTCCCTTTGAGCTCTCAATTCTGACACAATTGGAAACAAGGGGTCAGGTTACTGCTCAAAATGGAATGATTTTATGCCACTTACTAACACTATTTCCTTGCAGGCCAGCCAAAAAAAGATGGAAGAGCTTGATATGCTTTTATGCCCCTTGAAATGTGGTATTGAAGACCATATTAGCATACACATATTTGCTCCGCCTCTTTCTTCTAATGTGCAGCTGATGTTCTAAAACTAGTCTGAAGCAGGTTTCTCATAGAGTAGGAATATGCTTATCTGAAAGATTTCTTGCCTTGATTTCTGACTTAAAATATCTGAGCTGCATTTTAGATTTCATTATGAATAGATACAGCTTATTGATAGATAAATTATACCCCTGATGCTTTGCCTTCCTGTTATTTTGATATTTTGCTTGTAATTGGCAATTGTGAAACTTGAAAATTAGCAAGATGGAATTATCTGATACAAAGAGAATACATTGAATTTTGTGATACCAAAGTGGAACAGAAGTATATCTACAGCCATTTTCCTGTATTTTTTTCCATAATCATTTCAGGTGGGTGTTTGTGTTTCAGAAACTGCAATTTATTCTGCATAGCTCCTTTCATCCAGAAGAAATGGTCTACAAGGTGTTTTATAGACTGTGGTAATTTAACTTACAGCGGTAATATAGGCACAACATGGCAAACAGACCTTCTAACTGGCAGAGCACTTAATTCATGCTGAACATTAAGCACCTCAGTAGTCCCATGATGTAATCCACTTTGAGACTGCTGACAGACCATTTTAATGTTAATCACATGCTTACAAACATTGCCGTATCAAGGACTTAATTTACCAACACTTGAAACAGTATGCAGCAAAAGGAGAAAATAGGGAAGATGGTAAGAAATCATTTCCAGATAGAAAGCACTACACTTCAAGTTACTGAAATGGTCACACTTTCAGAAAACTTATTGACGCTTGACTTTATGCCAAGATGATATTATTTCCTGCAAAACCAAAAAAAAAAAAGATAGAACAGGTGAACTAGGGAAAGGCAAAAGCTTACTCCTTGCATCCTGAAACCATTCAGTGCAAAATTTGGCTCCATTTGGCTTTGTCAAAAGCACTGGTAAGAACAAAATCTTGCTCACTCTTCCCTTTATGGTAAGTAGTTGCTTTTGTGACATCAGTGCGTTGAATCCTAATATTCTTGAGCTCATTTGGAATAGTCACATCCCAGCTGTTTCCCTGAAGCTCACAGGCAAACAAAATAAAAAATGCAACCTGCTGTCAACACAGCGGAAATTGTGAGAGTCAGCCTTTGCCTTCTTGGGGATGAGGTTGTCGCCAATCAAGGGCAATGGAGGAAAAATTTAGAGAAATTCCCTAAAATACATTTTCATTTAACATAGGTAGGTGAGAAAACCTGTCCTTCCATAAGGGTGGTTGCTTACTGAGATGATGTTAAAACTGTAAGGTGTTTAGTTTGGGGCTTTGGTGAGCAAATGGAAAGAAATATGGTGAGTCAGGATCAGATTTGATCCTCCTAGAATCACATGATGGGAAGATTTTGGGTAATATGTGAGATTTGTGCAAGATCAGTTGCTGCCATGAGATTTTTGAATTCTTAAATATTTCAGTGATAGAAAGAGTTTGGGATATGTTTTGCATCCTATTGTACATCTAATGGGTGTTCTGTAGATTTTTCCTGTCTGGGTGTTGGATGAAAGGTGGTCTTCAGTTTCAGAAAGACAAATTCAGTGGTCTTGGCAGTTTCTTACTTGTTTCCTTTTTAATATAAATATATATATTTTTAAAGATGCATAGATTTATCTGTTGGAAAAAAAAACCCACCCAACAGTTCTCCCCTTATCATTACAAATACAAGTGCAATGTAAAAGAAATATCACACAAAATGAAAGATGGAGAGAAGATGTATGCTGACTCTACACTGACAGCAGTAAAACTTTTGCAGAACACATTGAAACTTCTGTCACTAGAACTATTTTATTGCAGCTGGGAATAACAAGAACTGTGAAAACTAATCATTAGAGACAATAAAAACAATGTTTTTTTCTCCAGATAAGTAAATCACATTTTGAGAGGTAATTGATAAACTAATGCTACACAGCCAGCTGTAAATAAACCATCCATCCCAAGGATGAAATACATACTTTCTTCAGTTGCAATCCTAAAAGTCTATCAAAGATCTAATTTTCTCCCTTTAGCAGGGGAAAAGACAAGCCTTTATCAAACAGTAATCCTTTTAACAGAAATGCCAATTAAAGCTACCCTTTTCTTTATACTATATAGGTTCTTACCATCTGTCTTGCAACTCTGTACTGTAAATAAGATGGAAAATAAAAGGATTCTCAGTTTATTATAGCTTTAACTGTAGGGAACAAAATTCAAGCATTCCCTTGATGTCAACAAATATCTCTCTTGGCATCTGATGGAAACATGATTGTACTCTTGCACTTCTGCTTGAATTAATGAGTTTGAGGTTAGTGCTCAGGGTGCAGGAGTGAGCGCCAGAAGCTTGTAACCTATAATCCAGGGCTGGAGAGACTTTTCTTCACCGAGGGCAAACAGGCCTTTGAAATGCCTCTGGCAGACCGCACAGCAACACCTAACTGGAGCAGCAGCAGCTCTGAGAATAGGCAACAAAAAGCATGGAAGGGGGGGTGTAAATTGTAATGTTGCATGGAAGTTCACCATGGCGTTAATAACAGCTCTTTGCACCATCAACTAAGGTTTCCTTGGAACAAATCAGTAATTTCTCATGAGCTACGTAAACACCATGACTTCTTATTTAGAGATGGGACGTCATTCCAGGGTATCAAAGCCAGGAGTCTTCTGCACTTTTCTACAGAGTTGTAGTCAGAGCAAGGTCTTGGATCATATTTTGAAATAAAATCTGTCTCTTCCTTCTCTGTCATGCCTACGTAAATGTCTGTCCCACGCTCAAAATTAGGAGATATGAAAAAGAAGCCCGTCTAAACTAAAAGCAGTTTAAAAATGAAATGAGAGGTGCCACTTGTCAACATTGCAGCATGTCTGGACTATTCTGTACAGCTCTGGGGCCCCCAACACAAGAAGGACATGGACCCATCGGAGCAAATCCAGAGGAGGGCCACAAAGATGATCCGAGGGCTGGAGTACCTCTCCTATGAAGACAGGCTGAGAGACTTGGGGTTGTTCAGCCTGGAGAAGAGACGCCTGCAGGGAGACCTTGCAGCAGCCTTCCATACCTACAAGCAAGCTGAGGAGGGACTTTTTACAAGGGCATGTAGTGATAGGACAAGGGGTAATGGCTTTAAGCTGAAAGAGGGTAGATTTAGATTAGATATAAGGGAGAAATTCTTTACGCTGAGGGTGGTGAGGCACTGGAACAGGTTGCCCAGAGAAGTTGTGGATGCCCCAACCCTGGAAGTGTTCAGGGCCAGGTTGGATGGGGCTTTGAGCAACCTGGTGTAGTGGAAGTTGTCCCTGCCCATGGCAGGGGGGGAGGGGGGGTTGGAACTGGATGAGCTTTAAGGTCCCTTCCAACCCAAACCATTCTATGATTCTATGATTTTCAGAATGGTATCATGAAAATAATGCAACTCTTTGCTAAGATGGTCAAGCCCTCTTTTCTTTCATGTGAAGCCTATTTTCAGTATTCCATTCATTTTTAGCAAGTGATTTATAAGTTTATTTCCATGTCCTGTGGGACTGATGTCCTCACAAACTTTTTTGGTTCTGGCAACAACCTGATCACCTGGCCAAGAGGAATCTGTGTGCAGAAAAGCTGCAAGCCTTCAAATCTGGATGAACCATAAATTGTGATTAAAAATGACATTAAACATTATTTAAATGCAGTCCATAGATCTGTTTTTCTTCCTCACTATGTTAGTTCTTTTTCCCAGAAATGCCCCTGTTGCCTGGCAGTGGCACACAGTAGTTAGACAGTCGTGGTCTATGGTATGGTGTGGGAGTGAGTGTGGTGGAAAGCACTTAACTGGTGGCCCTTGCTTAGGCTGTGACATTAATACTGGTTTTGATAGATTTATCCTAGGGACCCACTGCAGTATGATGAGTTCAGCAGCTTATTTTGGGCCAGCTTCCATGAAACTGTTATAAATTTGGAAACATAGGGCAGGGAGGACACATTGCATTTAGTTGCATGATCAGGTGGAAAACTAAATATATAAAATTGCTCATTTCAAATCAGACAAAATACTTTTTTTTAGCCAAAATATCTTTTTTTTAACCCTTTTTTAGATTCAGGAGCGCAGAAAATATGTGTTGCAACATGCAATAGACCGAATGTCAAGGAAAAAAATATTTTTTCCTACCTGCATGCAACAAGAGAGATGTCTATCCCAATGCATTTATTCAGGACTTATTTAATAATGTGCTTATCAGTGTTATAAATCTTAACAAAATTACCTTTTTTCTACCCGATTTTTCCTTTCAGCTTTGTTTTTGTTGGTCTCATAGTTTTGCAGATTATTAATTCTGCTTCAGATACACTTTGTGTAGATCTAACCATATGTTTCTACAAATTCTTTGTAAGTCAGCACCTTCTCCTCTGGGACTGGAGTGTCAATACCTTAATTCCCCTTTGCATTCAGGAAGTTCACCAAAAGGCTTGCTGCCAAACTACTTCCCATCTTTTTAATAACTCCTTTAACTCTCCCATCTCCAGTTTGATGGCTTGTGTTTTACTGCAAAGTGAGTTTTCCTCTTAAAGATAATGACACCCTTTGGTTTCTAAGTACCTAATAAATTGGTCCCAAGGTGTCATGACTTTAACTTGTTGAAATATCCACCCCATTGCTTGTACAGCTTCTCTCTTACAAAAGTGTCTTTACCAAGTTTGTGGCAGTGATGGAGTTTCCGTGTTGCACTCGTGATCATGTCATTATTGATTAATAATCTGCACATCTGCAACATTGAGACATGATTGCTGCTATGTGTACACACACAGAGCTCCAACCAACATATATACCTAGTACAGACAGAAGTTTTATTAATGGAAAAGACATTATATGCAACATAGAGATTACTGCTTGAATTATGGGTTAGATGTTTCTCATAAAAAAATTCTAAGAAATGGGAGAAAAATAAGATAACCTATTCAATGTAAGAGGCAATGTATTGAAATAAACAAGTCCTGTCTATCAGATCATACATGCTTTTCCACCACAGCAGACCTAACCTTACAGTGAGCCTGATGAATATGATATGTTTTTGGACAAAACCAGTCTGAAATACCAGATCCATGTTCTGGTTTAACTGTGCTGCCTTGGAAGCCTGATGCTGTATAAAGGTCAGTGTCATATGTGATCCTAGGTGGCAACAAATATTAGGATGTTCCTAATCCATGAATATGTGTGACAAAAGATAACCAACAGTGTGCTATATTTGTCTCAGAAGAATATAAAGGCCTTCAGTTCCCTTTCCAGTAATGTGTACTAATGCACTAGTCATTCATTAAAACGTGAATCAGAATGTCTCCATGACGAAATATCATAGAGTGTCTATAAAGGACATATATCCTTCCCATGGAAAATTTAAACTAACTCTGAAAAAATCAGAAGAGCAGATATCTCCTTGTAAATGCTCTAACTTCTGCATAGGACACATAGGTTTTAATTTCATACGAATTTCATAACAATTACTACAGGTGTCAATTTACTTCAGACAAATGTAAACAGAAATTGGAAATCTTCTGGCACAGTTCCAGTCCTCGTGAGGAATACTACTGTCTTTTTAGCAAATTTCACCATATCAATTGGCACTCATAAATAGTAATTAGTTAGAATAATATACTGTATAAAAAGGAAAGTGGCTTTCTTGTGAACACTTGCGTAATGAATATAAATAATACTATCCTGAAGGTTTTGTCAGTTTTCCTCAGTACCCCTTTCTTAATACTTTTCTCTGAATGATCCACTTGGCCTGTCATTCATGTGTTTTTTGAAATAAAACAATCTTCCTTATATGAACACTGAGTGTAATCACTAAGGCCACTGCTTAAATAACTCTGCTAGAGTCACTCCATCTGTGAACTGCATGAGCCTATGTAAAATAATTCACTGCGCATGTAAAAAGAAAGGGAGAGACGTATAGGAAAATTGCAGATAACCACAGGGCTTAGCAGTAGGTCTACTACAATTAAATAAAAGATTTTCTGAAGGTGACCTTGCAGATGTTCATTTCTTACTCTTGTCAACAGTGGACCATGATGACAAGGCGGGCAGAAGGTAGTAATGAGACAGTTTGATTGATCAGTGAATGTCAAATTAATTCAGCTGGAAGCTTGCCAGAGCAAAACACAGAACTGCGTGTGAAATAAATAGAAGAGTGGATTTGATACTTTGGCTAGAACAATGCCCTGAAACCATTGAAAAGATGGCTCGGGCATGGAAAGGTAAAAAATGAATTCTGTAATGAATTATTTGTCATTCAAAACAAATTTGGTTTTACAACAGGAAACAAAAACTATACGCAAATCTTCGCAGCTTTGCCAAAAGGAGAAGCAATATATTAGAAAAATGTTAGTGGGACAGATGACGAATATTCATTTGTCTTTAGGCAATCTGCAAATTCAACCTCTTAGATTAAAATCAAAGGAACTAGTCTGGAGAATTCAGTAATTTAAAACATGAAGGAAAAAAGCCCTTTTTTTTTACTTTATTTTATATGTACAAGCACGTATCATTTTATAGAGCTTCTTCAGAATCAATCTTGAGAAGATTGGTCTATTAAATATATTTATTGGGATTTGATTGCAATCATTTATGAAATGTTTATGGACTGCTGTACGCACAGAGGGGAAACCCTGGCCTATTGAGTCAATGGCAAAGCCTCCCTGCCTTCACTAGGTGCTGGGTATTACTGCTACATGTACAAGGAAAAATTGTCCCTACTGAAATCAGATTTTTTATCTGATAATCAAATATAGTGGCTATTTTCAAACTTACTTAATGCAACCCATCTCACTCCTATTAGCACAAAAAATAACATTCACCTCCTTAACAATACTCTTCCTTGAGAAAAAGTATCCACATAACTTATGCCTCCAAATAGCAGGTTGCTACTCTCAGGCAGCTCCCTCCTTTTCAACATGGCTGCACATCCAGAAAACCTTCTTGCTCCTGAATGTAGTTTTTTTGATGCAATGGGGCTGGAAGGAAGGGAAGTGGTGGGGTTATGGAGAGATCAGGGCAAGAACTGGGACAACCTCCAGCATAGCCCTATCAGCTATAACATCCCATCCTGCTTTTCCCCAGAGCTGTTTTCCATGGATGCCTACGCTGTTGTTGGGTGCTGTCTTTACAACCATCTTTCTTTAAAAGCTGGCACAGGAAATGTGAAGTCTATACCATAGAAATGCCAGTACATGAGTTATACCAGGCGCTGGCAGCCCATAATTACATATCTGCACGTTGCTAAATGTTCTTTTTCATAAAATAGGTAGCATTGTCCTATTTAGACTGTAAAGGTACTTATATCAGCTTTGTGATGTGAGGGCTAGAGTGGGAATTTGCTAGACTTTCACACAGGATTGGTATTTATGCCGCAATTGCAAGACATGCTTTTACCAGTGTAGGAAGGTTTCTAACTGGGCTTTGTTATCAGCCCTTTTTGCATCTGCTGTTCTGCTGGAGGTAGAAGAATTTTTCTTCCAAGTGTAATGCTGATGTTGAAAACACGGAGCGCACTATTATAATGAGGGTTAGTTCTGTTGCTGTGTCTGTGGGGAATATTCATGCCAACACACTTGTAAGTTAATTTCCTTTGGCTATTCTGTGTTCCACTTGTGTTAATTTTCTATGAACATTTCTACAATATGGTTTTATCAACAAAAATTTTCATAGATTGACCATTTCTAAGCCAAGGCATATTTGCAAGGGCTACTCCTCATGCTTGCTTAAATACTTGTTCTGAAAGCATGGAATGCTCTTACATTGATGGCAAGAAATTCTTGGTTTTAATAAGGCCTACTGAAAACAGTAGCAGCTTAGATGAGTAATCTTCCTCCAGTGTTAACAGAGTTTTAGGGCTGCAAATGTAATTTGTTGAACGTCAGGAAAGGCTGATGGTAAGGTTCTTTGTGCAGTCACAACTCCATCATCTTTGGTGTATACACTATAAATCAGGTTTTGTATCTGGAGGGCTAGAAGCAAATTCCTCAAGGTGAGCTGCTCATGCTCATGTTTGTTTGCACCACAAGGCTGGCCAAACCTGGAAGTTTGACATTGCAAAGGCTCAAACACCGGAAGCTCATTCTGTACAGTGCAGAGGGAGTGAGGGGAGAGTACGCAGTGGTGGGATATGGGTCCTGTGGATTTTCCCCACAGGCACCGCTCGGGAAATCTGCTGGTGCCAGCACAATTATTCTATCGCAACAACAGGACTGTGAGCACATCTGGGCCTCACAGCACAGATTGGAGGGTGGATAGGAGCAAGACATGGGAATTTTGCCACCAACTTCAGCAGGAAACAGATTGAGGTGTTGTCTTTTTATGCATTTATCTGCAGTGATTGATTTTTTAGGGAGTCAAGGACAGCCAGCTGCCACTGAGCTATCTGTTCCTAGGCTCCAACTGTTCGATAACTTCCCAGCCGGCTAAGTCTTTGTCCCCACCTCATCTCTTTTTTGGTCGTTCACATTATCACTTGATAAATATCTCATGATGTGATGCTCTGTTTTACCCAGACCTGCACCTCAGAGACCTGCAACTTCTGCCATCCCAACCCCCGAATGTAATGCATCAAAAAAAAAAATGATGACTTGATGAGACATGACGTGAGACCTGAAATACCCTTGATATTGTGTTTTAGGTACATTGCAAACCTTCACATGCTACAGGGTTTAATGGCTTACTACAGTTCTGTTGAACAACTTTACTTTTCTCATCTGAGTAGAAATTTGTCATATACAGAGGAACAATTAGTCAACCTGATAGATGACAGAGTCTCTTGATCAGATCTGTATAATTATATGATGCCTATTAGGCTCTTAGCTAATTTTCTTTCTGCAGCTATAAGTGCATCAAAATACTTGTTTGGGCACTATCTGCCTTTATTGGGTTTGCGTGACAAGGTTTTGGTAGTGGGGGGACTACAGGGGTAGCTTCTGTGAGAAGCCGCTAGAAGCTTCCCCTACGTCCGATAGAGCCAATGCCAGCCAGCTCCAGGATGGACCCACCGCTGGCCAAGGCCAAGCCAATCAGAGACAGTGGTAGCACCTCTGGGGTGACATAGTTAAGAAGGTGAAACAAAAAAACAAGAAAAAGGCCCAGGACACAAACTGCACCTGGAGTGAGGAGTGAGGATATGTGAGAGGAACGACTGTGCAGAAGACACCAAAATCAGTGCAGGAGGAGGGCAGGAGGTGCTCCAGGCACTGGAGCAGAGATTCCCCTGCACTCCTGGTGAGGCAGCTGTGCCCTGCACCCATGGAGGCCCCCGGGGAGCAGAGATCCCCCTGCACCCGGGGAGGAGCCCACGCGAGTGCAGATGGATGTGCCTGAAGGAGGCTGTGACCCCGTGGGAAGCCCACGCTGGAGCAGGCTCCTGGCAGGAGCTGTGGCCCCGTGGGGAGAGGAGCCCAGGCTGGAGCAGGTTTGCTGGCAGGGCTGGGGACCCCGCGGGGGACCCACGCTGGAGCAGGCTGCTCCTGAGGGGCTGCACCCACGGAAGGGACCCGCGCTGGAGCATTTCATGAAGAACTGCAGCCTGTGAGGAGGACCCACGTTGGAGAAGTTGATGGAGGACTGCCTCCCTTGGGAGGGACCCCACGCTGGAGCAGGGGCAGAGTGTGAGGAGCCCTCCCCTGAGGAGGAAGGAGCAGCAGAGACAACGCGTGATGAACTGACCCCAACCCCCATTCCCCATGCCTCTGTGCTGCTTGTGGGGAGGAGGGAGAGAAAATTGGGAGTACAGTTGAGCCCAGGAAGAAGGGATGGTGGGGGGAAGGTGTTTTAAGATTTGGTTTTATTTCTCATTACCCTATTCTGATTTGATTGGTAATAAACTAAGTTAATTTCCCCAAGTCGAGTCTGGTTTGCCTGTGACGGCAATTGGTGAATGATCTCTCCCGGTCCTTATATTGACCCACGAGTTTTTTCATTATATTTTCTCTCCCCTGTCCAGTTGGGAAGGGAAGTGGTAGAGCAGCTTTGGTGGGCACTTGGCATCCAGCCAGGGTCAAACCACCACACTGCCCTTGATGAAAACTCCTATGTTTTTTTAACAGAGGTCAGCACACCCTGTTAGCGCAGTGAAATAGCCTATGGATGAGAAACTCCAAGCAAAACTTTAGGCACTCAGTTTGAATGCCCTGAGTTAGGAGCCTGAGCTAAGCCTCATCTCTGATGAGCAGAACCACCTTCAGGAGGTGCCAATTTCTTTCCACCACATTGGTAAATCTCACTTGACTTAATTTTGGTACAGAAATGGTCTCTTGGTTTTAGTGCTGTATATTCCTTTCATGTGTAGGGGAAAGTACGGTTGCACTTTCCGGGGTTTCCACAGAAAACTGATCCCTTGGAGCTTCTGAACTCTCAAGGAAGGAAACCCACCAATTTTCAAAGCAATCATTTTGTTGGTCTGAGTTTGCTCCTCTTGAAGTCTACAATTGAATTCAATGGGAAGGATCTCAGCCCACCCGCTGCCTTGAAATTCCATCTATTCTTTCTTGGAATAGTAATAACTAGCTTTTTCTCCACTGTGATAATGTTATTTAACTCTCCAGTTCATTTATAATAATATCCTCCCCTAATATTTGTTGTATACATTGAAAATTTTTACTTGATCTTCATTTACAGATAATGTCCATATTTCTATATGATAACATTTTGATTTTCCAGCTGATATACGTTTCTCAGTAATTCATTTGAATGCATAGCCATTGCTCTGAACTTTCAAGAGGTATCACAGGCCTGGAATAAACCTAAAAGTTGCTGTGAAAGCCACTCATCTTTAAAAAATTCACACACACACACAAAAAAAAAAATTAGTGCAAAACATTCCATTGATTAAAGATTATTTAACATGTTTGAATAGCTTTCAAAAAAAAGGCACATATCTAAAACTTAGTCACATTTCTGTAAGCCTGTGCTGGTGTTTCTGTCATGATTTTTATTAATGTTAAAGGAAGTGAAATGGGTTTGATTTTTCCCAAAGGAAATGCCAGGTTTTAATGTGATGAAAGGACAACCATCGTTTCCTGAGATTTCTGTTGCTGTGACTCATTTACTTGTCCTGCTCTTTCAGTAATTAGCTTAGATGAGCTCTCTTTCTGCCAGTTGGCATTCCCAGAGCATCTGAGGGGAATCCTGGTGCTTTCTGTTTGCATCAGTTGAAATGAGAAAGTTCCTGGGTCACTCCTGAATGCAGACTTTGGCATTGTACCCCACTGTGCAACCAGCCCTGCTCGCAGGGCTCACTGCCTTCGCTGCTCTGCGCTCTTCCATCACCTCCCTGCTAATTGAAGTGTCGAACCAGAGCAGCTGGGTTTGGCAGTGGTGTGCTCATGCCAGGGATGTGGCATCTCAGAAGGGTCACCTTTGGGGAGGGAACGTTTAAAACATATGGGAGGAAAATGCTACTTGGGAGACTTTTGATACCTCGAGTTTCTGAATTGGCTCTTGGATATGAGGAGAGATTACTGCAGTGAGGTTTTCCCCTTCTTCCTAAAATCCTTTGCCACAACATTTTGCAGTACAAAGCACTTTTTAAGTGGAGGGAGGGGGAAGGGAGGGAAGCATTAAAGATAAGGATTATATTAAGGGAAGTGGCTAACTTTGGAGCCGAGCAGCGTGACAAGATTGAGGTAGAAGTGCAGAGACTGATTTTTCATGTGGGATAATTGAACTTAAGACCATGACTATCATTCACAGTTTTACATATTGTAATGAATGCAGGCATGAGGCAAGACCAGTTTGGGAGCATCTGATACATGAAAGCATGAATACGATATTAGGTGCTTTTAATTGCTGCATTTTTGGTGTCTCAGGCTCTTTTTTAATAATTTCCATTGTTATTCTTTCTTAAGAAACTCTGAGAGTACTCCTTAGCTCTACAGAGTGCGTTGGACATGGAAATGTAGAAACCAACTGAATTGTTTCTATACTTTACAGTGGTAAATGATTTATTTTGTATGAGAGTAGCTTTTGTAATGCATCTCCCTAATTAAGCTACTTCAAGAACCCTGCTAAGCGCAGCGTATATTGGCCCAGGTTCAAGATCTGCTCAGCGCATAGGAGGGGTACCAGGGAGCCGATTAAGGGTCTCGGACTCACAAACGCCATCTACTCCAGCCATGATTTCAATTAGAGCCTCTGGAGGAGTGGCTTCAAGTTGCCCTGAATTGTCTGTGGCCTTGGAGACTCAGCTAAGTGGCAACTGAGAAAATGGAGTTTTCTACCCATTATACACATTGTGACAGCTGAGTGTTTCCCAAGCTGGGGCCATACTCTGCCTGGATGTGCTCTGCTAGGGGTTGGGATGAGTGGGAAGAAATTGTGGCCCTATTAGTATAATCCTACTTCACTGTTATATTTGTCTTCTCTCTGCAATGTCTGTTAGTCCCAACAGCCTTTATGTGAGATGAGTGGATACCGCTCTCCCTAGACTTCCATGCTTACAATGAATTAATTACAAATGGTACGAAAATTTAGTCACAACACTGCAAAAGTTTCCTTAGGATATGTTTCTAAAGGAATTCTTTCATAAAAAGCAGAGAAAAAAGTGATAGTTTCACTGAATTCAAGTAGAGATCTTTGATGTGTTAATATTCTTGGTATATTTATGTCAAAAGTATAAGTTCAGCTGTAACTATTTTTGAAAAAAAAGAAAAAATTTTGAACTGCAGTGGTGGGGAGACAGATACCAGTCTTGGGACTGGGGGAAGATGCATTTATTGAACAAATGCTCATAAAAAAATTATCCACAGAGAAGTTCGAAATACAGTTGATATCTGCAAATACCATATTAACTTTAAAAAAAAAAAGACAACCTGTTGTCCTTGCTTAAGTGAAATCAAGTGGCTGGTAGGATGCCCTTCTGTAGCTCGTTCACTGACGCTTAAGACATTTAAACTCACCTGTGAAGGATTCTTGCCAAAGTGGGTTTGTACCTGAGCAGCTCTGAAAGCAGTCCTGGTGATTTGAAATTGTAAAATTACTGAAAGAAAATCTTCCTGTTGGAAAAGTCAAGGACAAATCTGAAGTTAAAGGGAATTGAATCAGAATTTTTTTGTAAATTATACTCCCAGGCTACTTAAGAACAAAGTTTTACGGGTGTAAGGAAAAATAACTCCTTGAGCTTGCTATCTACCATTTCTGAGATAGATAGCTGGTGAGTGCTTTTATTGTGAATGTGTTTATGTTTTTATGACTTGTGAAGATATTCAAAACTTTGATCTAGTTTAACAAAATAAAACCATAGTGGGAATGCTTGAGGAAGGTGCAAGGAGGCCACCGGGGAACTTTGTCAGCAGTGGTGGGTCTGCTGGAGAGCATCCCTGCATGGTTTGCACAAAGAGCAGCTTTGTTGGCAGTGAAACTTCCAAACAAACCTCTCTTTCTGATCTCCAGAAGCCTTCTTTCGGAGAGGGCTCCCAAGTGTCTCTTGGTAGAATTCCCCAACATATTGAAGCAGAAACATCTAGGTTTCTGATGGAGTTTATTCTGTCTCTAAATACTGACAGATTATCCTTGCCAGAGACACCTTACACCCGAGCTTGGGAAAAAAGCATACATCAAAATGTTCTTTTTCTCTCTCTTTCTTTTTTTCCCCTTCATTCTTCAATAAAGTAAATGAAGGGTATTTACAGTAAAATAAATCACCAGGAGAAGATGCTTTCAGTGCTATAGTACCCAGTTCTCTACCATCAATATCCACAGGATGATAACCAGGTCTAAAATACAAATGTTAATGAAAACCAGGATCTTAATAAAAGCAGTTTTGTCATTTTTTTTTTCAAGTTGCAGAGTTACTGCTTTGCAAAAGCCATTAGAAGGCTCCTGTAACTGCACTCTCTGTAGGAGACGGATGTCATGTCTAAAAATGTTGTCACCTTCAGAATACTGTGAAAGTCAGGGGCAAGTTATTTTAATAAGGCAGTGCTAGAAGTTGTGGGTAGAATCACAATGGAAAAGGAACTTTTTCTTTTATATGGCCGATGCAGTAATCTCAGCTTCTCTGGAGAGATGCTAGGAATTATGTGGATGGTGAGATCAGTGTGTTGTTAAAGCCTTTAACAGCAAGAACAGCCGCCATGTTAGCTCTCCAATACATTAATAATACTTAATATTTCTGAGTTGTATAGCCCTCTTCTTTACAGGTTTGTTGTCCCCATGCCTTTTTCACTGCAGTCAGCTCTAGCTACCTTGAGAGGTGGAGAAATAGGAAGGTCTTCTTAGGAAGTGATTGAGTGGGGTGAGATTGGGACTCCTGCAGGAAACAATGGAAGCTGCCAGGCTCATGTCTCGGAAAATGCCAGTGAACAACAGTGCAATTTTCATAGAGGAAGAGACTTTCTGGTTCGGGAGAGATGTTGTATTGTGCAGGAAGAACCTGATGGTGATTCCAGGAGGACAGGTTAATAAGAGAGTCATTTTGTGGCCAACATAAAATTCGGCTTGCATTGATGGCTTCTGCACTTGGAAAGCTCGCTCTTTCTGCAGGGAAAATCACAATAGGTGAGAGAGGGAATAAAGGAGATTTCTTACCCATTCTCCTCTGACTGACCCCAGGCCTCGCAATTTATGCATGGTGCTCTTTTCTCTCCTTTGCTCCATTAGCTGCCCCCACCAGCTCTGATGCCAGTAGTTAAACTGCCTCCAGTTTGGATTTTTCACAGGCTTTGCTTTAAAGTTTCATCTCACTTGTGGAGACTCTCATCCCAGATTCCCCACACTTATTTATTTATGCATAAAAGCTGCTTCTCAGCAAAAGCACAGACCTGGGCAGGAGGTACAGTGACACGTCTAGTGTTTCCACTGGCTAATAGCAAGATTGCTGGAGGGGTCAGGCCAGCACAGCAGAAGCAACACACTTTACAGAGGGCTCGGGCGACGCAGAGGAGAGCTCTGCTCAGGCTTGGGTTTATTTGCAGTCTCCGATTAACAGCATTGCCATCCCGAGTCTCCTGCTGTGTCATGTCTTGCTTGGCTGTCTGCTCTTAACTGAGACCCAAAGAGCATTGTGTATTCGCACAACCTTGGTAATTATCCCGGCTACCTTGGCTCCTACCTCCCAAGCCAAGGCTGCCAATCTCTCTTCTATTACTGACCAGCCAGACTTGCCTTGTAAGTCCTCTTAATTGGCTTTTGGGGACAGCTGAAGTTTACCTATTCTGCCTGGCCAATTTGCTAACAAGGCTCAGCTGCCTTTTCTGGGCCTTGACAGGCTGGAGAAGGATTTCCAGGGCTTGGCTAAGCTCAGAGTCTTTGGAACACCTGCTAGTACTACCTGAGGGTTGCTATCAGTGGTTTCACCTCTTCTGTGAGAGGCTTGTTGTGCATGTCCAAAATAGGGATTTTTCTAATTGAAAAAAATATGGGTGAGTGTTTCTTCACCATCCCCTAAACATCGTCTTCCCCTTTCCTTCCCTCCTCACAAAACTATACAAAAAGTGGTGTATGCCAAGGAAAATAATGAACCTGTATGTGGTATTTTACTGCTGCTTTCTACCTGTGTATACTATGTCAGATATATTGAAAGTAATGGGATTTATAACACTATTGTGGTTCTGATAGTTGGCCATATCTATGGCTAATCTTATTTTTTCTCTGAGCTCCCCTGTCCTTTGCTGCACTCTGATTTGATTTTTTTTTTTTTAATGTAGTGATATCAATCTCTAGGAGGCAATGTTCTGTCACAATTAGAGTTATTAGATGGCACTGTATATAAAAAGAAGCCAAAGTGACTTGATAGTTATTTCCTTTTTTTTGTAGCTATAGACTCATTAGAAGAGCCTCATCCACTTGTGGCAAGCAGGCCAGAGCACACCTCATTAGTGGTTAGTATGAGAAAATCCTGGCATGCAGCACCAAAGGTTAGTTACAGATGTATTTCATGATAGATCTAAAGCTCTCTACTTTAACACTTGCTCCAAAGTAAAGCTACTGAACCATGGCTCTGTATTGCAGTACATTAAAATGCAATGATGATTACCCTTATTATGAAAACATCTCCTCATAGCTCTTGCAATACTTGCTTCAAAAATGTATTAAGGGGGAGTACACTTGGGGAGCAATCCACAGAAGTGGGGGGTGAAGGCTAGGAAAGGAAAAGTTATGTTTATGGACAGGAGAGGTGGTGAAGAGATGTCCCTCCCTGACTGAATCCTACTGCAAACTGCTATCTTTTAGAAAAGGTCTAATTCAGCACTTGCCAGTCAGAGGTTTCCTGTAGTCCTCCCTGGAAACATCATTCAGTGAGTCCCAGTGGTCCCCGTTTGTCTTACACAGGTCTGGTATAGGATTGACCAATTAAAGAGATGTTGTGTAGGTGCGTGCTTACCTGCTACTCCCTCACACAGAATTTCTGCTTTTGGTAGTTTTGAGGTGACAAAGTGAAAGGTGTTTAGCTGAAAACAGAACTCATTAAAACTTAGGTTTGTATTTCCAGCCTGTCCATGCGCGCAGGGGAAAAAATGGTTCTTGTGCGTAATATGTAACCCACAGGATTTGGTTTGAAGAGCTGTATTAGCCTGGAGCCAAAAGAGAGAAACCTTAATTAGAAATAAAACGAGTAGGCTTTCAACCACCCTGTACTTGGTGGGATACAGAAGAGGCCTTGCAGTAAGAAAACTCCTTGATCTACCACGTTACCACAACTACCACTGCCTAGAAAAGCCATTACATAGACTAAGAGAACAAAAATAGGATATATCTCCCCATCCCAAGCAGTGGTAAGGTTTTCTGCAATGCGCTGCTTAGCTGGGGACAGCAGTTTGGTAAGGATCAACATCTGATCCTTACCACTCAGTGGAAAACTTTGCTGACGTATGTATGTCTTACAGTTTGTTGCTCGTTCATAGCCTCCAGGAGGCATATGAGCAAAAACCAGTCAGATGGGTAATCGTGGTAATTAAAAGAGATGTAAACTTTCAAAGTAGCTGACACTTAGTCATTACGCCAAGCTGTCATGCTTGACTGAGCTAACGTTAATTCCGATATCCCATTATATCTAGCTGATATCAGTTTAAAAGATAGCTGCCGTGTTTCTTTAGCAACTTGCAGCTACAGTCATAAAAGTATTGATTGCAGTGCACGTTTGACAGATGTGAGATGTATTTAAGAGAAATTGTGCCATAGATATTCTTTTACTCAAACTGCTCAATGCCGTATGGATTCCAGATATATTGTTCTGGATTTTACTGGTAAGGTCCTGTGGAATCTCCCTGAGAGGTGCAAGATTGAGGAAATGCCTTCTTTTGGGCTGCATTTTTAGTTTCTTACCATAGATCTCTTTGACTTTGGTACCTGACTACAGAGGTGATGGAGAATGGGAGAAAAAGCAAGGAGTTTTTAGTCAACTTCACCATTTTCTTTGAGCCTTCACCACATGCTAAGTTACAGACCTCAGCCAAAGTGAAGTTTTCTAATTCACTTCAGCAGGCTTTGATGGAGGGGCTGAGCACTGAAGTTTTCTGTTCCTTGGGAATTATCTACATATTTAAGGATTATTTTATCTTGTCTTTCTTTCTGGCATCAAATTGATTTCCCAGTGGTGAATTATTATTTTTAATACCTTGTTAGATTTCATTAGATACTAAAAACCCAGCTAGTGGAAGCTGCTGGGAGGTGTGAAGTTCTCACTTGCAGGACATAAAATCTATGGAAGTGGCAAGCAGGGTTACTCACAGCAGCCTTTGTTCTTAAAAATGTCTACAGGACATGAAGTTTCTTTGTTCAACCCTCAAATGATTTTTATTTTCTTTTCCTAAGTATCCCACCCCTTGCTATCTTGTAAGTTAAAGTAAGATTTTTATTAGACAATGCATTCTCAATTTCTTCATTTCTGCATGCAGTTTTGAATCACTCCATGTGCCCGCACCAAAGCATTAGGTAAAGGCTGACAGTTGTCCTAAGATAAGAAAACATAAGAAAAGAAAAAGATTTTAATTTCCCTTAAAAAAATTAAAAATCCAGCAACTTGAAAAACCCAATAAACCTAACTACTTCTATCTCTTTCTTTAAAATTATGTGCTAGCTTATAGCATGGCTGGAAAAAAAAATCAGGAGCAGGCCCACAAGCTTGCATGAGAAATGGGAATAGTGAAATGAAATGGCAAAAGAATTATTCATAGATTTATTTCTCTGTGTTTGGCAAAAAAATTGTAACTCTGAGGACTTTTACAGAGACAGGCATGCTGGCATTATGAAAAAAAGGCCAAAGTTGAACTCTATCTAAAGATTCAAAAGCTGTCATTAGATCAATGTATGCCTTACAGTGTAGCTTGCAAAAATCGTTTCTCAGCTAATATCCTCAAGGACAAGATATAGTTTGATTTGGCTCTTCCAGGAGGTATTCTTGATTGCTTTGGAAAGCAGTATTTTAAAATGGGGACAAGGGAGGGAGGGTGAGTGGAGTTTTATTTTTAAAGCTCTGCAAATCACAACATCAATCAGCCATGAGGATGGAGATTCTCTTTCTTTATAACATGAATCTTGAATCTTCTATTTTACGCCTAATTGGGAATTGTTTTAATGAGTTTATGAAAATCAGTCTGCCTTCCAAAATGTTTCAGCAGTTGTTTTTGTTTGGGTTAGTGCTTTCTTCTGTTTGTTGGTTTCTACACCGCAGTGTAGAGCGATTTTGGACTTTTTTTTCTTTTTTGTCAAACTTCGCATTTGATTCATATGCAAATAGACCCTTAATACTGTCTAAATAGATTGGCTAGAAAATCTTATCAAAAACCTGGAGACAACGATCTAGTAGTTCAGTGTTCCTGTACTGAGGTATTGTGGAGACCAACAATTTACCTCTTCCTACCCCCCTGCCCAAAGCTGATTGACACAGAAAATGAAAATGGTAAATAAATGTTCATGCTAGTTTATTTAAAGAGGTGCATGGGCTTTTGGCGTGCATCCCACAGGTTATTTAATAAGATTTGTGCGCAACGCTCCCACACAGTGCTTACCCCCTGATGGGCAAATAAGCATGCTACATGGCTACTTTTAAATGCGGGAGTCTAAGAGGCCTAATTCCTATTTCTTTATTCAGTCAGTAGTGCTATTATTACTATGGAAGAAAGGGATCTTACATTTTGAAAAGCCCCAATCTTCCCCCCACAACCCTACTCTGGCAGCGGTAGCTCCAATGAATCATATGTGAGGAATTACTGGTGGAGAAGTACTTGCTTTAAAACTTCTTAGGAAAATGCTTACAGAGATGTTTTTGCACAGGAGACCCTACAAAGATCGCTAAAGTAACAGGCAGCCATTGTAGGTGCTAGTTTTCTTTATTTTGCTCTTGGTCTGATGGGAGATTTGGTCAGAAGGCAAATTCACGGTGTGGTGGTAGTTGACTTCATTCATGAAGCAAATTATGAAAAGGGTCAGGGTCCCAGCTGACGTGTGCTTGGCACAAAAAGGGAAGAGTTACTGTGAATTTAGTGCAAAGTGGTTTACAGCATAGCCTTGTGGATGAAACTAAACCAGGGACAGGATTTGAGCACACCCGTAAATGGCTGCTGATAGAAGGAGAGCTGTTTTCAGGGGTGGTGGCACCCATTTGTATTTCTACATTTATCACCTTGAGTGCTTCTACCAGTCCCCTTGCTTGGTTAGCTCCCATAGCTAATAATTTTACATTAAAAAAAAAAAAAAAAGATTATTTGGTTGTTCTGCATCAACTGGAGAAAGCCGTTTTTCTCCAATTGTTCTGGCTCAAAAGATGTAATGGAAAACATATCTCATAACTGGAGTGTCTGGAAGATCCAGTGTAAGCAGCTGAACATCAGCACAGGGAATCGGAAAGAGCAGGTCCTGTACAACAGCCCTGTTAACCAGTTAAGATACTGGTGGACTGTTATATCAGGACTTGGCAAGCCAAATTTGCAGAGCTATCATTTATAATGTGAAATGCAGAAATAGCATGCAGCTTAAAGGAAACAGCAGGAGAAAATTCCATTCTCTTCTCTTCATATATGTCAGTATAGCCTACAATGGCACAAATCAACATTGATTTTTCCATCTCTGTACTGAAGTGGATTTCATCTGCCTTTTGGTAAGGCAGAATTTCCTAAATGTTCAAGCGTGTAAATTAGCAAGGGAAGTGTGTCTGAGAAAATGAAGCGCGTGTTTTTAATGGCTCTGTTTCCTGTAGGTACTTGAAATTGTATTTGTTTCACTTAGAAAAACTTTAAACATGCGCTCTATTCTGGCAGTGCTGCGTATCAAGCGCATTCATGGAAGTGAGTTGGTTTCACCTCCAGTCCTGGCTTTATCAAATGAACTCGGGCTGTAGTTTCCCGAGTCCCTGGAGCTGTGCTTCTGCCCCTCTATCACTAGGCTTGCCCCAGGCGTGAGCTCGCAGGAGCGTCAAACTTAACGGTGCTATTGGTTAAAGGAAAAAACAACACGGTGTCCAGCTCAAAGATGATGGAAGTTACTGAGAAGGAGAAAATCTGTAACTTGGCAAGGCATTTTTTTTACAGCCACTTGTCTGAGTGCAGCTTCACCTTATTGGCTTAAAGGACGTTTGTCCTCCAGATCCTGGTGCTTTTATCATGTCAGGAGAGTTGAAAAACAGATTTTATAAAACTCGGTAATTTGAACAAACATATAATCAACTACAAAAAAATGCAACCTTAAAGATGTGAGAATCTTTCGTTTAGTGTCCTGTGCAGTGATACTGGGCTGATAGTTGTAATTGTTTATCGCTCTTTAACATGATTGTTAAGGTAGCTAACCACAGCCCTCTCTTTCAATACCATTGATTGTAACAGCTCTGACTGACAGTCGCTTCGTGTACATTACAGCTGTAGCAACGTATTAACATGACTTCTGAATGGCTGGGGAGATTTAGACTCAAAGGATGCTATTCTTCACTGATTTACAGGCCTTACAGTATTCCTGAGGCTATGTGAAATGTAGATCAATGGAGAATTTGGCCTAGGTGATGAGCTAGTCTGTTACAGAGAAACATTTCCATTTTGGTGTGTTTACAGTATAAAGCAGTTAGCTCCTCTGGTATTACTTCTGAAGAGAAGTAGAGGTGCAATACTGGGATTGAAAATTAAGAAAAAGTATTTGTTCTTTGAACACATTCACTTACAAAGTTATTACTTGCCTTTTTCATAGTGTTTGAGTCAGCACAAGTGCACAAGCATCAGAAATGCAGTCCTGGCAAACTACCTTTCATCTGACACCAGAGGACTTTTATACTCTGTGCTTTGCTTACTTGCACTTGGGGGGTTTTGCACATGGGTGGGCTGTGAACCCTCCTCGCCAGATTGCTGTCCTTCAGCAGGAAGATCCCGAGACAGACCAGGAAGATCCTGAGACACAGACCATGGGCCAGTGAAGTTTGCTTTGAGCAATTTCAGTCTCAATGCTTCTGCCCGGTGGTAGGGCCTTGCAGACAGCTGGTTTTATGGCAGTGTGCAGCCTGTGATACAGGGATCAGGGCAGGAGTCTGGTGTTTGAAGATGACTGAAGTTTCTTCGTTGTATTGTGGGCCAACCCAGATCTGGGAGCAGGTGGATTTTGTTTCCCCCAGGATCACAGAGCAGAGTTGTGTTCTTGACGCTTCAAAGTTTATTCTTTGCGGGTTTTTTTTAATTTGACAATGAGTATAAACAGTGGTGGTTAATTCCCTATCAAGATGAAGCTACTCTTAACGTCTTCTCTCAAGCCCTGACCATTAACCGAGCTGAATGAATCGGTGGTAGTGCCTCAGTCTTTTGTGACAACTGTTAGGTTTCTGCTCAGCCTAGCATGATGCTTATCTGGATTAGTGTGGGGGTCTACTACTAAATAATCTATTAACACTTCAGGTAATCGAAAGACCACCTTGAAACACTTCTAAATTTTGTTTGTGGGAGTCAGTCTAGAAAACAATTACTATCAGAGTTTGGAAGAAAAATATCCCCCTCTCACCCTATCCAGTAGGATTGGTTTCTGTGCACTGGACAAATCAAACTAATGAAAATAGTTTTGTGATGCCACTGGCTGACAGGCTGGTTGTGAAACGGGTTTGTGCATGCATGGCACTGCTGGGGCCTTGGTTCGTACGCCTACGTACTCTTCCCATTGGTACAATGTGATTCTTTCCCCTGTTTTCAACAGGTCTTCAGGTTTGTCACTGCAAAACATTACGGTACGTCCCCTCCCTGAGTGCTGGGAGATGCAGAACTTAGAATAGAATCATAGAATCGTTTAGGTTGGAAAAGACCTTTAAGATCATCCAGTCCGACCATAGATCATCCAGTACAACTTGCACCACATGCAGTTGTTAGAAGCTGTAGTAGGGGGAAAATGGCTTAATTTTGTTGGTGCTGTTGCCGCCAGTCTTGACAGATAATAGAACAAATAATGAAAAGTAGATTTGCCTGCACCATGGATGTCAATGTAATCATGATTTGGTTTTGCTGCATGCCTTTTCAAGCTGGTCCACGTCAAAGTTAGAGCTGTGGTACTGAGTGGCCGAGAGCATGAAAAAGCAGCTGTCCTACATAAAATAAGTTTTGTTTCTATTTTTCTTTTCTTTGCTCTTCTTACCTCCTCAAATCACTAATCACAGGCTCAGAGACAAAATCTGCCCTCAGCCATATCTATAGATTCCCACTGACTTGTAGTGAGAGATTATATAGTGGGACCTGAGGCTAGAGGTTCTGCCTTAGTTTTATTTTTTATTTTGGGGGAAAAAAAGAGGGGGGGGGGGAGCATGGGAGTAGTCAGAGCTCAGATTTGGAAATTAAAGACCCCAAATAAATTATTTCTGTGCACCTACTACTTGAAAGCAGGTTGTTTTCCTACTTCTTTGTGTTGGTGTCTCACATGCTGATTGCCTTATTAACAAGCTGACACAATCTCCACTGCTGAATAACTGAGAAAATTAGGATAGTGCTACATGTGTGTTACTTGAAGGACATGCTTCAGTTGGGATTTCCTTCAGCATCTCATATCTGTGAAAACCTAATGAAACTGCTTTGTATTTAGTGCTTGTGATGGTGCTTCTGACCTTTTGCGCTTCCTCTCCCTTCTTGGATAAGGCACCTGCATTTTGGACTGACTTGCCATGTATGTAAATCACTGCAGGTGGTGAAATGACTTTTTCTCGATTTGACAGAGAGCACTAAGTATTGTGCTTTTGTTCCCTACGCTACTGAATATAAGAGTTGGCAAACTATACATACTGTGAGAGCCATTGTATCACGCTGTTAAAACCGAAGGAGCTTTTTATTGGACTTTCATGCTAAATAACTTTAAAGGTACCACCTGGTGTTTTTATATAAATTATAAATGTTTTAAAAATACATCAGAAAAAATACTTTAATAGCACAGTTTCCCATTGCAGAGTCTCACGCTACGTAAACTTTCGATTATGGCTATTTATCCCTTCCCCCACCAATGACAGTCTGTTTCATGGGATTCAATTATAGCTATTTATTCAGCTTGAATAAAAGATTTCTTTAGATATTTGGCCTTGGAGCATTCATTTTTATTTTGTAGGTTTGGTAGGGAACACCCACAAATATGATTTCTGCTGCAGTCCCCAGATAGTGGTTGTTTGTGAAACTTGGCCTAAAGACCATCATGAAATAGAATCACCTGCAGTTTCAGAGAGGAACACAGAGTTTTCCATGAGTTTGATCTTGCTTACTTTTAGAGGGAGGTGTGAAACTAGCCCTTCTGGTATTTAGAACAGCATGAATATTGGGAGTGTAGACCTGTAGCAGGTCTGGAAGGTCAGGTTCTACAGGCGATGCGTGGTTTTCCCACTGAAACAGAAATCCAGTGGCTGATGCATCTGCTGAACACTCCCCTGTAAATTGGTAAGCTGTAGTGACAGCACAGCTGGTCAGCTGAACACCTGTAACTGTCTAGTCTTTGTGGTGAACACAAGGTAACACAACTTCTCCTAAAAGCTATTTCCCTAAGGTGTAAGAGAAGCTACATTAGCTTGCACTTGCTGCAGGCAAAGAGCATGCACCTAGACGGTTAGTGCACCTCTGCTAGCCTGGTGTAACTTGTTAAGCCACAGTAACTTGACTGTAAGTCTAAAATGCAAGTCACTGGTGCTCCTCAATGATAAAAGAAATGTCCCAGGGTCATGGAGTGTTTCCCGTTTCCCTTTTATGTGGGGGATTTGCTTGTTATCCTTCTGCTAAGGATTGTTTCAGAACTGTCTCTAACTTCTAGGACAAGAGAAGCTGAAAACCTTCCCACTCCAGGCAAATGTGGTGAGCGAGCCCTTTGCCGCATGCAGCTCTGCATGGAGATGAGGGCAAGCAGCATCGCTTCTCACTTCACCGCAGGCACGGAGTGTTTTATATGTAAGTTTCTGTACTGAGCTGCACTGCCCTGGAGTGAATATTCGTGTTGGCACTTCTGAAAATGGCAGGGAGAAAACCGCATTGACAAAATGCACTTGGTGTACTCATCGGAGATATATAACAGGCTGTGCCGTTAAGGGTAGCACAAGGATGATGCTCTGCTCTGAGAGAGGCTACACGGGGCCAACGTTCAGTGTTGTCCCTCCTAAACAGGGCTGAAGTACTGCCCACAGGGCAAATATTGCTTGCCTTTTTAACTTAATTATTTTATCTAGGTAACCTTTCTTCCTCTAGTTTTCTGCTTTCCTTATTAACACTGACTTCATAATCCTTTGTACCCCTTCTAATGAATATATGGTCTTTCATACAAAAGTTGTCTTGTGTGTTGGGGTTGGGTATATTCGGTCAACTGTAGTTAGTAATGGACTTTCAGCAAGGAAGGGGAATACTTCGATCCATCATTTCCAATGTGGTCCACAGCCTCCAGGTAGAATTGGCTGGTGGTGAAGCCAGGTCATTTGTATACTGCTGAGTTTGGTGGTGAGGTCAGTGGTGACAAGTGATGAAACTGGAGGGCAGAGAAAGGCCTTCTCCCAAATATTTGCATATCACTGTCCTAGGTGGTTTTGTGAATCCAACAATAGAGGAGATTTAGCAAGGTAGCTGGGCATTTGATTCCAAACAAGGGTTTTTCCTAAAATAGGCAGTTATTTTCTGTACATAACTCTTGTGACTATCAGCTGTGCATGGGCTTACAATACACTACAGATCAAAGTATTATTTCTGATGGCCTCAAAACTGCTGCCTGGAGTGAGATCATATCTGCAAATGATGCTTTGTAACTGTTGACATGGGAAAACTGTTTCGCAATCTAGTACAGGAAAACTAAATTAAAAAAGCAACTGCAGAACTTGCAAGTGTAACAATCCTGCAAATATTATTTGTCTTTGCCTCCCTATTTATTCATACATTTGTAAATGACAAAATGTCTTTTTATCTGCCCTTTTCAAGGGCAGTTCCCTAGTGTCATAGTAATTGAAAATTAAGAATTTACAGTATCATAATTAAATTCTACCCTTTGAACTCTTGTAGACTGTAGCTGCATTATTAACAACATCCCACTCAGATCATGAGTGGCAAGAAGTATTTTGAACACCAACTGCTGCAAGATAACATAACAAGCTCTGACAGCTCCCTAATTACCAGACTACCCACTAGTTAAAAACTCTTTAATACTGTAGCAATTCTCTTCTTTGCACATAAGTCAAAAGGTATAACTAATTTGTCCTTTAATTGATATCTATATTGCTGTTTAAATAAAGGGCACATACTCCCCCAATATGCTTAAGCATTAATTTGTCACCTATAACTGAATGTGAAAAATAATTGGAATGACTGTAAAGGCTTCTTTCATTGATTTTTATCACTTTCACCAGGAAAATTCTACCTCAAATTTGATCATTAGTCATGTTAAGTGATTGGCAAATCATGTAAAGTGATCCTAAGCAAAGCTGAAGTTCAAATGCTTCTGTACATGTAAAAGATTCCCACTGTGCCATGTCCTAGTGCTTGTGGCTGAGTTGCAAAATAATAAATAATTAGGCCTAAAGCAAAGGTTGCAGAGCCATGATGCAGGCAGGCCTATCACCTGAACAACAGCAGAAGGAACAAGGTCCTGCCTGCAGTATGACACCCTGTTTCTAGTCTACAAGCCCACCAAGATTAAACTGGTGGCTCGTCAGCAGTTTGCTCCCCACACCAAAGAGTGGGCAATGGCACTGCTGAGCTCAGCCACTCCAAACCCTACCAAAGCTGGTCCCCTGCCCAATACCCATTACCATCTCTCTGCTTTTCCTGTTGGTGGCTATAATTTAGGAAAAAAAGAGGTCCTGGTGGCTTGCCAGTTTGGAAGCAAGAGTGGGAAGGTGATATGGAAACTGCTGTAACTCGATTTTCAGCATAGACACAAAAAGTGAATTCTGGAGGGGTTTGAAGGTGGAAAAGGGTAAAAAGAGGATGTCCTGCTCTTAGGAGTGTAGTTATTTCCAGAAGAGACAAGGACATACAGATGATGTGACCAGGACTGCTGTGCTGCCTCTCTGAAGGAGGCAGCTTGCAGAAATCAATACATGTGTCTGCCTGAAAAGCTGCTAGAGAAATGTACATCTCTCCCAGGGCTATTAATGAATATGCTGTGGGTTTCTGAACAACTTCTGGCTTTGTGTTCTTCAGCACTTTGTGATCATGTCGTGATTGAATTCTTTCCTTAGATTGCAGCCAGAGGAGGTGGGAGACCACTAATGAGGCTGGGTTTTGGGACAGTCCATATTCATGTGTTTTTTCCCACTACTTCTGTGTTTGCTTTGGACACTTTCAAAGTCCCTTTCCTTCTATATGCTGCTGTGGGTCATGTGAAACTCCTTATGTGAAAGATATTTTGTTTTAATGCCTTTGTAGGGTGACAAGTTGGTCATGGCCTGTCAAAATAACTCTCGCCCAAAGAAAACCAGGAGAACCAGATGGAGGAAGGGAAGTGGGGATATACCACTGGTTTAATGAAAATCCCATTCTCTCTGCTTTTCTGGATACAACAACCTGGCTTTGTGTATCAACTGCTGAAATGTGCTGTAATTGTGTAAAAGGGACCCCTAGACAGAAATCTATTTTTTGTTCCTCTTCCCCTTTGTATTAAGTGAGCTCTTTTGTAATGTTACTTTTTATGGCCTATAATCATGGTAATTATGTTTTGTTGAATCTTTCACAGTAGTCTAACATTTAGTAACATTTATCTCACTGTGCTGGGACTTGAAATCTTCCCTGCTATCAGATGCTAATACAGTTATATTATTGTGGCAATATGGGAGCTAAACCTAAGTACAGTTGTTACGTGTTACCGTTGTTACCTTTGGCAAATTACTTCTGGTTATTATGAGTAGCTGAAATCGGAAGGTCAGTGTTAAGCAAACCGTGAAGAAGATATAAGCAATAGATATGTTTAAATATCCACACAAAGCACATAGTTGTTGGGATCTCTAATGCATTGGTCAGCATCCAGCAATCAACAGGGCTTGCTTTCAGCGTTGTGCTCATTGCAATGATTATTTCTTGTTGAAGATCCCCTCGTGTGCTTTTTCAACAGAATGCACATGTGTCCAAAGCTAACTCAACCAGA